>NC_091979.1:243486495-243810369 GCF_044704955.1 Pristiophorus japonicus
GGTGGGGGGCATCCCAGCATGCTGTTGGAGGGTTCCCGGTGCTGCAGTCAGTAAGTAGAAAATGTTTTTGTTTTGTTTTTTTAAAATTTTTTCCTATTTTTTTTTGATTGTTTTATTGATGTTTTTATCATTTATTATTGATGATGGCTCTTTATTTGTAAAACTGAAGTGTTTAATGTTTGTAAACTTCCCTTTAAACCCCCCCCCCCCCCCATTCCCTACGCCTGATTTGTAACCTACGCCTGAGTTTCTAAAGTGTAGACAGGTTTTTTCGAGCGTACAAAAATCTTCACTTACTCCATTCTAAGTTAGTTTGGAGTAAGTTTTCACTGACTAAACTTTGAAAACAGGTGTAAGTGGCCGGACACGACCCTTTTGGAAAAAAAAAATTCTGTTCCAAAGTGAAACCGTTCTAACTGACTAGAACTGGAGCAAACTAAATGGCGAGAATTCCGATTTCTAAGATACTCCGTTCTACACCAGTTGCTCCTAAAAATCAGGAGCAAATCATGGCTAAACTTGGGGCGGTTATACAATGTGAATGATTCCAAGGCTTCAGATATCTTTTATAAATTGAGATCTGCATCCATGGTTGGAAATTTAATCCCTTGAGATTCCAGTGTTTGAGTCATTCCCAGAACACTATATTGCATTGAAGATGGAAAGAAAATCCCTATTCTTATCCGTTGTGGTTAATCCCTCCATATGCTCGCCTCTCCCTATGTCTGTAATCTTTTCCAGCCCTAATCACAGACAGCTTTATCCAGACTCTTTATACTTTGGCTAAAAGACATGTAAACCGGAATGCTGACTTCCTCCCTCCAAGGTGCTCAGTGACGGGTCTGGTATAGGCTGAAGCCATTTCTCACTGTAGTCATTTCCCCTTTTTTGCCTCAAATCTCGTGACTGTCCCTTCAATTACATGCCCAGAGTTTCTTGGCGATGAAGGAGAAGTATATGGACACGTGTCTTGCACACCAAAAGCTTAACTTGCTTTAGGACCTTTGCTGCCATTGAAAAAAGATCAAAATGCCATTTCTGCCTTCTCAGAACGGTGCTGCTGGACTGCCTATGCTGCACATGTCATTGTCCAGGTTCTGATGCAAATCACCAGTTGAAACACAGGCCCACCTTCCTGCACTTTGGGGATCTCCTCCCAGGCTACACAACCATTATATTGCGCTAGGGGGCACCAAACCTATCCCAATTGTTAGCCCATTGTTCAAAATGGTGGGTTTGGGTGCACTAGACATACAGGTGTGTTCACCATCCGCACCTGTCCCTGTTCAGCCAATTGTATTTGGGTTTAACACTCAACTATACATGCTGAAAGGTGTTGAATCCTCTCTGGACAGGGTAGATGCAGAGAGGATATTTCCCCTCGTGGGGGAATCTAGAACTAGGGGGCATAATTTCAGAATAAGGGGTCGCACATTTAAAACTGAGATGAGGAATTTCTTCTCTCTGAGGGTTGTGAATCTGTGGAATTCTCTAACCCAGAAAACTATGGAGGCTGGATCATTGAAGATATTTAAGATAAATAGATTTTTGAACGATAGGAAGAGTTATGGGGAGTGGGCAGGAAAATGAAGTTGAGGCCGAGATCAGATCAGCCATGATCTTATTGAATGGCGGAGCAGGCTCGAGGGGCCAAATGGACCACTCTGCACCTATTTCTTATGAATCCTACAGTGTAATTTGTTTTTTTTTGGTTAAAATCTTGCAATTCTATTTCAGGATGGAATGAACTGGGTCTGCAAAAATGTCAATGCAAAGAAGAAATGAAATTGCCCCAGAGCACAAAGAAGGGACCCAGAAGAGACCATTCCTAGTTTGATGACACTAATTGTTCCTGACCAAAATCTCCACTCCCATTCACAGTTTTAGCTATGTACCAAGGAGCAACCTGGGAGTACGATAGCTCCAAAACACTACCTGAGTTTCCACAACCCTTTTATAAATACTGTACTTGTTTTGTGAATGTTGCTAACGATACATTAGTCTGCACATTTTTTCGTACTATCCTTTTGGATGTAGTGTGCTACAAACTGCACTGACTGATGTGCGGTAATAACTTGTGGAAACATGTCTTTTATTCGTGTTTTTTTTTGCTGGAAGGTTTAAAAAAAATAAATTGTAATTATCACGGTTGGGTGTGTGTTTTTCTCCTCCAGTTTAGTGTTTCCTTTTATAAAAATTGTATCTCCCTTCCCCTTTTGTGCAGATGAATTATTCTCCGCTGTATTTCAGATTATACTGATTTGTGTATGCTCCTTTGCAGAGAACTCTATCCCACTTCACTTTGTACAGTTTAAATATATATTTTCTTAATTGGAAATGGATGATTTGCACCTCCGCTCCCCCCCCCCCAAATTTTCTTTTTCCTTTCCCACCCCCACGAGGTCCTGGTGCATCATCGCTCCAAAATTTTGAAACTTGCTAATTCAAACTATGAAGGTACAAGATAGATAGGTGAAAGGGAGGGCGGGGTGTGATTCAGGCTGATTATGCAGCTACCCTGGAAATAAACCCAACCTAGAGCAGCAATTAAATTTACCAAAAGGTCTATTGCAACCTCAGTTGAAGCAGAAACTAACCCCACATCATACACAAATGTTTGGACCAGACTGGATGCAACTGATGAGTTGCCTTAATTGTCAGGTTTTTTTTTCCATCTACAGATTTGATTCATATAGAATCCATTTACCATGGGCTACGTTTTTAAACTCCCGAGTTGAATGGGGCAAAGCAAGTGGCCGGACATCCGGGAGTGGTAGCAGGGAGGCTCGGCCAATTTTAATGGCCGGGCGTCATTAGCATGTCGCTTGCCGACTTGCCATAAAAGGGCCGGACAGGTGGCAGGAAGCAGCTGCTAAGTCATTAAAATCGGGCTGCGGGGGGCAGGCACACCACCGAGGACCCAGGGGAAGGGTCCCGGCACGAGGCAAGTGCTCCGGGAGGGAGAGACCCAAGGTTTCCTCTAGGTGGGGGAGGCAGTTAATATTGACCCCTGTGTTTCCGTGTATGGCCATTCTGATTATCTATCGTTGTCAGTGGAGTTACCTGTGTGTTTTGACAGATTCATTTATAACTTATTTATTTGCTATAATTTTTGTCCATAGCTTTAGTTGGATGAGCCACTTTCAGTGTATATACTGTCCTGCATGTTTTCAATAGGTTAATGCTGGTTTATTTTAAATGTAGTTGGTTTAGTGACCTGGACTAAACTGAACCAGCTTGCTTGAACTGTAAAGTGTAGTTGGACCTTCTATTCTAAATGGTGGGGGTGGGTGAATCTTTACACTGGGGGAAACATATGAGACCCTTTCAGCTGCACAGGTCTTTGCACACAACAAACATCCTGGCTGCAAACAATGATTTTGGTGGTTGTTGATAGTACTAGCAGAGCCCCCCTGACCATAAATGACTGACTAGTTAGGAGGCTGAAACTAATGTGTTAAGTAGGCTGACCAGCTTGCTCTTGAAGATTAATGGCAAATCTCTTGATATAATTGCAGTTAGGTTGAATAAAATAGAGATAGTTCTATTGCACAAGTTTAGTTAGCAGCAGTAACTCGATGCACGTCTTTGTCAGAGCTTCTTAGATGAAGTTTTTGATGACTTTTAGCTTGGCTTGCTTCCCCCCCCCCCCCTCGGTCCTAGTAGGCAAGGATATCCTGTTTGTTCACTATACATGCTTACTACTGTTTGAATTACACTACTGTATATTCACAAAGCCATACTAACACTGTAGTGAAGGCAGCGATCCTAACAAAATACTAAACTGAGCTGTACAGCCATGGCCAAAATACTATATAGAGAATGCTCCCCACTCTGTCATGACATTACAAATTGAAACACTCACCAAAGTTTCCTGGCATCCTCCTGTAGATCTGTTCTGACTTCACTATATTTCTATGTCTGCCTGGTTTCTGTGAAGGAAACCAAGTTGGCACACGCTCCCCTGAATTCTCGACCTGATACAATTTAGCAGTGTGGAAGAGGTCTGCAAGAGTGCCAGAAAGTGTCCCAAGCTTTATTTTCGTTCTGTGGGAAAGGATTGATGATACAGAAGACTCCACTGCCTACAGCAGGTGTTGTAGCCGTGGAGGGGTCCAACTTGAGTTTCCAGCCTGTGGTTTATTGTTGATATGATCAGAACATATTACATGGTCATGTGAGTGTGTGTGTGCATGTGCTGCTTGTTCTTTTCAGTGACACCCAGAGCTACATCTCGTAGCAGAGCATAATAAGCTTTAACTTGATATTTATAATTCAGTATTAAGTTTTTATGGCTTAAAAGTAAAAAAAAAATGCTCCCATGGATGTATCAAGCATAAATAATAGATGAGAAATAAAGTTTTTATTTTATTCTTTATGAAGTAAGGTCAATTTCATTTTTCTTAATTTGCTCACTATTTACCCAGGTTATTTTGCCACGGTACTTTTACATGTCACTAGTGTGCTGTTTTGCCCTAGTCTTTACAGTTTTTAGCTAAAGTGCACTCCTTTACTCCGCGGATTTAGGGTCTTGCTCTTATTTATGACCTTTTGTCACTCGTGAATATTTTATCCGCAATTCATAATCTTTTTATTTGTACCGCAGTTGCTTTTCATTGCTTAAAGTTTGGCTAAAAATAATTCCACGAACAATCTTTCCTCCATCTCGTTGACGAGGTTTCTAGTAACTTCACGAGGGATTTGATTTATATAAAGCAGCTGTGTACCACTTCCAAAAATAAATCTGCCATGGTGTCAATGGGTGCACTCTTTAACCAATCTGATTGGTGGTGGAAGGTTTCCAAAATGAATGGGACCTCTTGGAGCAACTAAATTGGTTTGGTCATATATATTAGTTTTAGTGTCAAAGACTTATGACCCTACGACCATCAATGAACCCAACGTGTTAGGCTGGAATCTGGTGGCAATAGCATACTGATGAACTCCCCTTTGAAGGCTGAAAACCTTGATATTGTTGCTGAATAAAATACTAAAAAAATTGCACAACTGCACACGTTTTCTCCGTGGTGGCCCTTTAAAGCCTGCTGTTTGGATTAAGACTTGGTCTGTACATGTTGGAAATCTGAAAACAAAAAACTGAGAGAAAAGTAGGTTAGTACTTAGGTAGGAAATTTGCCAGAAAATATCCCTTTTTCTCTTTCTGATCACTGACCTGCTGTATATTTCTAATATCTCTTTGACCCTGTAAAATAATGCATGACTGCTGATAAACTATTTAGCTGTCCACAAACTCCAAGCCTCTAAATTCATAGAGAGATTCTATGAAGGCAAAAATTCAATTTAGTCCATACTTGTCTGCTCTTGGAGTTCCTTGAGTTTGTAAAGTTAGTGGCCATCCAAGTGACACACGGGAACCAAACATTTACCCACATTGTGTTGAAAACAATAATGCGATTTATTTGGCGTCGATCACATCTTGCAGAAACATCTACAAAACACTTCACATATTATAGGAGTAGAAACAGAAAATGCTGGAAATACTCAACTCTGTTTCTCCACACATGCTAACGTTTTAGGTCGATGACTTTCTGTCGGAGCTGGAAAAAGTTAGAGATGTAACTGGTTTTAAGCAAGTGTCGAGTCAGGAACAGAGGGAGGAGAGGCAGAAAACACAATTTCCAGCCTTTTCTGTTTTTATTTCAGATTTCCAGCCTCCCCAGTATTTTGGTTTTGCGTCACATGTCACAGGGTTCGCTGAGTTTTTTGCACCCAAAAGTTGCTGAATCTCTCAAAACTCAAATTTGTTTTAATGAGTGTGATCGAATAGTGTTTAAAAAGGGACATGGAACAGCCCTGGTCTGGTTCTGTGGTGGAAGAGAATCTGTACCAGTAACCTGTTCTGTTAGTTAAGGTACTGGTATGCTCAGCAATTATTCTTTAACTGCATCTGTGGAAAATGAAGCCATCTCCATTTTTTTTTAAGTAGTCTTGACATCTTAGTTGTTCAGATGAACTTTGATTCAGTGGCTTCTGAGTTGCAGATAGCACGGATAGTCATGTGGCAAGGGCCAGTCTGTTGGTCTCAGAATTCAAAACCGACAAAATGCTGCCCTTCAGCTTTCCACTCAGTTACATATTCTTGTACCTAACCCCTTCTGGAAGTAACATGCACTCCATCTGGTTAATGGATGGAACCCCATAATTGCAGACAGTCCCTGATCAATCTTATAAGTCTACATTCTTGCTACAAACTCAGTATTTCTTGACTAAATCTTTTTCCCTTTAAGGCTGTCTCTAATTTCCATTTGTGAATTTTGTCGGTATCGTTTAATAAAGATGGTAGTACAGGAATGGGGTTGTGGTGGTGGTGGGGGGAGGTTTTGAGGAGGATAATATAACATTTTCTAATTTTATGTATGAGTGCTGTACTTTAATGCTGTTATTTAAGTACAGTATTGCCATCCAAACTACATTGGAATGTATGTATCTTTTTCAAGAAGTTCCTTCCCATTTCCTTCTACATTCCTTTTTTTTTAAAAAAAAACACTTGGTAGTTAAGTTCATCCTGGAGTGCACGTGTGTTTTTGTTTGTGTTGGTAAAGCATCAATGATCGTGGTCCTTTAACATACAGTCTACTTTATTTGGCTGTAAATATTCTGTCTATAGTTAAGTTCATATTGTTACTGTTATCAACTGTTTGCAGCTTTTATATTTTTCATTAGTCAAGAGGCAAATAAAGACTTTGTGGTATTTTGTCATAGTCCATATTGTATATGTAATTCAGATGCAGACTGTCTTGTTCATGGAATAAAGACTCTTTAATAGAAATCAAGTGAAATTGAATTGACTTCACCTCCTGACCCACCCCAGTCTCCTCTCCACCCATCAAACCTTTTACTTTATTGAAAAACCCCACGTAATGTGCTAAAGCCATTAAAGAATAAAGTCAGACCAACTGAGCCGAGCTGATAACTTGGTTCCCAGAGTGCGCCAGTGTCATTGTTCACTACAACTCTCAGAATGCGTCATTGTTATTGATGGCTAACGCCTAGAATGCATTCACGCTGCCACTTTCTGCTCAAACTGCAACATGTGGGTTATAAATAGGAAGGCCTAGCACACTTGGTGTAAGTTAAAGACTCATTCTGATTTTCTAACTGCTCAACCAAATTTTTTTTTTCTCACCCATACGACATATCACATCTGGGGTAAGAATATTTGTATCTTGCGGTGGTGCACTGGTGCTATGAAACAGCTCAAACAATTTGGTAAAACTGATTAGAAGGCCTACTAAAGGGAGGGCCTTTTTGCAGCATTCTGGATGGTAACAGTAATGGAGATTGTTGAAACAAGATGTGCACTGAATAATGTTTTTGTTGCTAAGGCTAATGGGTACTTACAGGAAAAGGATAATGAGTTTTGTTTCTCTTGAGGTTCACTGGTTCTAAAATTCTGTCCCATATCTCACTCACTGGCCCCCTCTGGTGTACTGTGTTCCACTCAGGTTCAGAATGGGACATTTGTCCCCTTGCTCCAGGTTACTCCCAAGTGTCAGCTGTGGCTCAGTGGATAGCACGCTCTCCTCTGAGTCAGAAGGTTCTGGGTTCGACTTGTGCACATAAATCTAGGCTAACACTCCCAGTCCAGGGCTGAGGGAGTGCTGCACTGGCAGAGGTGACGTCTTTCGCATGAGATATTATACCAAGGCCCCGTCTGCGCTCAGGTGGTGTAAAAGATCCCATAACACCATTTTGAGCAGAGGAGTTATCCCCAGTGTCCTGACTAATATTTATCCCTCAATCAACATCACTTAACAGAGTATCTGGTCATTATCACATTGCTGTTTGTGGGAGTTTGCTGTGCACAAATTGGATGCCGCATTTCCCACAGTGACTACACCAAACGTACGTAATTGGCTGTAAAGCACTTTGAGACGTCCGGTGGTGGTGAAAGGTGCTATATAAATCCAAGTCTTACTGATGAGTAATGTCACATGAGAGCAGCACAATACAAAAGTGTACTCAAGTCAACTATCGGTTCAAATATATAATTGGGAGCTGTTTTCTTGATGCCTTTCCCCTCTAGCCCCTCCTATGTCCTATGGGTACAATCTCCTGGATTAATACACTGCTACTTAACTTGAGTGGCTGTTTTTCACATGTACCTAGCTATTGTATCAGCTCCAGTAGCATCGTCCATGAGCCCAGTTGTGGCATCACCTGCTGTCCAACAATTACGCACTTTCTAGTAGGGTGTCATTGGTTGACAATCAGACCTGAGGGCCCTGACTATTTTTTCGCCTTTAGTCCAGAGATCACAGGTCAATATTATCACCAAAACATGAATTTAATAAAGACTGGATTTCTAGTCAGTGTGGCCTAATACCAACTCAACAATCAAGGTTTGGGCTAACCAAACTGGTAGCAATTTGGTGGAGGAGGATTTCCTGGAGTGTATTGGATGGTTTTCTGGACCAACATGGTGAGGAACCAACTAGAGGGCTGGCCATCCTAGACTGGGTGATGTGTAATGAGAAAGGACCAATTAGCAATCTTGTTGTGCGAGGTCCCTTGGGGAAGAGTCACCATAATATGGTAGAATTCTTTATTAAGATGGAGAGTGACACAGTTAATTCAGAGACTAGGGTCCTGAACTTAAGGGATGGTATGAGATGTAAATCGGCTAGAATAGACTGACAAATGATACTTAAACGGTTGACGGTGGATAGGCAATGGCAAACATTTAAAGATCACATGGATGAACTTCAACAATTGTACATTCCTGTCTGGATTAAAAATAAACGGGGAAGGTGGCTCAACCGTGGCTAACAAGGGAAATTAGGGATAGTGTTAAATCCAAGGAAGAGGCAGAAGAGGCCAGAAAAGCAGCAAACCTGAGGACTGGGAGAAACTTAGAATTCAGCAGAGGAGGACTAAGGGTTTAATTAGATGGGGGAAAATTAAAGTACAAGAGGAAGCGTGCCAGGAACATAAAAACTGACTGAAAAAGCTTCTATAGATATGTGAAGAGAAAAAGATTAGTGAAGACAAACGTAGGTCCCTTGCAGTCGGATTCAGGTGAATTTTTAATGGTGGACAAAGAAATGGCAGACCAGTTGAACAAATACTTTGGTTCTGTCTTCACTAAGGAATACATAAATAACCTTCGAGAAGTACTAGGGAACCAAGGGTCTAGTGAGAAGGAGGAACTGAAGGATATCCTTATTAGGTGGGAAATTGTGTTAGGGAAATTGATGGGATTGAAGGCTGATAAATCCTTGGGGCCTGATAGTCTGCATTCCAGAGTACTTGGGGAAGTGGCCCTAGAAATAGTGGATGCATTGGTGATCATTTTTCCACAGTCTATTGACTCTGGATCAGTTCCTATGGACTGGAGGATAGCTAATGTAACACCACTTTTTTAAAAAGGGAGAGAGAAAACGGGTAATTATAGACCGGTTAGCCTGACATCAGCAGTGGGGAAAATGTTGGAATCAATTATTAAAGATGAAATAACAGCGCATTTGGAAAGCAGTGACAGGATCGGTCCAAGTCAGCATGGATTTATGAAAGGGAAATCATGCTTGACAAATCTTCTGGAATTTTTTGAGGATGTAACTAGTAGAGTGGACAAGGGAGAACCAGTGGATGTGGTGTATTTGGATTTTCAAAAGGCTTTTGACAAGGTTCCACACAAGAGATTGGTGTGCAAAACTAAAGCACATGGTATTGGGGGTAATGTACTGACATGGATAGAGAACTGGTTGGCAGACAGGAAGCAGAGAGTCAGGATAAATGGGTCCTTTTCAGAATGGCAGGCAGTGACTAGTGGGGTACCACAGGGCTCAGTGTTGGGACCCCAGCTATTTACAATACACATTAATGATTTGGATGAAGGAATTGAGTGTAATATCTCCCAAGTTTGCAGATGACACTAAACTGGGTGGCGGTGTGAGCTGTGAGGAGGACGCTAAGAGGCTGCAGAGCGACTTGGACAGTTAGGTGAATGGGCAAATGCATGGCAGATGCAGTATGATGTGGATAAATGTGAGGTTATCCACTTTGGGGACAAAAATACGAAGGCAGAATATTATCTGAATGGCGGCAGATTAGGAAAAGGGGAGGTGCAACGAGACCTGGGTGTCATGGTACATCAGTCATTGAAAGTTGGCATGCAGGTACAGCAGGCGGTGAAGGCGGCAAATGGTATGTTGGCCTTCATAGCTAGGGGATTTGAGTACAGGAGCAGGGAGGTCTTACTGCAGTTGTACAGGGCCTTGGTGAGGCCTCACCTGGAATATTGTGTTCAGTTTTGGTCTCCTAATCTGAGGAAGAGCATTCTTGCTATTGAGGGAGTGCAGCGAAGGTTCACCAGACAGATTCCCGGGATGGCAGGACTGACATATGAGGAGAGACTGGGCCTTTATTCACGAGTTTAGAAGGATGAGAGGGGATCTCATAGAAACATATAAAATTCTGACGGGACTGGACAGGTTAGATGCAGGAAGAATGTTCCTAATGTTGGGGAAGTCCAGAACCAGGAGACACAGTCTTAGGATAAAGGGTGGCCATTTAGGATTGAGATGAGGAGAAACTTCTTCACTCAGAGAGTTGTTAACCTGTGGAATTCTCTACCGCAGAGAGTTGTTGATGCCAGTTCATTGGATATATTCAAGAGGGAGTTAGATAAGGCCCTTACGGCCAAAGGGATCCAGGGGTATGGAGAGAAAGCAGGAAAGGGGTACTGAGGTGGATGGTGGTGCATGCTTGAAGGGCCGAATGGCCTACTGCACCTATTTTCTATGTTTCTGTCTTTTCTAATTGAAAGTTAAGAACAGTATTCTATGTCCAAATACTGTTTTGCCCAAGTTCCTGTTGGCATTATATTGGGTATACTTAAAAAAAAATGCATATACATACATGAGTGTACTGGCTACATTCCTCCCTCAATCAAAAGTAGATCAACTGCTTATTCAACAATAACTTGCATTTATATAGCGCCTCTAACGTAGTAAAATGCCCCAAGGTGCTTCACAGAAGCCTTATTAAACAAAATTTGACACCGAGCCACATAAGGAGATATTAGGCAGATGACCAAAAGCTTGGTCAAAGCTTGGTGGGGTATAAGGAGCATCTTAAAGGAGGGAAGAGAGGCGGAGAGGTTTAGGGAGGGAATTCCAGAGCTTAGGACCTTGGCAGGCGAAGGTACAGCCGCCAATGGTTGAGCGATTACAATCGGAGATGTTCAAGAGGCCAGAGTTAGAGGAGCGCAGATATCTCGGGAGGATTACGGAGCTGGAGGAGATTACAGAGATAGGGATTGGCGAGACCAACATCCCCAGCATCGAAGCACTGACCACACTCGACCAGCTCCGTTGGGCGGGCCACATCGTCCACATGCCCCACATGAGACTCCCAAAGCAAGCGCTCTACTCGGAGCTCCAAGCGAGCCCCAAGTGGACAGAGGAAATGTTTCAAATACACCCTCAAAGCCTCATTGATAAAGTGCAACATCCCTACCGGCACCTGGAAATCCCTGGCCCAAGACCGCCCTAAGTGGAGGAAGAGCATCCAGGAGGGCGTTGAGCACCTCGAGTCTCGTCGCCAAGAGCGTGCAGAAACCAAGCGCAGGCAGTGGAAGGAACGTGAGGCAAACCAGATTCCCCACTCACCCCTTCTCTCAACCACTGTGTCCCACCTGTGACTGTAATTCCTGAATTTGGACAGTTCAGTCACCTGAGAACTCACTTTTAGAGTGGGAGCAAGTCTTCCTCAATTTCGAGGGGCTGCCTATGATGATGGCAGGAGAACACTGCACAGTCCTAAGTGAAGGGGTGAAAAACTGGCACTTATAGGACATGTGGATGCTCTCATTACCAAAAACAAAGCCTATTTAAGGATTTCTATTATGATAATTATATGCAAACAGTGCCCGGAGTGGGAGGAAAGGCTGTGGGTGTATTATTAGAGGCAGTCCACCAGCCAGACAAGACAGATGACTCAAATCTAACCCTTAGGAACTAGAGCTATCTGGCTTTGCTGTGACTGAGGCAATCTGTGCCTAACAAGAATGCATCTGTGTGTAGTATCTCCAGATTTGACTGCTTCATGGTGTCTCTTGCCTGTGAAACTCTCTCCATAAGTTCCTCCTCCTACAAAAAGTGGAAATATGGATTTAACTGACGAGGGTTTTGTTGAAACCTGTAATAGGCCAAAGGAAAGTTGCAGCCTTGTCGCTTGCCAAATTTCCTCCCTTTTCATGCTCTTGGCAAATGCCAGGCTCAAATTCACAAGATGCCTACCCACATGACAGCCACCACGGGCTGCATCCTGCCGTTACGCCATTTAACATTTTTTTTTAAATCAACACTCCTAAAAAAACAAACAACGGAAAAAAAAAAATTCCCTGAGCAAAAGAGTTATAAATAAGAGGAATGCATAAGACGTAATGACTGCGCCTCAGTCAGTTTGAAGAAGGGAAGGCTCACAGTAGCTGAGCTCATGTTGAACAAAATGTGATGGGTGAGATATTCTGTTTCCCACCTCCTGCCTGGAGACTGGTTTCTGTCAGGACTTCACACTCATTTATTAATCAAGTAGCAGATGTGTGGATCCTGTGCAGTGGTTATCGTTGCACACCCACCTTTCTTAAAGCAGCGAGCGAACTGGCGATCTTAATTAGGATGGCTAAATGCAGATTTCAGCTGAGGGGGCCAGTGGAGAGGAAGGTAGGCTATTCGTGTGTTTCTCCGACTTGTCCTAATATCATTCCATTCTGGAATACTCTGGAAAATCACATCTTGACTTGAGGATAGTCTGCTTCTTCTTAGGCAGTACCCCGGAGTCGAGGATGACTTGCTTCCACACTAATCTTTCTTTCATAGGCAGTCCCTCGGAATCGAGGAAGACTTGCTTCCACACTAATATGAGTTCAAAGGTGACTGATGAGCCCAATGTGGAATCCACAGTCTCTGTCACAGGTGAGGCAGATGGTGGGTTGTTGGAGGGATGGGTGGGTGGGGTGCTTGGGTTGTTGTGCGCGCCTTCCGCTGTTTGTGCTTGGCTTCCACGTGCTCCCGGCAAAGAGACTCGAGGTGTTCGGCGCCTTCCCGGATGCTTCTCCTCCACTTTGAGTGGTCCTGGGCCAGGGATTCCCAGGTGTCGGTGGGGATGTTGCACTTTATCAAGGAGGATTTGAGGGCGTCCTTCAAGCGTTTTCTCTGCCCTCTGGGACTCACCTGCCGTAACGTAGCTCGGAATAGAGCGCTTGTTTTGGGTGTCGAGTATCGGGCATGCGGACAATGTGGCCCGCCCATCAGAGCTGATCAAGCGTGGTCAATGCTTCAATGCTGGGGATATTAACCTGAGCGAGAACACTGACGTTGGTGCACCTATCCTGCCAATGGATTTGCAGGATTTTGCGGAGGCAGCGTTGGTGGTACTTCTCCAGTGCTTTGAGGTGCCTGCTGTACATAGACAGTATTCTGGCTAACACACTCAGTTGTCCCCGAGGATTTTGCACAGATATATCACAGCATCCATCTAAAGCCAGTCTGCTTTAAATATTTACTGTAAACTGCCTGACAGGTGTGCCTCCCCCTTCTGGAAGAGTGCCATAGTCGTCCTCCCGCTCCAACAATTCACGTGAAGAATTTCGCTAAAGTGCGCGATACATGGGCCTTTTTAAACATATGGAATACAGGAGGGCTCCAATCATAAACAATTTAAAATTTCTACTTAGAGCTCAGATTATGTTGTCACGATCTGGAATGCACTGTCTGAAAGGGTGGTGGAGCAGCTTCAATTGTAACTTTCCAAAGGGAATTAGATAGATGCTCGAAAAGGAAACATTCAGCAGGGCTATGGGGAAAGAGTAAGGGGAATGTGACTAATTAGCTCTTTCATACACAGACACGATCAGGCAGAATGTCCTCCTTCGATGCTGTAAGACCCTTTGACCTCGAAATTTCGGTCATTTGCGCTTCCCGTTAGCACCCTCAGGGGGCACTAACAGGGCGCAGTTTGCGCCTGGACGCGGCACCGCTCACGACTCCCGCTAAATTCCGCGGGTGTTTAGCGGTGGCGGTAACTCATAGCGGCCCTGCTCCACTGTGCCGGCGATGGCAATGTCATCACCGTACGCAGCGCCCCGTTATCATCCTGGACCCTAACTTGTGTATGGCCCCCCCCCCCCCCCCCCAAAGCTATGCCGGGCGATTCCAGCGAGCCCCAGCTTGAGGGGACATGATCCGGGCAGCCGGACGCTCACCGGGGCAATAGTTAATGGGGAGGTGTCGGCCTTTGGAACCAAAAAATCCTACCGATTTATCGGTCAGCGCGGCACTCCGCACCCCCCTCGCTCCACTGGTGGTCCAGAGAGGCCCATTTTTATACGGCAGAGTTTGCTGCTTGGACCCTTCCCTTTAATTAAAGGGACGAGCCCCCCCCCACCTACGCGGCATGATACCCGGCCCAGTGCGTAGCAATGCGCCCTTGCTCCCGACGCGCCCGCCCCGTTAGCGCCCCATAAAAGGAAGTGGATAGCGTTATTTTCCTTTTGGGGGCCAGTAACCCGAGTTTCTGTAACTGGTGCTAAATGTCCCGCCTCCCGGATGTTACCACCCCCAAACTGGGCGCAAAGGAATTTGATTATATGGGGCTCCCATAGGTTCAGTACTATCATCATTATCATTATAGGGGGTCCCTCGTATTGAGGATGACTTGCTTCCATCCCAAAAAAAGATGATTTCACAGGTGTTTCAATGAAGGACCTGATAGTCCAGATCCCGAACTACATATTGAAGGATGTAAGATGCCTGTGCGTGGATTTTTTTAACGTATGGTAGCCGTTGCACACCAGCCACCACACGGGCTTGACAGAGCTAGGTCTTGGTCCAGTGGCAAGGGTTAACCAAGACGACTGGAGACCAGCTCTGCTGCATAGACCTAGTGCGCACACATGTCGCAGTGTGGGCTGGCCCGTGCTGCCCCTGGGCCCACGCCTCTTCTGGCCCCGAACTCACACCTCTCCCGGGTCCCGATCACATCCCTTGACAATCTCTCGCCGCTCCTTCGCCCCGACCTCACCACTCCTGCTGTATCTGCCCAAGCTCCAATCACCGACCTGGACCTTGATGACGTCCCTCTTCACTGCTGTCGCCCTCCTGCACCAGCCCACGCTGTACCTTGAAGTGCTACGCTGCCACACTGCCCATGGCCGCCGCTCGCCGCTCCTTTTATGGCCCCGATCTGCCGCTGATGGTCTCTCACCAACCGTACTAGCACCACTGCTGTATTTCATATACATTAATAACTTGGACTTGGGGGTAAACGGCACAATTTCGACATTTGCAGATGACACAAAGCTGGACATGTAGTAAACAGTGCGGAAGGTGGTAATAGATGTATCTACTCTATCAAAATCTTTCATGGTTTTAAAGATCTCGATTAGGTCACCCCCCCGGTAACCCCCTCAGCCTTCTCATTTCAAGAGCCAAAAGTCTCATCCTGTTCATCCTTTCCGGATAGGTCGAATGTCCATTACTCATGTGTGAGGCGAGACAGTGAGTGCGGGCCAGCTCTGTAACCACAAGCTGGGAGAGAGGGTGAGGATCACAGCCAAGCCAGATCCTGTCCTCACCAGACATCTGCACACACGCTCTTCCAGCAGAGGTCATTCGATGCCACTCAGGAAGCCAGTATCCTGGCCGTTTACCCCCTCCCTAACCCAGGGGGCACTGAACCAAATTGTCGCACCCTTCGAATGCGCTGACTGAGATCAGACAAGGGGAAATCAAATATTGAGCCTTCCTAATCAGTATGGATCAGATACATGCTGTTTAAGCACGAGAGACAGCTAACTTTTGTTTTCAAGGGGAAAAATATGGCCCCTAATTGTTAAATGTTAGCTTGTCTCAACATCACAGTGTATGTTCAAACACCTAGCCTCTGCTTTATCTCTTTAGTGATAGTCTCTGTAATTATACATGAGCATTTTACTGGCTCTTCATGCGTTTTTCTTATTGTGAGTACCTTTACCCTGTATACTGTATTTGATTCATGGATCCTTTACTTAAGAATTCACAGCTACACATTTTCTGTGGTTTATGAGCAAAGGTTTAACAATCAGACTGAACCCGACTAGTTCATCCACCAGGCTCACAACTGCACGCCTCATCATGGAGAACCTAAACTCAATTAACTGGGGTTTTATTGAGTCTTGTGAACATCACGTGACTGGCCAAGCCACTCACAGTGCAACAGTTCCACAACTATTTCAGATAGAACTTTAAAATCAAGTACCACCTTTTAGTAAGGGCACTAGAACCCACAAATTTCCAAATTAACTGGGAATTTTACCAAATCAAATTAAAATTCTGTTCCTGGGGGTGATGATGCACTCCAGTTCCTCCGGTGCCCACCTCTCACGGAAGGCCACGAGTGTACCGGTGGACACCATGTGCTCCATCTCCAGGGACACCCTGGCTCGAATGTAACTGCGGAAGAGAGGCAGGCAGTCGGGCTGAACGACCCCCTCGACCGCCCGCTGCCCGGGCTGGTTAATGGTCACCTTGGCCAGGCCCAGGAGCAGTCCTACGAGGAGGCCTTCCGACCTGCCGGCTCCCCTCCGCACCAGGTGCCCAAAGATCAGAAGTGTGGGGCTGAAGTGCAGCCAGAAATCGAGGAGCAGCCCCTTCAAGTATTGCAAGAGGGGCTGCAACCTCGCACACTCCACATAAACATGGAACATGGATTCCTCCAGACTGCAGAAATTGCAGATGGCTTGGGAGTCCGTGAACCAACTTAAAAACTTATTGCACAGGACTGCCTCGTGCAACACCCTCCAGGCCAAGTCCCCAATAAATAAAGGGAGGACTCCCATGTAGAGAGCACTCCATTGGGGACCACTGCCTCCTCCGGACGGCAAGATGGTGCGCCATGGCGTGTCCAGATGGCTGATGAGGATGGCAACAGCTTCACAAGCCTGTGAGCATGCTCACAGGTGCGTACATTACACCCTGTACAGAATATTACTTGTTTCTGCAACAAATCGAGCAAAGCAACATTGAAACCCAACGTCTGAAAGGAAAGCTGGGATGGATGTCGCAGACGTGTCTCTGCCGAGATAGCAATCGGAACGTGGTCAGCAAGCACAGATGGAAAATAAATCAATTCCTCCCGCCCCCAAAAACAACAGCTTGACAGTGGGGCTGAGCAAGCAACTAGCACCATCTCACTGGTATTCTGACTGGATTGCAGGTAACCTTTCAAGCTATTCTCTGTCATGCTCCCACTAGAGATTGGAATACCTCCTGCACAGTTTAATGCCATGCTAATAAGAATATAATAGGAGCAGGAGTAGGCCATTTGGGCCCCTCGGATCTGCTCCGCCATTCAATAAGATCATGGCTGATCTGATCTTGGCCTCAACTCCACTTCCCTGCCCGTTCCCCATAGCTCTTTACTCCCTTATCCTTCAAAAATCTCTGCCTTAAATATATTCAATAACCCAACCTCCACAGCTCTCTGGGGTAGAGAATTCCAAAAATTCATGACCCTCTGAGAGAAGAAATTCCTCTTCATCTCAGTATTAAATGGGTGACCCATTATTCTGAAACTATGTCCCCTAGTTCTAGATTCCCCCACGAGGGGAAACTTCCTCTCTGCATCTACCTTGTCAATCCCCTTCAGAAACGAATACTTTTCAATAAGATCACCTCTCATTCTTCTGACCTTCAATGCATATAGGCTCAACCTGCTCAACTTTTCTTTCATAAGTCAACCCATTCATCTCAGGAATCAACTGAGTGAACCTTCTCCAATGCAAGTATATCCCTCTTTAAATAAGGAGACCAAAACTGTACGCAGTACTCTAGGTGTGGTCTCACCAATACCCTGTACAGTTGGAGCAGGACTTCCCCACTTTTATATTCCATCCCCTTTGCAATAAAGGCCAACATTCCATTTGCCTTTGTAATTACTTGCTGTACCTGCATACTAGCTTTTTGTGTTATGTATCCTGGACATGGGATTAGTAGGGTGATCGTCCTGATTGTTGTTGTTTCGTATGACGGGAAAAGCTTATTATGGGATTCTAGTTTGTCTGCCCATTCGACGGCCTCCTGCGATGCTGATTGGACAAATGAGGTGCCTCCCACCACAGATCTCAGCAGGCAGGTCGATGTGACATGCTCCGTGGTCTGGGGCTCACGGCCAGTCGCACTTCGGGTCATCCCTCACCTTCCACGTGTGGGGCAGGTGGCCGCATCGTCCATGCCCCGTGCAGATTCAGTCTGCGGAACGCGACTTACCCCTTGAACCCCACCCAAAATACCTGGGCGTCACCCTGGACAGGACTCTCACCTATTGGCCTCATCTCACCGCCACAGGGCAAGAAGTAAAAACCAGGGTGAATCTGGTCTGCAAACTGGCTGGAAAGTCACTGGGGAGCACGACCAGAACACTTTGCACCGCAACAGAGGTCCGAGTCCGCTCTGCAGCAGAACGCTGCTCTGCCGCAGGGTCCTGCAGCCGCCACACAGAGAAGGTGGGCGTGCAGATAAACGCTGCCATGACGACAGTGTCAGGGACATAAGAACATAAGATATAGGAGCAGGAGAAGGCCATACGGCCCCTCGAGGCTGCTCCGCCATCTAATACGATCATGACTGATCCGATCATGGACTCAGGTCCACTTTCTCGCCCGCTCCCCATAACCCTGTATTCCCTTATTGGTTAAGAAACTGTCTATTTCTGTCTTAAATATATTCAATGACCCAGCTTCCACAGCTCTCTGAGGCAGAGAATTCCACAGATTTACAACCCTCTGAGAGAAGAAATTCCTCCTCAGTTTTAAATGGGCGGCCCCTTATTCTAAGATTATTCCCCCTAGTTCTAGTCTCTCCTATCAGTGGAAACATCCTCTCTGCATTCACCCTGTCAAGCCCACTCATAATCTTATACATTTTGATAAGATCACCTCTCATTCTTCTGAACTCCAATGAGTAGAGGCCCAGCCTACTCAACCTTTCCTCATAAGTCAACCCCCTCATCCCCGGAATCAACCTAATGAACCTTCTCTGAACTGCCTCCAAAACAAGTATATCCTTTCTTAAATATGGAAACTAAAACTGCACACAGTATTCTAGGTGTACCCTATATAACTGTAGCAAGACTTCCCTGCTTTTATACTCCATCCCCTTTGCAATAAAGGCCAAGGTTCCATCAAGTCCACTCCAACTGAGTGTATCCCGGTGTTGTCCCACATTGTCTGGCCCACCATTCGCCATGATGCCACCGTGCTCTGTGAGGTGGAAAAAATCACGAAGACTTGAAAAACCCACCGCGAAAGCGCTTACATTCGCGCCGGCCAGTGTTCACGCAGCTGGTAGCAACCCACTGTCCAGATGGACGGAATCGTGGGACACCGGCAACATAAAGAACCAACATCTCATCACTGAGTCCACAGCAGAGGTCGCTGGCTTCGACCTCCCTCGGAGACATTGGGCAGCACTCGACAATAACCGCCTCCCTGCTGCTGGGCAACATTGCTCAGGATCGAGACGTTCAGCTGATACATGGCTTGAAGGGCTGACCATGGATTGTCACTCGCTGGGAATACCCTGTTGAATTGCGGGAAGCATTCTGTGTGGGTATTGAGTTTTAATCTCAGTGAGTCAGGCTGTACGCGGTCGCCCTGGCAACATGTCGGTGCGTGTCAAAGTGACTGGCCGAGTAACTCAAAGTGTGATCGGCAGCGATCCTGCTTCCCGTAGGAGGGGATAGCAAACCTAAGAACATAAGAATTAGAACATAAGAACATAAGAACATAAGAATTAGGAACAGGAGTAGGCCATCTAGCCCCTCGAGCCTGCTCCGCCATTCAATAAGATCATGGCTGATCTGGTCGTGGACTCAGCTCTACTTACCCGCCCTCTCCCCGTAACCCTTAATTCCCTTATTGCTTAAAAATCTATCTATCTGTGACTTGAATACATTCAATGAGCTAGCCTCAACTGCTTCCTTGGGCAGAGAATTCCACAGATTCACAACCCTCTGGGAGAAGAAATTCCTTCTCAACTCGGTTTTAAATTGGCTCCTCCGTATTTTGAGGCTGTGCCCCCTAGTTCTAGTCTCCCCCACCAATGGAAACAACCTCTCTGCCTCTATCTTGTCTATCCCTTTCATGATTTTAAATGTTTCTATAAGATCACCCCTCATCCTTCTGAACTCCAAGGAGTAAAGACCCAGTCTACTCAATCTATCATCATAAGTTAACCCCCTCATTTCTCGAATCAGCCTAGTTAATCGTCTCTGTACCCCTTCCAAAGCTAGTATATCCTTCCTTAAGTAAGGTGACCAAAACTGCACGCAATACTCCAGGTGCGGCATTACCAATACCTTATACAGTTGCAGCAGGACCTCCCCGCTTTTGTACTCCATCCCTTTCGCAATGAAGGCCAACATTCCATTTGCCTTCCTGATTACCTGCTGCACCTGCAAACTAACTTTTTGGGATTCATGCACAAGGACCCCCAGGTCCCTCTGCACCACAGCATGTTGTAATTTCTCCCCATTCAAATAATATTCCCTTTTACTGTTTTTTTTCCCAAGGTGGATGACCTCACACTTTCCGACATTGTATTCCATCTGCCAAACCTTAGCCCATTCGCTTAACCTATCTAAATCTCCTTGCAGCCTCTCTGAGTCTTCTACATAACCCGCTTTCCCACTAATCTTAGTGTCATCTGCAAATTTTGTTACACTACACTCTCCCCTCTTCCAGGTCATCTATGTATATTGTAAACAGTTGTGGTCCCAGCACTGATCCCTGTGGCACACCACTAACCACTGATTTCCAACCGGAAAAGGACCCATTTATCCCGACTCTCTGCTTTCTGTTCGCCAGCCAATTCTCTATCCATGCTAATACATTTCCTCTGACTCCGCGAACCTTTATCTTCTGCAGTAACCTTTTGTGTGGCACCTTATCGAATGCCTTTTGGAAATCTAAATACACCACATCCATCGGTACACCTCTATCCACCATGCTCGTTATATCCTCAAAGAATTCCAGTAAGTTAGTTAAACATGATTTCCCTTTCATGAATCCATGCTATGTCTGCTTGATTGCACTATTCCTATCCAGATGTCCCGCTATTTCTTCCTTAATGATAGTTTCAAGCATTTTCCCCACTACAGATGTTAAACTAACCGGCCTATAGTTACCTGTCTTTTGCCTGCCCCCTTTTTTAAACAGAGGCGTTACATTAGCTGCTCTCCAATCCGCTGGTACCTCCCCAGAGTCCAGAGAATTTTGGTAGATTATAACAAATGCATCTGCTATAACTTCCGCCATCTCTTTTAATACCCTGGGATGCATTTCATCAGGACCAGGGGACTTGTCTACCTTCAATCCCATTAGTCTGTCCAGCACTACCTCCCTAGTGATAGTGATCATCTCAAGGTCCTCCCTTCCCACATTCTTATGACCAGCAATTTTTGGCATGGTTTTTGTGTCTTCCACTGTGAAGACGGAAGCAAAATAATTGTTTAAGGTCTCAGCCATTTCCACATTTCCCATTATTAAATCACCCTTTTCATCTTCTAAGGGACCAACATTTACTTTAGTCACTCTTTTCCGTTTTATATATCTGTAAAAGCTTTTACTATCTGTTTTTATGTTTTGCGCAAGTTTACCTTCGTAATCTATCTTCCCTTTCTTTATTGCTTTCTTAGTCATTCTTTGCTGTTTCTTAAAATCTTCCCAATCCTCTAGTTTCCCACTAACCTTGGCCACCTTATACGCATTGGTCTTTGATTTGATACTTCCCTTTATTTCCTTGGTTATCCACGGTTGCTTATCTCTTCTCTTGCCGCCCTTCTTTTTCACTGGAATATATTTTTGTTGCGCATTATGAAAGAGCTCCTTAAAAGTCCTCCACTGTTCCTCAATTGTGCCACCGTTTAGTCCTTGTTTCCAGTCTACTTTAGCCAACTCTGCCCTCATCCCACTGTAGTCTCCTTTGTTTAAGCATAGTACTCTCGTTTCTGACACAACTTCCTCATCCTCAATCTGTATTACAAATTCAACCATATTGTGATCACTCATTCCGAGAGGATCTTTTACGAGGAGATCGTTTATTTTTCCTGTCTCGTTACACAGGACCAGATCCAAAATGGCTTGCTCCCTTGTAGGCTCTGTTACATACTGTTCTAAGAAACAATCCCATATGCATTCTATGAATTCCTCCTCCAGGCTACCCCCTGCGATTTGATTTGACCAATCGATATGTAGGTTAAAATCCCCCATAACTACTGCCGTTCCTTTTTCACATGCCTCCATTATTCCCTTGATTATTGCCCGCCCCACCATGAAGTTATTATTTGGGGGCCTATAAACTACGCCGACCAGTGACTTTTTCCCCTTATTATCTCTAATCTCCACCCACAATGATTCAACATTTTGTTCATTGTAGCCAATATCATCCCTCACAACTGCCCTGATATCATCCCTTATTAACAGAGCTACCCCACCTCCCTTCCCTTCCTGCCTATCTTTCCGAATCGTCAGATACCCCTGTATGTTTAATTCCCAGTCCTGGCCACCTTGCAACCATGTCTCTGTAATGGCCACCAAATCATACCCATTTGTAATGATTTGTGCCGTCAACGCATTTACTTTATTTCTAATGCTGCGTGCATTTAGGTCGAGTGTTTTCATCCTAGTTTTTAAACCATGATTTTTAGTTTTTACCCCTCCTGCAGCCCTTTTATATTCAGTGGTCCTTTTTGTTTCTTGCCTTTGGTTTCTCTGCCCTCCACTTTTACTCATCTCTTTTCTGTCTTTTGTTTTTGTCTCCTTTTTGTTTCCCTCTGTCTCCCTGTATTGGTTCCCATCCCCCTGCCATATTAGTTTAACTCCTCACCAACAGCACGAGCAAACGCTCCCCCTAGGACATTGGTTCCGTTCCTGCCCAAGTGCAGACCGTCCGGTTTGTACTGGTCCCACCTCCCCCAGAACCTGTTCCAATGCCCCACGAATTTGAATCCCTACCTGCTGCACCACTGCTCAAGCCACGTATTCATCTGTGCTATCCTGCGATTCCTACTCTGACTAGCACGTGGCACTGGTAGCAATCCCGAGATTACTACTTTTGAGGTCCTACTTTTTAATTTAACTCCTCGCTCCTTAAATTCATCTCGTAGGACCTTATCCCTTTTTTTACCTATGTCGTTAGTACCAATGTGCACCACGACAACTGGCTGTTCTCCCTCCCTTTTCAGAATGTCCTGCACTCGCTCGGAGACATCCTTGACCCTTGCACCAGGGAGGCATCATACCATCCTGGACTCTCGATTGCGGCCGCAGAAACGCCTATCTATTCCCCTTATGATTGAATCCCCTACCACAATAAGATCATGGCTGATCTGGCCGTGGACTCAGCTCCACTTAGCCGCCCTCTCCCCGTAACGCTTAATTCCCTTATTGCTTAAAAATCTATCTATCTGTGACTTGAATACATTCAATGAGCTAGCCTCAACTGCTTCCTTGGGCAGAGAATTCCAGATTCACAACCCTCTGGGAGAAGAAATTCCTTCTCAACTCGGTTTTAAATTGGCTCCCCCGTATTTTGAGGCTATGCCCCCTAGTTCTAGTCTCCCCGACCAGTGGAAACAACCTCTCCGCCTCTATCTTGTCTATCCCTTTCATTATTTTAAATGTTTCTATAAGATCACCCCTCATCCTTCTGAACTCCAACGAGTAAAGACCCAGTCTAATCAATCTATCATCATAAGGTAACCCCCTCATCTCCGGAATCAGCCTAGTGAATCGTCTCTGTACCCCTTCCAAAGCCGGTATATCCTTTCTTAAGTAAGGTGACCAAAACTGCACGCAGTACTCCAGGTGCGGCCTTACCAATACCCTATACAGTAATGAGTCATCTCCCTCAACAGCACTCAAAACAGTGTATCTGTTTTGCAGGGGGATGACCACAGGGGACCCCTGCACTACCTTCTTTGTATTACTCTTCCTGCTGGTCTTCCATTCCCTAGCTGGCTGTGGATCCTTCTCATGCGGTAAGACCAACTCACTACACGTGCCACTTATGTCATTCTCAGCATCGTGGATGCTCCAGAGTGAATCCACCCTCAGCTCCAATTCCGCAACGCGGTCCATCAGAAGATGGAGGCGGATACACTTCTTACACATGTAGTCGTAAGGGACACCGGAAGCGTCCCTGAGTTCCCACATGGCACAGGAGGAGCATATCACGTGACCGATCTCTCCTGCCATGCCTTAACCCTTAGATACCCTTAAATTGGTAATAACAATGCTACAGTTTACTTACTGATATAAAAATAAAAAGAAAAGCTACTCACCAATCACCAGCCAATCACTTACCCCATTGGCTGTGACGTCACCTTTTGATTCCTTTCTACTTCTTTTTTGCTTTCTGTCCCGCTGTAGCTGCACAAGTCACGCCTTTATAGGCCGCTCCGACGCTGCTCCCACCTCTCACCAACTGCCGCTGACTCTCGAGCTCCTGCTGGGCCTTTATAGACCGCTCCGACGCTGCTCCCACCTCTCACCAACTGCCGCTGACTCTCGAGCTCCCGCTGGGCCTTTTATAGGCCGCTCCGACGCTGCTCCCACCTCTCACCAACTGCCGCTGACTCTCGAGCTCCCGCTGGGCCTTTTATAGGCTGCTCCGACGCTGCTCCCACCTCTCACCAACTGCCGCTGACTCTCGAGCTCCCGCTGGGCCTTTTATAGGCTGCTCCGACGCTGCTCCCGCCTCTCACCAACTGCCGCTGACTCTCGAGCTCCCGCTGGGCCTTTTATAGGCTGCTCCGACGCTGCTCCCACCTCTCACCAACTGCCGCTGGTACTCGAGCTCCCGCTGGGCCTTTTATAGGCCGCTCCGACGCTGCTCCCACCTCTCACCAACTGCCGCTGACTCTCGAGCTCCCTTAGGAGCAGGAGTAGGCCATTCGTCCCCTCGAGCCTGCCCCGCCTTTCAATGAGATCATTGCTGATCTTCTACCTCAACTCCACTTTCCCGCCCGATCCCTTGATTCCCTTAATATTCAAAAATCTATCGATCTCCATCTTGAATATACCCACCCACTGAACCTCCACCGCCCTCTGGGATAGAGAATTCCAAAGGTTCACCACCCTCTGAGTGAAGAAATTTCTCCTCATCTCAGCCCTTATTAGCCAACCCCTAATTCTGAAACTGTGACCCCTGGAAACATCCTCCCTGCATCGACCCTATCAAACCCTGTAAGAATTTTGCACGTTTCAATGAGATCACCTCTCATTCTTCTAAACTCTGGAGATTATGGGCCCAGGTTTCGGGCTGTGCCTAGAACGGTGCAGCCCCGACCTGGACGCCCGTTTTTCGCGCCCGAAGGTGCGCCTAAGAAATACCTGCAGATTCTCCGGCTCCCTGCAGGTCCTTTGGAGCTCGGCGCAGTGCAGCACGAGCTGTGGGGGGCGGAGCCAGGTCCCTGCGCTGAAATCAGTGCCGGGACCTCTGCACAGGCGCGCTACAGTGGGCACGCATGTGCAGTAGCTCCAGGCGCCCGAAACTGTGTGGGAGGGGCCCGAAACATGCAGCCCCTACCCCTGGCTGAATTGGCTCACTGGGGCGGCGTGGATCAGGCTGCACCTCCCTCGTCCAGCTCCTGCTCTGGCTTTAGCTGGCTCTCTCACAACCCCCACCCCCACCCCGCCTCCCCCCGCAACCTCCCACTCCGACCCCACCCCAGCTCCCGCTCCGCTCCCCCCCGGACCCCCCCACCCCCAGCTCCCGCTCTGCTCCCCACCGGACCAACCCCCAGCTCCCGCTCTGCTCCCCCCCGGACCCCAGCCCCAGCTCCCGCTCCGCTCCCCCCTGGACCTCCCCCAGCACCCGCTCCACTCCACCCCAGCTCCCGCACCGACCCCTTTCCCCCCCCACAGGTCCCGCTCCGCTCCCCCCCCCCCGCAGCTCCCGCTCCGCTCCCCCCGGACCCACCCCCCAGTTCCCGCTCCGACGAACCCCCCCCCCCCCCAGCTCCTGTTCTGACGACCCCCGCCCCCCCAGCTCCCGCTCCCGCTCCGACGACCCCACCCAGCTCCTGCTCCGACGACCCCCCCTCCAGTTCCGGCTTCGCCCGGCCACCTACCTTTAGCTCCTTCGGCGGGGCCCGCCCGCCCGGCATCTTGCTGGGGGCGGGCCCCGCCCAAAGTCTTGGGCCCAGCTTCTTCATGTCAGCCGGGCCCGTTCAGCCTCCTCCCTCCCTCCCCCTCTCCCCCCCTCCCTTCCTCCCTCTCCTCCCTCCCCCTCCTCCCTCCCTCTCCTCACTCTCCTCCCTCCCCCTCCTCCCTCCCTCTCCTCACTCTCCTCCCTCCCTCCCCACCCCTCCCTCTCCTCTCCCCCTCCCTCCCTCCCTCTCCTCTCCCCCTCCCTCCCTCCCTCTCCTCTCCCCCCTCTCCTCCCTCCCCTCTCCTCTCCCCCTCCTCCCTCCTCTCCCCCCCTCTCCTCTTCCCCCCTACTCCCTCTCCTCTGCCCCCGCTCCCTCTCCTCCCCCTCCCTCCCTCCCTCTCTTCTCCCTCCCTTCCCTCCCTCTCCTCTTCCCCTCCCTCCCTCTCCTCTCCCCCCCTCCCTTCCTTCCTCTCCTCCCTCCCCTCCCTCCCTCTCCTCACTCTCCTCCCTCCCTCTCCCCCTCTCCCCCCCTCCTCTCCCCCCCCTTCCTCCCTCTCCTCCCTCCCCTCCCTCCCTCTCCTCACTCTCCTCCCTCCCTCCCCACCCCTCCCTCTCCTCTCCCCCCTCCCTCCCTCTCCTCCCTCCTCTCCCCCCTCTCCTCTCGCCCCTCCTCCCTCCCTTCTCTCTCTCCTCTCCCCCTCCCCCCCTCCTGCTCCCCCCTCCCCTCACTGTCAGAAACACATAGACACTGACGGAGAGAGAGAGAGAGACACTCACACTGACAGACAGAGAGTGAGAGAGAGACACACAGACAGACAGAGAGTGAGAGAGACACACACAGACAGACAGAGAGATAGAGACACTGACAGAGACACACTGTGGTGGGGGGGGGGGGGGCATCCCAGCACGCTGTTGGAGGGCTCCCAGTGCTGCAGTCGATGAGTAGAACATTTTTTATTTATTGATTTTTTAATTTTCTTTATTTTTTATAAATTTTTTTTAATTGATTTATTGGTTGATTTATTGATGTATTTATCATTTATTATTGATGATGGCTCTTTATTTTTAAAACTGAAGTGTTTAATGTTTGTAAACTTCCCTTTAAAACCCCCGCCTCCGCCCATTCCTTATGCCTGATTTGTAACCTGCGCCTGATTTTCTAAGTATAGGCAAGGTTTTTCTGAGCGTACAAAAATCTACACTTACTCCATTCTAAGTTAGTTTGGAGTAAGTTTTCGCTGCCTAAACTTTCAAAACGGCGTAAGTGGCCGGACACGCCCCCTTTTGAAAAAAAACTGTTCCAAACTGAAACTGTTCTAACTGACTCGAACTGGAGCAAACTAAATGCCGAGAATTGCAATTTCTAAGATACTCCATTCTAAACCAGTTGCTCCAAAAAAACAGGAGTAACTCAGGCCGAAACTTGGCCCCTATAGGCCTAGTCTACTCAATATCTCCTCATAGGACAATCCCCCCATCCCAGGAATCAGTCTGGTGAACCTTCATTGCACTCCCTCAATGGCAAGTATATCCTTCCTTAGGTAAGGAGACCAAAATTGTACACAATACTCCAGGTGCAGTCTCACCAGGGTCCTATGTAATATATTAGTGACTATCTTATCTTTATGGCCCCTAGTTTTGGACTCCCCCACCGCCTCCAGCCCTGTAAGAATTGTGTATGTTTCAATGAGATCATCTCTCATTCTTCTAAACTCTAGAGAATATAAGAACATAAGAAATAGAAGCAGGAGTAGGCCATTCAGTCCCTCGAGCCTGCTCCGCCATTCAATCAGATCATAGCTGATCTGATCATGGACTCAGCTCCACTTCCCTGCCCGCTCCCCATAACCTTCACTCCCTTATCGCTCAAAAATCTGTCTATCTCTGCCTAAAATATATTCAATGACCCAGCCTCCACAGCTCGCTGGGGCAGAGAATTCCATAGATTTACAACTCTCTGAGAGAAGAAATTTCTCCTCTTCTCCATCTTAAATGGGCGGCCCCTTATTCTAAGACTATGTCCCCTAGTTTTAATTTCCCCTATGAGTGGAAATATCTTCTCTTCATCCACCTTGTCGAGCCCCCTCATTATCTTATAAGTTTCAATAAGATCACCTCTCATTCTTCTGAATTCCAATGTGTATAGGCCCAACCTACTCAACCTATCTTCAAAAGTCAACCCCCTCGTCTCCGGAATAAATCTAGTGAACCTTCTCTGAACAGCCTCCAATGCAAGTATATCCTTCCTTAAATACTGAGACCAGAACTGTACTCAGTATTCCAGGTGTGGCCTCACCAAAACTCTGTACAGTTGTCGCAGGACGTCTCTGCTTTTATACTCTACCCCCTTTGCAATAAAGAACAAAATTCCATTTGCCTTGCTGATATAGGCTTAGTCTACTCAATCTCTCCTCAAACCTAAGAAAAAATGGTCCGTTTTGATACCCTTCGGGTGTTGAAACTTGGATGCGGCCCAGACAAAAGCCCTCTGTCAGACTCGCCCCTACAGGGCTGACCAAACCAGACTCTGCCAATCAAGATCATGACCAGGCGAGAGTAGAGATGATTTCAACGCACCCAACAGCGGTTAATCAACTCGGGTCACCCTGGATATGAGTAGCCATCATTAAAAAGGGTCAGGGGCCACGAGAAGATTCTCCAAGTTGACGATGGCAAAAAGGACACTGAGGAGAAGCACCTCTCGAAACATTCGAAGAGACTGCGCCATCCAAAAACTGTCTGAGATTTCATTACCAGAGTCCCAAGATGTGGGTATTGAACCAGCTCGGATTCCACATTGGGGTGTGAGCGTAAATAATTGTTGTCATCATACCTGGTTGGTTATTTGTTCATTATCATTGATGTATTGATGATCAAGTCACTGGAGAAATACCACCAACGATGTCTCCGCAAGATCCTGCAAATACCCTGAGAGGACAAATGCACCAACGTTAGCGTCCTCGACCAGCCCAACATCCCCAGCATTGAAGCACTGACCACACTTGATCAGCTCCGCTGGGCAAGCCACACTGTTCTCATGCCAGATACGAGACTCCCAAAGCAGGCGCTCTACTCAGAACTCCTTCACGGCAAACGAGCCAAAGGTGGGCAGAGGAAATGTTACAAGGACACCTTCAAAGCCTCCCTGATACAGTGCAACATTCCCACTGACACCTGGGAGTCCCTGGCCAAAGATCGCCCTAAGTAGAGGAAGTGCATCCGGGAGGGCACTGAGCGCCTCGAGTCTCATTGCCGAGAGCATGCAGAAATCAAGCGCAGGCAGCGGAAAGAACGTGCGGCAAACCAGTCCCACCCACCCTTTCCCTCAACGACTATCTGCCCCACCTGTGACAGGGACTGTGGCTCTCGTATTGGACTGTTCAGCCACTTAAGGACTCATGTTTAGAGTGGAAGCAAGTCTTCCTCGATTCCGAGGGACTGCCTATGATGATGATGAGTTTGTTATAATAACGTGTGTCTGTTAGAATAAAGCTTTGTATGTATCAGATGATGGCTAAAGGGCGATTAACCTGAACTTCACTACACTGACTCGGTTTCGCCTCTACCTTGGCGGTGGTTTCCATGCTTGGCAAGACCTAGTCTGGCCGCCCGTATTCGCGAAAGATCTACCCGGCCCTCCCTAACAACCGAGTCCCTGCAGCCCTCCTTGGCCTATGATGATTCGCTGGACTTGACCCCGGGGATGAGCCATGCAAAAACTCAAAATAGACAACTCATTTAATGGGACACGTCCCACAAGTGTACCCAAATAGTCATTAATAAATGCAATAGGGAATTTGTCATGTATTCAACTGTCATTGTAATCCATGTATAAACTGACCTAAGTTGGACACCGTGAGAACACTGACCACTAAGTGGTGAACTTGTGGGAGACACTCCTAACCTGGACTTTCAGGTATAAAAGGGGAAACTCCACCCATCTTCTCCACTTCAGTGCTAGAATAAAGGTTACTGGTCACAGAGTGACCTTCTCTCTAGTATGGGCCTCGTGTGCATTGATACTGTATAGTAAGGACATATTAATGGCGATGAGAAACTGGGATTTAAACCACGCGAACATGGCCACTAGCAGCACAGACGAGAGGTACTGTGTTGGTGATGATTGGGACGACTTTATTGAGAGACTACAGCAAAGTTCCGTCACTAAGTAATGGCAGGGGCAGGATTCGGCCGACAAACGCAGGGCTCATCTCCTGACGGTTTGTGGATCCAGGACGTACTCCCTGACGAAGGACCTTCTAGCGCCAGAGAAGCCGCCGGACAAGACTTTTGAGGAGCTCAGTAATTGATCGGGGAACACTTTAAACCGGCAAGCAGCGTGCTCATGGCGAGACACCGGTTTTACACGCACTGGCAGCGAGAAGGGCAAAGCGTTCCAGACTTCGTGGCAGATCTCCGGCGACTGGTGAGTCTATGTAAGTTCCCAGATGCATGCAGAGCGGAGATGCTGCGAGACTTTTTTATTGAGGGCATCGGGCACGCTGGGGTTTTCAGGAAACTGATTGAGACCAAAAACTTGACCCTGGAAACGGCGGCTTTGATAGCCCAGACATTTATCTTAGGGGAGGAAGAGACCAGAATGATGTTTGACAAAAATCTTGGTTTAAATGCAGCAAATGGACAGGGAGTCAACATTGTTAACGCGGCACACAGTTCTCCAGGCAGACAGGGGCAATCGGACATGCCCGAGCATGTAGTCGAACCCAAAGGGGGAATTCAACAGAGACAATGGCTAGCTGAACGGCGATTCGTGCCATCGCAAGGGACAATGCGGCCAGTAATGGGGCCATCAACACCTGTCAATGGTGTGTTTAAGGACAGTTACAGAGACAGTCAGAGACGATCGACTGGTAATGGACCTTTTGTTTCCAACAACGGCTCATGTTGGAGGTGTGGAGGCAAACACACAGCCAGAGCTTGCAGGTATCAGCAATAAACCTGCAGAAACTGCAACGCCAGCGGTCACTTGGCGCGTATGTGCAGGAAGCCTGCAGCCAGGTTGATATACGAGGCGGGCGGGCCCGATGTAAGCCCTACGAGGCCAAATGGACACTGGGGGAACTCACTGGAAGCTGAAGTTCAGCGAGTTCATGTGGAGCACATATACAGTTCATACACCAGGATGCCACCGATAATGATGAAAGTGCTCCTCAATGGCATCCCAGTATCAATGGAGCTAGACACGGGGACCAGCCAGTCCCTGATGAGTATCAAACAGTTCAACAAGTTGTGGGCGTCCAAGGCCAAGAGGCCAAAATTATTGCCAATTGACGCACAGCTACGGACATATACAAAGGAGATCATTCCGGTGCTAGGCAGCGCCACGGTAGTCATGACCCACAAAGATTTGGAGAACAGGTTGCCACTCTGGATTGTCCCGGGAGACGGTCCCGCACTACTGGGGAGGAGTTGGATTGCTGTCATGAACTGGAAATGGGGCGATGTCAATGCAATTTCTCCTGTGGAGCGAAAATCATGCTCACAGGTCCTGGACAAATTTGACTCATTATTTCAACCCGGCATTGGCACTTTCATGGGGACCAAGGTAGTGATTTACATAAACCCAGACGCCAGACCAGTACACCACAAGGCCAGAGCAGTGCCGTACATGATGCGGGAAAAGATAGAAGGCGAATTGGACCACCTGCTGAGGGAAGGCATCATCTCGCCAGTCGAATTCAGTGACTGGGCGAGCCCGATTGTGCCGGTGCTCAAGGCAGATGGGTCGGTCAAGATATGTGGTGATTATAAGGCCACTCAATCGGGTGTCACTCCAAGACCAGTACCCACTACCGAGAGCGGAGGACCTCTTTGCGACGCTATCCGGTGGCAAACTTTTTTCAAAATAGGCCCTGACCTCAGCTTACATGACCCAGGAGCTGGCGAGTGAGTCGAAGAAGCTGACCACCATCACGACACACAAGGAGTTGTTTGAGTACAACAGATGTCCGTTCGGGATTCGCTCGGCCGCCGCAATTTTTCAACAAAACATGGAAAGTCTCCTCAAGTCGATTCCAAGGACGGTGGTTTTTCAAGATGACATCCTCATCACTGTGATACTGAAGAACACTTCCACAACCTAGAGGAGCTGCTATGCAGACTGGACCGGTAGGGCTGCGACTGAAAAAGGCGAAGTGCGTCTTCCTAGCTCCAGAGGCAGCAGCAGACAGGATCAGCCCTATTGCATCCAAGATGGAAGCGATCCAGAGAGCACCCAGACCCTGTAACACGACAGAGTTGCGTTCGTTCCTGGGGCTCCTGAACTATTTTGGTAACTTTCTTCACAAATTGAGCACGCTGTTAGAGCCGCTACACGTGCTCCTACGCAAAGGTCGCGAATGGGTCTGGGGGGTCAGCCAGGAAAGGTCTTTTGATAGAGCACACAATTTGTTATGCTCCAACAATCTGTTAACGCTATATGACCCATGTAAGAAACTTGTTTTAACGTGCGATGCGTCGTCCTATGGAGTCGGGTGTGTGTTGCAGCATGTTAATGCCAAGGGTCAGTTACAGCCGGTAGCTTATGCCTCCAGAAGTCTGTCCCAGGCAGAAAGGGGCTACGAGATGGTAGAAAAGGAAGCGTTTACATGTGTATATGCATTAAAAAAAATGCACCAGTACCTGTTTGGCAGGAAATTTGAGCTGGAGACAGATTACAAACCCCTAACGTCCCTTTTGGCCAACAACTAGTCCATAAATACAAATGTGTCGGCCCGCATACAGAGGTGGGCACTTGCGTTAGCCGCCTATGACTATACCATTCGGCACAGACCGGGCACTGAAAACTGTGTCGATGCACTCAACAGGCTCCCACTAGCCATCACCAAGGGGGCAACCGAGCATGCTGCTGAGATGGTCATGGTTGTTGAAGCTTTCGAAAGCGAAGGTTCACCCGTGACAGCCCATCAGATCAAAGTCTGGACAAATAGAGACCCGCTACTGTCTTTAGTCAAGAAATGTGTCCTTAATGGGGACTGGGCAGCAACCTACGGGACATGCTTGAGGAATTTAAACTATTTCACAGGTGCAAGGATGAACTCTCGATTCAGGCCGATTGCCTACTATGGGGTCACCAAGTCGTCATGCCCCAGATGGGCAGAGATGCGTTCATCTGAGAACTCCACAATGAGCACCTGGGCATTGCCATGATGACGGCAATTGCCAGGTCACACTTTTGGTGGCCAGGGATAGATGCAGACCTGGAACTTTGTGTTCGCAGGTGCAACACGTGTGCTCAGCTGGGCAACGCACCCAGGGAAGCCCCCCTTAGCCCCAGGTCCTGCCCCAGGTCCTGCCAAGCCATGGTCATGCATCCATGTGGACTACGCAGGTCCTTTCATGGGTAAAATGTTTTTGGTTGTAGTAGACACCTACTCCAAATGGATCGAGTGTGACATTCTCAATTCAAGCACATCCTCTGCCACTTTAGAAAGTCTACTGGCAATGTTTGCCACCCATGGTCTACCGGACGTCTTGTTCAGCGACAATGGCCCGTGCTTTACTAGCATTGAATTCCAGGACTTCATGGCAGGAAATGGTATCAGCCATGTCAGAACGGCACCGTTCAAGCCGGCCTCAAACGGCCAGGCGGAACGAGCAGTGCAGATAATCAAATAGGGGATGCTCAGAATCCAAGGGGGTTCCCTACAAAGCCACTTATCACACCTCCTGTTGGCCAATAGATCCCGACCACACTCGCTCACAGGGGTTCCACCTGCAGAGCTGCTAATGAAAAGAACGCTCAAAACCAGGTTATCCCTTATACACCCCACCTGAAAGAAATTGTTGAGAGCAGGTGCCGGTTACAATGTGACTACCATGACGGGAATGCGAGGGCGCGATGTATTGATGTCAATGTCCCTGTCTTTGTCCTCAACTATGCTGCAGGGCCCAAATGGCTCACAGTCACTGTGATTGCCAAAGAGAGGAATAGGATTCTGGTAGTTAAACTTACCAATGGACAAATCTGCCGCAAACACGTGGATCAAACAAAAAGGAGGTTCAGCAACCCCATAAAAGAAGCAGAGGAAGAACATGTTGTAGAGTTCACTCCATCACAGGTGACTAAACAGCGGAACCAAGTGGAGGAGAGCCCAGTCACTGTGGGCAGTCCGGACAGGCCTGAGGCATTGCAAACAGCAGACACTCAGACCAGCGGCCAATAACCGGAGCCCCAACTCAGGCGCGCTACAAGGGAGCGTAAACCACCAGAGAAACTTAACCTGTGATCCCAATAAGACTTTGGTGGGGAGGTGATGTCATGTATTCAACTGTCATTGTAATCCATGTATAAATTGACCTAAGTTGTACACCGTGAGAACACTGACCACTAGCTGGTGAACTTGTGGGAGACACTCCTAACCTGGACTTTCAGGTATAAAAGGGGAAGCTCCACCCATCTTCTCCACTTCAGTGCTGGAATAAAGGTTACTGGTCACAGAGTGACCTTCTCTCTAGTATGGGCCTCATGTGCATTTGTACTGTATAGTAAGGACATATTAGAATTCATGAGAAACTTCTTTACCCAGAGAGTGGCGAGAATTTGGAACCCGCTACCACAGGGAGTGATTGAGGCAAACAGCATCGATGCACTTATGGGGAAACTCGATAAAACACATGAGGAAGAAAGGAATAGAAGGAAATGTTGATATGTTTAAATGAAGAGGGTTGGGAGAAGGCTCGTGTGGAGCATAAATACCGGCACAGATCTTTTGGGCCGAATGGCCTGTTTCTGTGCTGTAAATTCTGGGTAATTCCTGCAATATGGTAAGATTTATCAAACAACCAAATGATGTTGCTCATCACAAGTTACATTGAATGTCACAATTTGGTGCTGGAAGTTGTGTAATGATCATAGAAAGATACACAACAACTTCGATTTATACAGTGCTCTTCAGTTGGGAAGGACAGCGTAGATCAGAGACTGAAATGGACACTGGGCAGGAGAGAAAAGGATAGGTAGACTGGAGTTAAGGGGGTTATCCAAAGCTGGGATGGATTGGCGAATGATACTTAAGGGGTTGACTGTGGATGGGCAATGGCAGACATTTAGAGACCGCATGGATGAACTACAACAATTGTACATTCCTGTCTGGCATAGAAATAAAAAAGGGAAGGTGGCTCAACCGTGGCTATCAAGGGAAATCAGGGATAGTATTAAAGCCAAGGAAGTGGCATACAAATTGGCCAGAAATAGCAGCGAACCTGGGGACTGGGAGAAATTTAGAACTCAGCAGAGGAGGACAAAGGGTTTGATTAGGGCAGGGAAAATGGAGTATGAGAAGAAGCTTGCAGGGAACATTAAGACGGATTGCAAAAGTTTCTATAGATATATAAAGAGAAAAAGGTTAGTAAAGACAAACGTAGGTCCCCTGCAGTCAGAATCAGGGGAAGTCATAACGGGGAACAAAGAAATGGCGGACCAATTGAACAAGTACTTTGGTTCGGTATTCACGAAGGAGGACACGAACAACCATCCGGTTATAAAAGGGGTCGGGGGATCTAGTAAGGAGGAGGAACTGAGGGAAATCCTTATTAGCCGGGAAATTGTGTTGGGGAAATTGATGGGATTGAAGGCCGATAAATCCCCAGGGCCTGATGGACTGCATCCCAGAGTACTTAAGGAGGTGGCCTTGGAAATAGTGGATGCGTTGACAGTCATTTTCCAACATTCCATTGACTCTGGATCAGTTCCTATGGAGTGGAGGGTAGCCAATGTAACCCCACTTTTTAAAAAAGGAGGGAGAGAGAAAACAGGGAATTATAGACCAGTCAGCCTGACATCGGTAGTGGGTAAAATGATGGAATCAATTATTAAGGATGTCATAGCAGTGCATTTGGAAAGAGGTGACATGATAGGTCCAAGTCAGTATGGATTTGTGAAAGGGAAATCATGCTTGACAAATCTTCTGGAATTTTTTGAGGATGTTTCCAGTAGAGTGGACAAGGGAGAACCAGTTGATGTGGTATATTTGGACTTTCAGAAGGCGTTCGACAAGGTCCCACACAAGAGATTGATGTGCAAAGTTAGAGCACATGGGATTGGGGGTAGTGTACTGACATGGATTGAGAACTGGTTGTCAGACAGGAAGCAAAGAGTAGGAGTAAATGGGTACTTTTCAGAATGGCAGGCAGTGACTAGTGGGGTACCGCAAGGTTCTGTGCTGGGGCCCCAGCTGTTTACACTGTACATTAATGATTTAGATGAGGGGATTAAATGTAGTATCTCCAAATTTGCGGATGACACTAAGTTGGGTGGCAGTGTGAGCTGCGAGGAGGATGCTGTGAGGCTGCAGAGCGACTTGGATAGGTTAGGTGAGTGGGCAAATGCATGGCAGATGAAGTATAATGTGGATAAATGTGAGGTTATCCACTTTGGTGGTAAAAACAGAGAGACAGACTATTATCTGAATGGTGACAGATTAGGAAAAGGGGAGGTGCAAAGAGACCTGGGTGTCATGGTACATCAGTCATTGAAGGTTGGCATGCAGGTGCAGCAGGCGGTTAAGAAAGCAAATGGCATGTTGGCCTTCATAGCAAGGGGATTTGAGTACAGGGGCAGGGAGGTGTTGCTACAGTTGTACAGGGCATTGGTGAGGCCACACCTGGAGTATTGTGTACAGTTTTGGTCTCCTAACCTGAGGAAGGACATTCTTGCTATTGAGGGAGTGCAGCGAAGGTTCACCAGACTGATTCCCGGGATGGCGGGACTGACCTATCAAGAAAGACTGGATCAACTGGGCTTGTATTCACTGGAGTTCAGAAGAATGAGAGGGGACCTCATAGAAACATTTAAAATTCTGACGGGGTTAGACAGGTTAGATGCAGGAAGAATGTTCCCAATGTTGGGGAAGTCCAGAACCAGAGGTCACAGTCTAAGGATAAGGGGTAAGCCATTTAGGACCGAGATGCGGAGGAACTTCTTCACCCAGAGAGTGGTGAACCTGTGGAATTCTCTACCACAGAAAGTTGTTGAGGCCAATTCACTAAATATATTCAAAAAGGAGTTAGATGAGGTCCTTACTACTAGGGGGATCAAGGGGTATGGCGAGAAAGCAGGAATGGGGTACTGAAGTTGAATGTTCAGCCATGAACTCATTGAATGGCGGTGCAGGCTAGAAGGGCCGAATGGCCTACTCCTGCACCTATTTTCTATGTTTCTATGTTTCTATGAGTGGTTGAAGAGAAATATTTAGACTGGATAAGCTGGGCTTTTTTAGTGGAGAAGGCTAAGTGGAGATTTGATAGACGTGTTCAAAATCATGAAGGGTTTAGATAGTGTAAATAAAGAGAAACTGTTTCCTGTGGCTGAAAGGTCGCTAACTAGGGGACGCATGTTTAAGGTGATTGGCAAAAGAATCAGAGGGGATGTGAGGAAAAACTTTTTTACGCAAAGAGTGGTTAGGATTAGGGTAATGGATACAGATTTAATAGTAGCCTTCAAAAGGGAATTGGATAAATGCTTGAAGGAGAAAAAGTTGCAGGGAAATGGGGACAGAGTTGGGGAGGGTGACTAACTGGATTGCTCTTTGAAAGGGCTGGTGCAGACTCGATGGGCTGAATGGCCTCCTTCTGTGCTGTACTATTCTATGATTCTATGATTTTAGTACGCAAGGATGGAGGAGGTAAGACATTTTCATCATAGAATCATAGTCACACAGCACAGAAGGTCATTAGGCCCATCAGTCCTGTGCCGGCTCTTTGAAAGAGCTCTCCAATTAGTCTCCCTCACCACTCTTTACCCATAGCCCAGCAATTTTCACCTTTTCAAGTATTTATCCAGTTCCCTTTTTTGAGAGTTACTATTGAATCTGCTTCCAACACCCATCTCAGGCAGCGCATTCCACTTTGAGATGGAGTTCCAGAGGGAAAAAGGTTTCAGTGACTGAAAGAGCTTCTGCAAATGGTGGAGCAAAGAGGAGCAGGAATGGAGAGTCTTGGAGGAGCAACGGGTTCAAGCAGGAGTGGGTGGCTGAAGGAGATTGATGAGGTGTCTTATTTGACCCAGAAATGATCTCCTGGCCACATATCTGCAGCATAACCAAGACCGTCTATTTCCACTTCCGTAACATTGCCCGCCTCAGCTCATCTGCTGCTGAAGCCCTCATCCATGCCTTTGTTACCTCTAGACTTGACTATTCCAACGCACTTCTGGCTGGCCTGCAACATTCTACCTTTCGTAAACCTGAGGTTATCCAAAACTCAGCTGCCCGTGTTCCAACTTGCATCAAGTCCCGTTCACCCATCACCCCTGTGCTCGCCAACCTACATTGGCTCCCGGTTAAGCAACGCCTCCATTTCAAAATTCTCATCTTTGTTTACAAATCCCTCCATGGCCTCGCCTCTCCCTATCTCAGTAATCTCCTCCATCCTCACAACCCCACAGTGTTAAGTATGGAAGAACTCCACAACACTGAGTACTGTGAGCTAAAACTGATGTGACCTTAGTCTCTTTAATACAACTCCAGAGTGCCTAAGCAGCATGGCAGACAACCTTTTATACTCCCTTGCACGAGGTGTGCAGATGACCCTTGGGCCTCCAACAGTTGTGCCTTCTGGTGGCAAGTCTTACACAGTTACAATGTTTACATACATAACATCACTCCCCCCTCACTCCCCCACCCCCCCCCCCCAAAGTCTTTGATACAAATTATTTACAAGTTGAGACGATCCGGGGTCCTACATTCCCTGGTTGATCGTCTGAGTTCAAACTCTGGCATGGGTGAGTTGGTCGGCCCATTGCTGCACTGCGGCGCGGCTGGTCTGACAGGACTGTTGGGAATGGTGGGTTCATCCTCTTGATTGACAGCGAGGTCGATTACTGGTTGGGTGTGTGTTGGTGGATCGATGATGGTGATGTCCTCTTCAGGTTGTTCCTGGTTGTCGGTGAACCGCAGTTTGGTCTGATCCAAATGCTTTCTGCACGTTTGTACATTCAATAGTTTGACTATAAACACTCTATTCCCCTCCTTGGCCAAGACAGTGCCAGTGGCCCATTTAGGACCATGACCATAATTAAGGACAAACACAGGGTCGTTAACATCAATGTCACGCAATACAGCCGCGCAATCGTGGTATAGTTTTGCCGGTGACGCCGGGTTTCCACATGATCATTTAGACTAAGGAGAGCCTGGTTTTGAGTGCTCTCTTCATTAACAATTCTGCGGGGGGAACCCCAGTGAGCGAGTGGGGTCGCGGCCGGTAACTGAGCAGAACCCAAGATAAGCGGGTCTGCAAGCAGCCTTCCGTCACGCGTTTCAAGGTCTGCTTGATAGTTTGGATTGCCTGTTCCACTTGACCGTTGGATGCGGGCTTAAACGGGACTGACCTGACATGCTTGATGCCATTGCAGGTCATAAAGTCGTTGAATTCCAAGCTGATGAAACATGGTCCATTGTCACTGACAAGGACGTCGTGCAAGCCATGGGTGGCGAACATAGCCCGAAGGCTTTCAATGGTGGCAGTGGATGTGCTGGATGACATGATTATGCATTCAATTCATTTAGAGTAAGTGTCCACTACAACTAAAAACATCTTTCCGAGAAAGGGGCCAGCAAAATCTACGTGGATCCTGGACCACGGTTTGGAGAGCCATGACCACAGACTCAATGGAGCCTCTCTTGGTGCATTGTTCAATTGTGAGCACATGTTGCATTGGTGTACACATGACTCTAAGTCCGAGTAAAAGCCGGGCGACCAAACATGCAACTTGGCTATAGCCTTCATCATGATTATGCCTGGGTGTGTATTCCGTAGGTTGCGTATAAATGTTTCCCTGCCTTTTTTTGGCAAAACCACGCGATTACCCCATAAGAGACAATCCGACTGGATGGATATTTCATCTTTCATCTCCATTGAGGACGCAACTTTTTACAAGTGATAGCACAAGATCCTGGTTGGTCCAGGTCCTGATCTGGCGAGCAGTGATGGGTGACCCCTCGCTCTCAAAGGCATCCATGACCAAAAGCAAATCTGCGGGCTGCGCCATTTGCACCCCAGTCGTGGGCAATGGTAGCCAACTGAGGGCATCAACACAGTTTTCCGTGCCTGGTTTGTGGCGGATAACATAGTCATAGGCGGACAATGTTAGCACCCATCTTTGGATGCGGGACAAAGCATTGGTGTTGATACCTTTGCTTTCTGAAAACAGCAAAATAAGCGGATTGTGGTCGGTTTCAAGCTCAAACCAAAGTCCAAATAGGTATTGGTGCATTTTCTTAACCCCATATACACACGCTAACACCCATTTCTCGACAATACTGTAGGCTCTTTCAGCCTTAGACAGACTTCTAGGCACGTATGCAATCGGTTGAAGTTTGCCAGACATATTGGTTTGCAGTAACACACAGCCGACCCTGTACCAAGATGCATCACAAGCTAACATTAATCGTTTACACGGGTCATACAGTACAAGTAATTTATTAGAAGAAAATAGGTTTCTGGCCTTCTCAAAGGCTGTCTCTTGAGGTTTACACCAAACCCAGCCGTCACCCTTACGTAGCAACATGTGCAACGGTTCCAGCAAAGTGCTTAACCCGGGTAGAAAGTTACCAAAGTAGTTGAGGAGTCCCAGGAACGAATGCAGCTCCGTCACATTCTGTGGTCTGGGTGCATTCTTGATGGCCTCTGTCTTTGAGTCCGTGGGTCTGATGCCGTCTGCGCAATCTTTCTCCCCAAAAATTCGACCTCTGGCGCCAGGAAAACACACTTGGAGCGTTTCAGCCTGAGTCCCACTCTGTCTAGTCGATTAGAACCTCTTCCAGGTTGTGCAGGTGTTCGATGGTGTCACGACCGGTGATCAGGATGTCGTCTTGAAACACAACGGTGCGTGGAACCGATTTCAGCAGACTCTCCATGTTCCTCTGGAAGATGGCAGCAGCCGAGTGAATCCCAAAAAGGCACCTGTGATATATAAACAGTCCTTTGTGCGTGTTGATGCACGTCAATCTTTTTGAAGATTTAGCCACTCCTGTGTCATGTAGGCAGAGGTTAGGTCCAACTTGGTGACTGACTTCCCCCCCGCTACCGTTGCGAATAGGTCATCCACCTTGGGTAATGGGTACTGGTCTTGTAACGAGACTCGGTTGATCGTTACCTTGTAGTCTCCACAGATTCCTACCATGCCATTGCTTTTCAACACCGGAACAATCGGACTGGCCCACTCGTTGAACTCGACTGGCGATATGATTCCCTCTTGTTGAAGTCTGTCCAGTTCGATCTCGACTTTTTCCCTCATTATATATGGAACCGCTCGAGCCTTGTGATGAACGGGCCTTGCATCGGGGACTAGATGGATCTGCACCTTGGCGCCTGTGAAGTTGCCGATGCCTGGTTCAAATAGCGACGGAAACTTGCTCAGCACTTGGGCGCACGAGGCATCATCCACTGAAGATAGTGCTTTGATGTCGTCCCAGTTCCATCGAATCTTTCCCAGCCAGCTTCTGCCGTATAGCGTTGAGCCATCGCCTGGTATAATCCACAGTGATAAATCATGCACAGCTCCATCGTACGATACCTTAACTGCCGCATTGCCAATGACTGGTATGAGCTATTTGGTGTAAGTGCGCAGCTTTGTCTGAATCGTGCTCAGTTTTGGCCTTTGTGCCTTGTTGACCCACAGTTTCTCAAAAGCCTTCCAGCTCATAATTGACTGTCTCGCCCACGTGTCCAACTCCATCGATACCGGCATACCGTTCAATTTGACTTTCAGCTCTTGGTGGTGAAGGTGTGTACCCCATACACTTCTTCCTTGGGTTGAGTTGCCTCTCTTGTTTGTTCTGCGTGATCCGCGCCGGATCGATCATCCTCTGCCGACTCTGCCACGTGGTGAGTCGCAGCACTCTTGCACATTCGCTGGAGGTGCCCCATTGTTTTGCAGCCTTTGCACATGTAGTGCTTGAATCAACATTGATGGGCTCGACGATTACTCCCGCAGCGCCAACATGGTGCTAATGGATTTGCATTCACGTCTGATAGCGGACTCTGAGTCATCCTAGGTCTTGCAGCTGCAGACGTGTAAGCCCTGCCATATGCAGTTCTGCCAGCTAGCGATGTTATTTTATGCACAGTATTGGCCGGTGAGCTTCGATGCTGGGAAGATATCTGTCTGGTATTATGGCTCGTGGATATAGAAACATAGAAACATAGAAAATATATTCAAGAGGGTGTTAGATGTGGTCCATGACAGCTGAAGGGATCAAGGGGTATGGAGAGAAAGCAGGAATGGAGTATTAAAGTTGCAAAAATGATCAGCCACGATCATATTGAATGGTGGTGCAGGCTCGAAGGGCCGAATGGCCTACTCCTGCACCTATTTTCTATGTCTATGTCTATATCTATTTGAAAAGGCGCCTGTGCGTGGTGTTGCGTGGTGAATTTTAACATTTCTAAGCAGAAACAATTGTTTAAAACAGGCAACTCAGCAGCCACCTCTTCCCCCCACCCCCCTACCCTCATGGCCCGCCATTGTAAGTCTCTGCCCCCGTAATGCCACACCTCTCATCTATAAATGACCCATTCTCCCCCCAACTGGAAATGCCACCAGAGTCCGTGGGCATTTTTGTCCTACCAGAGATAGGCCCCAAGCAAGAGGGAAATTAATGGTAAGACAAGTCCACAGTCTGTTAAACAAATAACACAGGATCAAATATCTCATTGACTAAACATGCATCTAAAACCAGTAACTATAAACTAGCCCCACCCCAGGGCTTGAAATACTGAGAAAGTTCTGCATTGTTGTCTGATAACCCTCCTGTGAAGCCTCTTTGGGACCTTTCGCCACATTAAAGGTGCTATATAAATGAAAGTTGCTGTTGCTTATTGTTGAATGGGATGCAGTGTCAGCTGTGGCTCAGTGTGTAGCACCCTTGCCTTTGAGTCAGACAGTTGTGGGTTCAAGTCCCACTCCAGGAACTTGAGCACATGAATTTAGGCTGACACTCCAGTGCCATGCTGAGGGAGTGCTGCGCAGTCTTTTGGATGAGATGTTAAACCAAAGTCCTGTCTGCTCTCTCAGGTGGATGTAAAAGATCCTGCAGCACTGTTTTGAAGAAGAGCAGGGGAGTTATCCCTTGTGTCCTGGCCAATATTTATCCCTCAATCAACATAACAAAATCAGATTATCTGGTCATTATCACATTGCTGTTTGTGGGAGCTTACTGTGTGCTAATTGGCTGTCACATTTCCCACATTACAACAGTGACTACACTCCAAAAGTACTTCATTGGCTGTAAAGTGCTTTGAGACGTTCGGTAGTCGTAAAGGATATCAAGGGATATGGTGATAGTGCAGGAAAGTGGAGTTGAGGTAGAAGATCAGCCATGATTTTATTCAATGGCGGAGCAGGCTCCAATATAAATCCAAGTCTTCCTTTCTTTCTTTAAATCCGAGCAGTATTTTCTTCTTCTGTTGATGTTAAAGACCCCATGGCAGTACTTGAAGGGCTAGGTGTTCTGGGAGCATTCTTCCCTTAACCACCTTCAACGTGTGATTCATCTCATTGATGTTTCCTGTGCACGGAATGGCTATTGGAGTTACCTGCATAACTAAAGCCAAATGTAATTCATGATCGGTGATGTGCTTGGAGATGTATCTGAGAGATGAGAGAAGGTACTAAGCCAATGCTCTCCTCCGCACTGCTCTTCCTCCTAGAAAGAAAGAAAGACTGGCATTTATATAGCGCCTTTCATGGCCACCAAACGTCCCAAAGTGCTTTACAGTACTTTTTGAAGTGTAGTCACTGTTGTAATGCAGGAATCGCGGCAGCCAATTGCACACTGCAAGCTCCCACAAACAGCAATGGGATAATCGGTTTTAGTGATGCTGATTGTGGGACAGATATTGGCACAGGACATGGGGGGATAACTCCCTTGCTCTTATTCGAAATAGTGCCGTGAGATCTTTTACGTGCACCTGAGAGAGCAGACGGGGTCTCAGGTTAACGTTTCATCTGAAAGACAGCACCTCCGACAGTGCAGTGCTCCCTCAGCACTGCACTGGAGTGTCAGCCTAGATTTTTGTGCTCAACTCTCTGGAGTGGGACTTGAACCTTATTCTGACTCAGAGGCGAGGGTGCTGCTCACTGAGCCGCGGCTGACACCCACTGCCTGTTGGTCACGGAATTGACTGTCACTGCAAGCTGCAGGCAGGAATATTCCCACCCACAGCCATTCTTCATTTAGTCATTGGCCACTTCTTCAATCAGGAAACAATTTCACATTCTTCCTCCTCCTCCTCCTCCTCCTCCTCCTCCTCCCCTAGTTTACACAGGCACTCTCCTCCCTTGCCTCTCCTCCGTGCTGTTCCCGCCTCCTGCTATTGCTGCTGAACAACAACAACTTGCATTTATATAGCACCTTTAACGTGTGAAATGTCCCAAGACGCTTTGCAGGAGCATTAGCAGATACAAATGTGATATTGAGCCAAAGAATAAGAAATTAGGACAGGGGACCACAAATAATTGTTCAAATAGGTAGGTTTTAAGCAGAGTCTTAAAGGAGGAGAGAGAGGCTGAATGGAGTGAACACTGGTCCTCTGCAGCAGAAATTGTTGGTTTCACAAGGATTCCCAGCCACAGTGTGTAATGGGCTTTAGTCCCTTGGAGCAGGTAAAAGCTGGGAATGGTGCTGGGGAAGTTGGGAATGGTGCTGATGGTAGAATCCGGGAATGGTGCTGAAGGAAAGAGTTGGGAATGGTGCTGAGGGATGTCGGGAATGGTGCTGATGGTAGAATCCGGGAATGGTGCTGAGGGAAGGAGTTGGGAATGGTGCTGAGGGAAGTTGGGAATGGTGCTGAGAGAAGGAGTCAGGAATGGTGCTGATGGTAGAATCTGGGAATGGTGCTTGGGGAAGTCGGGAATGGTGCTGCTGGTAGGATCCAGGAATGGTGCAGAGGGAAGGAGTCGGGAATGGTGCTGAGGAAAGTCGGGAATGGTGCTGATTGTAGAGGCCATAGGGATATAGATTTGTGCCTGGCCAACATTGCCCTGAAAGCGCTGACTGTCAGGCAAAAGGTGCTCGATTGGCATTTATGCCCGTGCTCTGTGGCCCAGGAAGACACGTGATGTGAGTGAGGGGGAGTGAGCATCTCCCAAGGGAAGCAAATAACCAAAGATACGCTATCCAGAAAAAGAAAGCTATGAGATTTCATCCGCCTCCCACAGGTAATTGAGAAAAAAACATCAGACTATCAGTCTATCATTACAACATGCATTATTAAATGCCAGCCAATTGGATTCCAATGGTCACTGGAGTCCTGCAACCAAAATGCCATACAGAGTAGTTCATAATTGCAAATATCCTATATGTCTTGTTCATAAATAAATATTTGCCTGGCCATTTTTTTAAGGTCACCATCCCCGCTAATTTTGGTGAGATTTTATTCTGCACATCCATTATTCTGTCTTGCTTGGGGGCTTCCACCAGTAATACAATCACGGTCTCGGTTAAATAACCCATCTAACTCTGCATTATCTACGCTTTTCATCATTTGGAAGATCCGGATCATATTGCCTCACAGTGTTGTTTTTTTTTTCCGATGAACAGAAGCTCAAGTGCAATGCTGTCAGAGAGCAAGAAGTGGCTGGCTACACAAAGCTCGAGAGCTAGAAAAGGAAGACTTGCATTTATATAGCGCCTTTCACCACCACCGGACATCCCAAAGCGCTTTACAGCCAATGAAGTGCTTTTTGAAGTGTAGTCACTGTTGTAATGCGTGAGAACACCAGCGGCAGGTCGGGGCCATAAAAGGAGCGGGAAGCGGCCTCGCGAGCAGCGTGGAGTTATACTACTTCAGGGAGCAGTGCGAGCTGGTGCTGGAGGGCGATGGCAGCGAAGAGTGATGTCATCAAGGTCCAGGTCGGTGATTGGAGCGTGGGCAGATACAGCACGAGCAGCGAGATCGGGGCAAAGGAGCGGCGAGATAATGTAGAACGATGTCATCAGGACCCGGGAGAGGCGTGGGCTCGGGGCCAGAAGAGACGAAGGCTCAGGGGCAGCATGAGCCAGCCCACACTGCGATATGTCTGTGCACTAGGTCCGTGCAGCAGAGCAGGTCTTCAGTCGTCTTGGGTAATCCTTGCCACTGAACCAAGACCTAGCTCTGTCAAGCCCGTGTGGGGTGGAGGTGGAGGAGGGAGGGAGGAGGGGAGAGGAGGGAGGGAGGGGGGAGGAGGGGGGAGAGGAGGGGGGGAAGAGGGAGAGGAGGGGGAGAGGAGGGGGAGGGAGAGAGATGGGGGAGAGGAGGAGGGGGAGGGGGAGAGGAGGGGGAGAGGAGGAGGGGGGAGAGGAGGGGGGAGAGGGGGAGGCGGGAGAGGAGGGGGGAGCGGGGATGGGAGGGAGGGAGGGGGAGAGGAGGTGGGAGGGGCGGAAGGGCTGAACAGGAGGGAGGGGGAGGCTGAACGGGAGGGAGGGGGGGAGGCTGAATGGGAGGCTGGGAGGGAGGGGGACGCTGAACAGGAGGGAGGGAGGCTGAATGGGAGGGGGGAGGCTGAACGGGAGGGAGGGAGGCTGAATGGGATGGGGGGGAGGCTGAACGGGAAGGGGGGGTGGGAGAGCTGAACGGGTGGGGGGGGGTGGTTGAGGAGCTGAACGAAAGGGAAGCCCGAGTCCCGAACTTCAATGCCCGGGAAGCCCATTTGGCCAGGGCTACGGGCGGCGTGCTTCGGGCCCCTTCCACGCAGCGTCGCAGAGATTCGGGCTGCGAGAAGCTACTGCACATGCGCGCACACTCTAGCGTGCATGTGCAGAGGTCCCGGCACTGTTTTCAGCGCCGGGACTGGCTCCACCCCCGACCCCTTGTGCTACGCCACACTGCGGCCGAAGACGTCCTGACGAGCTCGGAGAATCACAAGGTAAGTTTTCGGCGCTGTTTTTATTCTACAGAGGGCGGGAACTTGGGCCCTCAGTAACTACTTGCAACACAAACACACCTTGCAATGAATAATACACAGAAAATCGCATGAATCAACGTGACTTTTGACATGGCTTGTTTCTGACACTATTTTTTTGAAATCTGGTTTATAGTCAGTTACGGTTAAACATAACAATACTGAAACGTGAGCATCAGTCAGAACAGATCTGTACTTACATGGTGAATGTTGTACAACATTGTTGTGTATGGAGAAAGAGTCAGACTGAACACTGTGAGCTCAAAGTAAAGTGTGACCGTAGTCTTTTATTGCAGGTCTCCAGAGTGCCTCTCCAACCTGTGAAGCCTCCTTAAATACCTGTGCTCCCAAGGGATTATGGGATCCCTTGGGGCTCCAGGGGATGAGCCCTTTGGTGGCTGTACAGAGTAAATACAAGTCCACGTACAACACTCCCCCCCAAAGTCAATAGTGTAACTATTTACAATGTGAGTCGATCTGGGGCCCTTCTTGCTCTGGTTGATCGTCTCAGTGTGAAAGCTGGTATTGTTAAATCAATTGTTGGGCCCTCACTGGGCTGCTGTGCAGCTGGCCTTGCTGGGGTGCCTGGTGTGTTGGGCCCTACTGGGCTGCTGTGGATGATGGGTTCTGCTTCATAGTCAACCGTGGTGCTGTTTGGCAGCGTTTTCTTCCCCATCTAGCTCGTTGGCCACGAAGTATTGGTCGAGTCGCTCCACAAAAGTTTACTAATCATCTCCCTCCAAAAATTTCTCCAGGATGCCCACTGTTCTCTGCATCTTTGGGTCGCTATCTGTAATTCGTCGCCAGTTGTTGTGTATGGAGAAAGAGTCAGACTGAACACTGTGAGCTCAAAGTAAAGTGTGACCTTAGCCTTTTATTGCAGATCTCCAGAGTGCCTCTCCAACCTGTGAAGCCTCCTTAAATACCTGTGCTCCCAAGGGATTATGAGCCCTCTGGTGGCTGTACTGAGTAAATACAAAGTCTACATATATAACAAACATATTCTCACATATCAAATCAGAAATCAAATCGGAGGCCTTCTTAGCTCCACGGGGGAGAAATTGGGGAGCAACCGTTTTCCACGCTTAAATGGTGAGATCCCAGGAGTGCCGTATATTGGGCTTTGGCTCTCAGCAGACTGAAGATGGTGCTATGGGAGGAGGCCACCACAGTACTTCACTCAAAGAGTGCTGTGGATGCTCAGTCATTGAGTATATTCAAGACGGAGGTCGATAAATTTTGGGGAACTAAGGGAATTAAGGGATTATAGGCATAGTGTGGGAAAGTGGAGTTGAAGTAGAAGATTGGTCATGATCTTGTTGATTGGTGGAGCAGGTGGGGCCTCGGTTTAACATCTCATCTGAAAGACGGCACCTCTGACAGTGCAGCACTCCCTCAGCACTGCACTGGAGTGTCAGCCTAAATTTTTATGCTCAAGTCCCTGGAGTGGAACTTGAACCAAAGGAGAGGTTAAGAGAATTTTTTTGATGCGGGGCAAAGAGTTGTTAGTCATGGAATTCTCTGTCAAACACAGAGTTCCATAAAGAGAAAGGCATAAAAATTTGAAAAGGAAAAGATGGAAGGGCACAGGAATGGGACAATGTGGATAGTGGTTACAGAGACCAGACAGAGTCATGATAGGCCAAATGGTCTCTGTGAGGTAGAATTCTATGATTCTATAACAAAAATAGTCTAACACCCCCTCGACCTGATGATATGCAAACTTCTCTGTGGGGATGGGTCCCCTGCAAGTATTGATACACTCCTGTATATATATATCCTGCCCTCTCAGGTGGATGTAAAAGATCCCGTGGCACTATTTCGCAGAAGAGCAGAGGAGTTATCCCCGGTGTCCTGGACAATATTTGCCCCTCAACCAACATCACTAAAAAACAGATTATCTGGTCATTAACACATTGCTGTTTGTGGGAGCTTGCTGTGTGCAAATTGGTGCCGTGTTTCCCACATTACAACAGTGACTACACTTCAAAAAGTACTCCATTGACTGTAAAGTGCTTTGGGATGTCCGGTGGTCGTGAAAGGCGTTGTAGGTCTTTTACTTCTGCCGACGATCCTAAATGCTTTCTCACTAGTTACCAACTCAGTAACTAGTGGGGATAGTTTTCTCCTATTTATGATATCAAAACCACTCATCATTTGAAACATTTCTAATGAAAATAGCTCCTGCTTTACTAATCTCTACACAACTAAAGTCTCTCATTCTTAATATCATCTTCATGAATCTCTTCAGAACCGCACTTCATGACGTTAAGTGGGGAAATTGCCCTCTTTAAGGCCCGTTACTGCCTCTAAAGTGATGGTAAGGCCTTTCCGTCCAAGTGGCAGGGGGCGGGGCTGACCCATCTGTAATTGCCTCCTGGGCCGGGGGCGGCGGGACCGTGTTTCCGTCCCGCCCGGCACGCCGACCCCTTACTGCCCCACGGTGACCCCTTACTGCCCCGCGGTGACTCATTACTGCCCTGCGGTGACCCCTTACCGCCCCGCGGTGACCCCTTACCGCCCCGCGGTGACCCATTACTGCCCCGCGATGACTCATTACTGCCCTGCAGTGACCCCATACCGCCCCGCAGTGACCCCTTACCGTCCCACGGTGACCCATTACTGCCCTGCGGTGACTCATTACTGCCCCGCGGTGACCCCTTACCGCCCCATACCGACACCTTACCGCCCCGCGGTGACCCCTTACCACCCCACACCGTCCCCTTACTGCCCTTCAGTGACCCCTTACCGCCCTGCACCGACCCCTTACCGCCCCGCGGTGACCCCTTACCGCCCTTCAGTGACCCCTTACCGTCCCGCACTGACCCCTTACCGCCCCGCAGTGACCCCTTACCGCCCTTCAATGACCCCCTTACCGCCCCACACCGACCCCTTACCGCCCCGCGGTGACCCCTTACCGCCCTTCAGTGACCCATTACCGCCCCACACCGACCCCTTACTTCCCCGCGGTGACCCATTACTGCCCTGCACCGAACCCTTACCGCCCCACGGTGACCCCTTACCGCCCCGCGGTGACCCATTACCGCCCCACACCGACCCCTTACCTCCCCGCGGTGACCCATTACCGCCCTGCACCGACCCCTTACCTCCCCGCGGTGACCCATTACCGCCCTGCACCGACCCCTTACTGCCCCACACCGACCCCTTACCGCCCCACGGTGACCCCTTACCGCCCCACGGTGACCCCTTACCGCCCTTCAGTAACCCCTTACCGCCCCGCACCGACCTCTTACCTCCCCGCGGTGACCCATTACCGCCCTGCACCGACCCCTTACTGCCCCACACCGACCCCTTACCGCCCCACGGTGACCCCTTACCGCCCCACGGTGACCCCTTACCGCCCTTCAGTAACCCCTTACCGCCCCGCACCGACCCCTTACCGCCCCGTGGTGACCCCTTACCACCCTTCAGTGACCCCTTACCGCCCCGCACCGACCCCTTACCGCCCCGTGGTGACCCCTTACCGCCCCGCACCGACCCCTTACCTCCCCGCGGTGACCCATTACCGCCCTTCAGTGACCCCTTACCGCCCCGCACCGACCCCTTACCGCCCCGCGGTGACCCCTTACTGCCCTTCAATGACCCCTTACCGCCCCACACTGACCCCTTACAGCCCCGCGGTGACCCATTACCGCCCCACACCGACCCCTTACCTCCCCGCGGTGACCCATTACCGCCCTGCACCGATCCCTTACCGCCCCGCACCGACCCCTTACCGCCCCGCGGTGACCCCTTACCGCCCCACACCGACCCTTTACCACCCCGCGGTGACCCCTTACCACCCGGAAGCCAACCCCTTACTGCCCCGTGGTAACCACTTACTGCCCCGCGCTGACCCCTTATGGCCACTCAGGGGAAATTGCCTCGCGGGAGTGCTGCCTCCTCCGGTCGGTGACCCCGACAGCTTCGCGCGGCAGGTAGCTGCCAGTGGCTGGGCGGTGCATCGCTCCTCTTTAAGTGAAGGGGGGAAGGCAACGATGCGACGTGTCAGCCCAATGCGGCACGTCCGCATCGCGCTGACGTCATCACCGCCGTGCTGATGCACACCACCCTCGCAAACCCGCCCCTACACCGCCTCAAACAGCGCCCCAAAATGCTGCGAGGCGGCGTTAGAGTTAAAGAGATGAATTTTCCGTCTCTTCCCTCTGACTCTCGCCGGGTGGTAAATTTCCAGTTAATTGAAAGTGGCTTCCCCAATTTCCTGCTGAGGGCAATTTCGGCCCCTAACTCCATTCCTCAAGTAATATTCTAACTGCAACCTCGCTATGTTTTGTATAGGTTTAACATTGCATGTTTCATCGTGGAATCTGTACCTTGAGATACATTACAACAACAACAACTTGGTATTTATATAGTGCCTTTAATGTAGTAAATTGTCCCAAGGCGCTTCACAGGGGTATTATAAGACAAATAAAAATGTCTACACTGATTTAATATGGAAGTGGATTTGGAGATATGAGTTACATTTTTACATTGAATTTGTTTTTCAAGCAAAAGTGTGTCATCATAAGTTTATGTAAACAATGGTCTCCTGGACCAAAGGTGCTTAATATGCTAAATGGAAATGGCTGGCTTCAGAGATTGAACAATCAGCAATTTGTTTGCTTGTCTGGATAATTGAGGGAAAAACCCACATCACTCTCATTGTGTTGGGTTGGAAGACCAGAACCTCAAATCTGGCACCAAGTTTATGGTCTACAGGGCAGTGGTGTATGGCTCAGAGACGTGGACCATATACAGTAGACACCTCAAGTCGTTGGAGAAATACACCAACGATGCCTCTGCAAGATCCTGCAAATTCCCTGGGAGGATAGACACACCAACGTCAGTGTTCTCGATCAGGCCAACATCCCCAGCATCGAAGCACTGACCACACTCGACCAGCTCCATTGGGCGGGCTACATCGTCCGCATGCCCGACATGAGACTCCCAAAGCAAGCGCTCTACTTGGAACTCCTACACGGCAAGTGAGCCCCAGCTGGGCAGAGGAAACATTTCTAGGACACCCTCAAAGCCTCCTTGTTAAAGTGCAACATCCCCACCGGCACCTGGGAATCGCTGACCAAAGACCGCCCTAAGTGGAGGAAGAGCATCCAGGAGGGCGCTGAGCACCTCGAGTCGCATCGCTGAGAACATACAGAAATCAAGCGCAGGCAGCGGAAGGAGCGTGTGTCAAACCAGACTCCCCACCCACCCTTTCCTTCAACCACTGTCTGCCCCACTTGTGACAGAGACTGTAATTCCCATATTGGACTGTACAGTCACCTGAGAACTCACTTTTAGAGTGGAAGCAAGTCTTCCTCGATTTCGAGGGACTGTATATGATGATGATGATGATGATGTGTTGGGAAAGTCTTTGATCTGCATTTGTGAAGAAAGAGATAAGGGAGATAAGGGTGGCGGTGGAGGGTGGGGGGGGAGCTTTTGCAAGCAGTGAAGCTGTGGAGTCAGAGAGGCCCCAGGAAAGGCTGGAGCAGGAAAAACGTAGGAGACTGCTGCAAGGAGAGGAGGTTCTGTCCTGAGCTGTTAAGTTAAGTGAGATGAACTGTCACTCTGTATGTTCACATGTTGTAAAACAAAGCAGCTTAACAACTCGTATTAAGGCCCATCGCACCACGTCTTCGCTCCGCCTGCCATCAACAACTTGCATTTATATAGCGCATTTAAAAGAAAAACTTGTATTTATATCGTGCCTTTAAGAGAAAGTCTTACATTTATATAGCGCCTCGGGGTGGGTTCTGGTGCATGAAACTCAAAAGGATAGTATGCAGGTACAGCAAGTGATCAGAAAAGCCAATGGAATCTTGGCCTTTATTGCAAAGGGGATGGAGAATAAAAGCAGGGGAGCCTTGCTACAGTTATACAGGGTATTGGTGCACACCAGCCACCACACGGGCTTGACAGAGCTAGGTCTTGGTCCAGTGGCAGGGATTAACCAAGACGACTGATGACCAGCTCTGCTGCATGGACCTAGTGCGCACACATATCGCAGTCAGAGGAGTAATGGCGTTGAACGCTGACACTTTCGCCGTAATTACCACCGCAAAATCTGGGCCAAGTTTTCCTGACCACATATCCGCAATATAACGAAGACCACCTATTTTCACCTCCGTAACATCGCCCGTCTCCGACCTTGCCTCAGCTCATCCGCTGCTGAAGCCCTCATCCATTCCTTTGAATCTTTATACTTTATTCTTTATCCTCTATTCTTCCTCCCAAAATGTATCACCCTCACATTTCTCTGCACTACATTTCATCTGACACCTCCCTTGTCTATTTTGGGCAATTTATATCTAATGATATCTTTCAATTATTTTTACTATATTAGTTTCAAAACAAAAAAACGATGATAAAATAAGCCAATATTTTGGCTGCCGACGTGATTAGCAGCTCAATGACATTGTCACCTCCCCGAACCATGTGTTCCTGCAACTTCCTATTTACAAACGGGACAAAACCTCTCAAGACGTCGGCCTCTCTCCTTGCTTTGAAAGCACCAGGTTGCATTTATTGAACTGGCTGTGAGAAGCTCAAGACATGCCTGCACCCGCATTTAAAACGTGTTGCAGCGGGTGTGGGGTGGGGGGGCGGTGACCGAGAGGGGAAAACGCTGCAAAATGTTTATAGTCGGGGGGGCTGACTGCTTTGTGAGCGGTGCCCGAGTTCCCACAGCTCCCTCTCGCCGCTTTGCCTTTTGTCAGTGGGTCTTACCGGCAACGTAGCAACAAGAAACTCCGCTGTGTGGCGGCCCCTCAGGATTTGTTCTATTTTATCAATGTGATTATGTTTGTTGCTGGCTTCCAACTTTCTCTTCCTTGTTCCTCCTGAGCAACAAATACGTCATCCTGCATGTCCTTTCTCCCCCCCCTCTCCCTGCATCTTCACTGTGTTGAAATCAAGATTCATCACATAGCCTCCTACTCAAGCTCACTCTATCCCAGGATTTTAGAACTGCAGAACTTCTTAACGCCTTCACATACCACAGCTCTTTAAGGTTGTGAAGGGGTTCACTAGGGTAAAGGTAGAGAAGATGTTTCCACTTGTGAGGGCTGGGGGGGTTGTGGAGGAGTCAAAAACTAGGGGCCATGAAGATAAGATAGTCAATAATACATTATATAGGGCCCTGGTGAGACTGCACCTGGAGTATTGTGTACAGTTTTGGTCTCCTTACCTAAGGAAGGATATACTTGCCATTGATGGAGTGCAACGAAGATTCACCGCACTGATTCCTGGGATGGGGAGATTGTCCTATGAGGAGATTGAGTAGACTAGGCCTATAATCTCTAGAGTTTAGAAGAATGAGACGTGATCTCATTGAAACATGCAAAATTCTTACAGGGTTTGACAGAGTAGATGCAGGGAGGATGTTTCCCCGGGCTGGGGAGTCTAGAACTAGGGGTCACAGTCTCCGAATAAGGGGTCAGCCATTTAGGACTGAAATGAAGAAAAACTTTTTCACTCAGAGGGTGGTGATTCTTTAGAATTCTCTACTCCAGAGGACTGTGAATGCTCAGTCTTGGAGTTTTTTCAAGATGGAGATCGATAGATTTTTGGATGTTAAGGGAACCGAGAAATATGGGGACAGTGCAGAAAAGTGGAGTTGAGATAGATCAGCTATGATCTTATTGAATGGCGAGTGGGCTCGAGGGGCCGAAGGGCCTACTCCTGCTCCTAATTCTTATGTTCTTAACTCCAATAATGAATTCAGGAGAAGCTTCTCTACGCAGAGAGTGGTTAGAATTTGGAACATGCTACTACAGGGAGTAGTTGAGGTGAATAGCATAGATGCATTTAAGGGGAAGCTGGATAAGCATGAGGGAGAAAGGAATGGAAGGATATGTTGATAGGGTGAGATGACGAGGGGTGGGAGGAGGCTCGTGTGGAGCACAAACACCGACACGGACCTGTTGGGCCGAATGGCCATGTTCTGTGCTGTACTTCTAAGAAATTCTGTGTAACTTGCCCCTTCTTCCGACAATCTACAAACCTGCCATTAACCTTTATTTAACCCATCTTCTCTCCTACTCTTTTCAACCTTGATAGTTTGTCGAATCATAGAAATTTACAGCACAGAAGGAGACCATTCAGCCCATTGTGTCTGTGCCAGCCGAAAATGAGCTCTCCACTTTCCAGCTTTTGGTCCGTAGCCCTGTAGGTTACGGCACTTCAAGTGCATATCCAAGTACTTTTTAAATACAAAGAGGGTTTCTGCCTCTACCACCCTTTCAGACAATGAGTTCCAGACCCCCACCACCCTCTGGGTGAAAAAAATTCTCCTCAACTCCCCTCTAATCCTTCTACAAATTATTTTAAATCTATGCCCCCTGCTTATTGACCTCTCTGCTCGGGGAAATATGTTTCTCTTATCAACTATATCTAGGCCCCTCATAATTTTATGCACTTCAATCAAGTCTCCCACTCAGTCTCTTCTGTTCCAAAGAAAACAACCCCAGCCTATCCAATCTTTCCTCATAGCTAAAATTCTCCAGTCCTGGCAACATCCTCGTAAATCTCCTCTGTACCCTTGCTAGTGCAATCACACCTTTCCTGTAATGTGGTGACCAGAGCTGTACGCAGTACTCTAGCTGTGGCCTAACTAGTGTTTTATACAGTTCAAGTATAACCTCCCTACTCTTATATTCTATGCCTCAGCTAACAAAGTAAAATATCCTGTATGCCTTCTTAACCACCTAATCTACCTGGCCTGCTACCTTCAGGGATCTGTGGACATCAAGGTCCCTTTGTTCCTCTACACTTCTCAGTGTCCTACCATTTAATGTGTATTCCCTTGCCTTGTTAACCCTCCCTAAATGCATTGCCTCACACTTCTCCGGATTGAATTCCGTTTGCCAATGTTCTGCCCACCTGACCAGTTCATTGATATCTTCCTACAGTCTACAGCTTTCTTCTTCGTTATCAACCACATATCTGATTTTTGTATCATCTGCAAACTTCTTAATCATGCCTCCTACGTTGAAGCCTAAATCATTGATCTATACCACAAAAAGCAAGGGACCTATTACTGAACCCTGCGGAACCCCACTGGAAACATCTTTCCAGTCACAAAAACCTTCCGTTCTGGCCTATGGGCCTTGGGGCCTTTATTGCTATCCCTCAATAAGAAGAAAGGAAACCAAATTGTTTTCCGAAGCTCAATGCTGAGGGTAAAGAGATGAATTTGTTCAATTATGTTTGTGTTTGTGAGGACGATATCAAGTAGCAAGGCTTCAAAATCTCTGCTGCTTGAAGATGTAAACTGTTATATATGTGGACTTGTATTTACTCTGTACAGCCAACAGAGGGCTCATCCCCTGGAGTCCCAAGGGATCCCATAATCTCTTGGGAGCACAGGTATTTAAGGAGGCTTCACAGGTTGGAGAGGCACTCTGGAGACCTATAATAAAAGTCTACGGTCACACTTTACTTTGAGCTCACAGTGTTCAGTCTGATTCTTTCTCCATACACAACAACTGGCGACGAGATACAGATAGCGAACCCAAAGATGCAGAAAACAGTGGGCATCCTGGAGAAATTTTCGGAGGGAGATGATCGGGAAGCTTTTGGGGAGCAACTCGACCAATACTTCGTGGTCACCGAGCTAGATGGCGAAGAGAGCGCTGCCAAACGAAGGCCGATCCTCCTCACTGTTTGTGGAGCACCAACGTATGGTCTCATGAAGAATCTGCTCACTCCAGCGAAACCCACTGAGAAATCGTACGATGATTTGTGCACACTGGTCCGGGAGCATTTGAACCCGAAGGAAAGTGTTCTGATGACAAGGTACCGGTTCTACACCTACAAAAGGTCTGAAGGCCAGGAAGTGGCGAGTTATGTGGCCTTGCTAAGCCGCCTTGCAGGACATTGCGAATTTGAAGGACACTTGGAGCACATGCTCAGAGACGTTTTCGTTCTTGGCATTGGCCACGAAACCATACTTCTCAAACTTTTGACTGTAGAGACCCCAACCTTGAGTAAGGCTATAGCGATAGCCCAGGCATTCATTGCTACTAGTGACAATACGAAGCAAATCTCTCAGCACACAAGTGCTGCTACAAGTACTGTGAACAAAGTGATGTTGTTTTCGAATTGTAACGTACAGGGCAGGTCACACATACGGGCAGCTGCACGTCCGCAGATGTCTCGGAGTCCACCATCAAGGGTGATGAATGCAAGGCCATTAACACCTTGTTGGCGCTGCAGGGTGATCATCGTTTCCATTCATGCTGATTCAAAGGATACATTTGCAAGGGCTGTGGAACAATGGGACACCTCCAACGAGTGTGCGGCTTAGCTGCAAAGCCTGTTAAACCTGCAAACCACTCTGTTGCAGAGGAGGACAGATCCACAGAGGATCATGACGAATCAGAGCCTCAGATAGAGGAGGCAGAGGTACATGGGGTGCACACATTCACCACAAATTGTCCCCCGATAATTCTGAATGTTGAACTAAATGGATTCCCGGTGACAATGGAGCTGAACACGGGCGCAAGCCAGTCCATCATGGGCAAAAAGACTTTCGAAAGGTTGTGGTGCAACAAGGCCTCAAAGCCAGTCTTAACTCCAGTTCGCACGAAACTAAGAACTTACACTAAAGAACTGATTCCTGTAATCGGCAGTGCTACCGTAAAGGTCTCCTACGATGGAGCGGGTGCACAAGCTACCACTCTGGGTGGTACTGGGAGATGATCCCACGCTGCTCGGCAGGAGCTGACTGGGAAAGATACGCTGGAACTGGGAAGACGTCCGAGCGCTATCGCCCGCTGACGACACTTTATGTGCCCAGCTCTTAAGCAAATTTCCTTCACTGTTCAAACCAGGCATCGGGAAATTCCAAGGAGCAAAAGTGCAGATCCACCTAATTCCAGGGTGCGACCCATCCATCACAAGGCGAGAGCAGTATCATATATGATGAGAGAAAGGGTAGAGATCGAGCTAGACCAGCTGTAAAGAAAGGGCATAATTTCACCAATCGAGTTCAGCTAGTGGGCCAGTCCTATTGTCCCAGTCCTCAAGGGAGACAGCACCGTCAGAATCTGTGGTGATTACAAAGTAACTATCAATCGTTTCTCCCTTCAGGACCAATACCCACTACCAAAGGCCGATGACCTCTTTGCAATGCTGGAGGGAGGAAAGACGTTCACGAAGCTGGATCTGACTTCAGCCTACATGACGTAGGAACTGTAGGAATCATCGAAGGCCCTCACCTGCATCAACACGCACAAAGGTCTTTTTATTTATAACAGATGCTCGTTTGGAATTCGATCAGCGGCAGCGATATTCCAGAGAAACATGGAAAGTTTACTGAAGTCGGTCTCGCACACCATGGTCTTCCAGGACGACATCTTGGTCACTGGTCGGAACACAGTTGAGCACCTGCAGAACCTGGAGGAGGTTCTTAGTCGACTCAACCGAGTGGGGTTCAGGTTAAACCGCTCAAAGTGCGTTTTCCTGGCACCTGAAGTGGAGTTCTTGGGACGGAGGATTGCGGTGGACAGCATCAGGCCCACCAATGTGAAGACGGAGGCAATCGAGAACCCACCGAGGCCACAGAACGTGACGGAGCTGCGATCGTTTCTGGGACTCTTGAACTACTTTGGTAACTTCTTACTGGGTCTCAGCACACTGTTAGAACCACTGCATGTCTTACTACAAAAAGGGGATGCATGCGTTTGGGGCAAAAGCCAAGAAAATGCCTTTGTAAAAGCGAGAAAATTGTTATGCTCAAACAAATTGCTTGTGTTCTATGATCCATGTACGTGTTTGGTCCTAGCATGTAATGCGTCGTCATATGGCATCGGGTGTGTATTGCAACAAGCTAATGATTTTGGGAACCTGCAATCGGTTGCTTATGCATCCAGGAGTCTGTCTAAGGCTGAGAGAGCCTACAGCATGAGACCCCACTCACTCACTGGGATCCTACCTGCTGAATTGCTCATGAAAAGAGCACTTAACACAAGCTCTTGTTAGTTCACCCTGATCTACATGAACAGTTAGAGAGCAGGTGGCTTCAGCAAAGTGCATGCCATGATAGCGCAAATGTGTCACGCAAGATTGAAATCAATGATCCTGTATTTGTATTAAATTATGGACAAGGTCCCAAGTGGCTTCTTGGCACTGTCGTGGCCAAAGAGGAGAGCAGGGTGTTTCGGGTCAAACTTTCAAATGGACTCATTCACCGGAAACACTTGGACCAAATTAAACTCAGATTCACGGACTATCCTGAGAAACCCACCTTGGACCCTACCTTTTTTGATCCCCCAACATACACACCAGTGGCAACCAGCACCACGGTTGATCACGAAACAGAACCTATCATCCACAGCAGCCCAGCAGGGCCCAACACACCAGGCAGCCCAGCAAGGCCAGCTGCACAGCAGCCCAGTGAGGGCCCAACAAATGATTCAACAACACCAGCTTTCACACCGAGACGATCAACCAGGGCAAGAAGGGCCCCAGATTGACTCACATTGTAAATAGTTACACTATTGACTTTGGTCGGGGGTGGGGGGGGGGGGCAGGCTGGGGGAGTGTTGTTATATATGTGGACTTGTATTTACTCCGTACAGCCACCAGAGGGCTCATCCCCTGGAGTCCCAAGGGATCCCATAAACCCTTGGCGGCTCAGGTATTTAAGGAGGCTTCACAGGTTGGAGAAGCACTCTGGAGACCTGAAATAAAAGACTAAAGTCACACTTTGCTTTGAGCTCACAGTGTTCAGTCTGACTCTTTCTCCATACATAACATAAATGTCATCACTCCTGACAGTAAATGTCGCACTGATTTTCAACACAGGGAGCACGTGACCCACGTCGACACATTTGTAGGTGTGGGGCGATTGGAGAAGACATCCTCCGTCATAGCAACGTTCTTCATGAGGCAAATGGGCACCAAATGCACGAGATGCAGGAGCCAACTCAAATTTTGATCGCCTCGCTATTGTGAAAGTGAGCTGAAGATCGCAAAGAGGAGAACGTAGAGGTTTACTATAAGAGGTGCCACATAAGAGGTTACTGCACCAGATAAAAGCTCACGGGGTTGGGGGTAATATACTTGCATGGAGAGAGAATTGGCTAACTAACAGAAAACAGTCGGGATAAATGGTTCATTCTCTGGTTGGCAAACAGTGACTAGTGGGGTGCCGCAGAGATCAGTGCTGGGCCCTCAACTATTTACAAACTATATTAATGACTTGGATGAAGGGACCGAGTGTAATCTACCCAAGTTTGCTGATGATACAAAGATGGGTGGGAAAGCAAATTGTGAGGAGGACACAAAAAACCTGCAAAGGGATATAGACAGGCTAAGTGAGTGGGCAAAAATTTGGCAGATGGAGTATAATGTGGGAAAATGTGACATTATCCACTTTGGCAGAAATAATAGAAAAGCAAATTATAATTTAAATTGAGAAAAATTGCAAAATGCTGCAGTACAGAGGGACCTAGGGGTCCTTGTGCATGAAACACAAAAAGTTAGTATGCAGATACAGCAAGTAATCAGGAAGGCAAATGGAATGTTGGCCTTTATTGCAAGAGTATAAAAGCAGAGAAGTCCTGCTACAACTGTTCAGGGTATTGGTGAGGCTACACCTGGAGCACTGCATACAGTTTTGGTCTCCGTATTTAAGGAAGGATATACTTGCATTGGAGGCTGTTGAGAAAAGGTTCACGAGGTTGATTCCGGAGATGAGGGGGTTGACTTATGAGGATAGATTGAGTAGGTTGGGCCTCTACACATTGGAGTTCAGAAGAATGAGAACTGATCTTATTGAAACTTATAAGATAATAAGGGGGCTCGACAAGGTGGATGCAGAGAGGATATTTCCACTCATAGGGGAAACTAAAACTAGAGGACATAGTCTTAAAATAAGGGGCCGCCCATTTAAAACTGAGATGAAGAGAAATTTCTTCTCTCAGAGGGTTGTAAATCTGTGGAATTTTCTGCCCCAGAGAGCTGTGGAGGCTGGGTCATTGAATAAATTTAAGGCGGAGATAGACAGATTTTTGAGCGATAAGAGAGTAAAGGGTTATGGGGCATGGGCAGTGTTATGTATATGAACCTCACCTGTGTGTAAGACTTGCCACTAGAGGGCACACCTGTGGGAGACCTATGGTTCACCTGTGTACCCTGGAACAAGCAGGTAGAAAAAGCAGTCCACCACGTTGCTGCCTCACTTTTGAAGTTATATTAAAGAGACCAAGGTCAGAATGGTTTGAGTTTACAACACAGTCTCGTGGAGTTATTCTGAATTGGTGACGAGTTACAGATCACGAACTTTCACGCGGAAATGGCTGCCGTTGGTATTCTTGAGAGATTTGTTGATGGTGATGATTGGGAAGCCTTCGTTGAGCGCCTCGACCAGTACTTTGTAGCCAACGAATTGGACACGGCTGAAACAGAGATCAAGCGCAGGGCGATTCTCCTCACCGTATTTGGGTCATTGGTATATGGCCTCCTTAAGAATTTGCTGGCGCTGGTCAAACTAACGGACAATTGTACGCAGAGCTGTGCACGCTGGCTAAGGAACATCTCAAGCCAAAGGAAAGCATCCTGACGGCCAGGTACCGCTTTTATACGCATCGTCGCTCCGAAGGCCAGAACATGGCGAGTTTCGTCACTGACCTAAGACGCCTTGCGGGGCAGTGCGACTTTGCATGATCCTTGGGAGAAATGTTGTGGACTTTTTCATGCTGGTAATTGACCACAAGGGCATCCTTCGCAAACTGCTGTCTGCCGAATCCCTGGATCTGAGTAGGGCCATCACGATAGCCCAAGTCTTCACATCCACGAGCGACAACATGAAACAGATATCTTCACACAATCGAAGCTCACCGGCATGTACTGTGTTTAAAATAATGCCTTCAGCAGGCAGGCGTGTACATGGTAGGGTCCACACGGCCGCAGAGGCCAGGCCCAGGGGTGAATCAGAGGCTGCTGGGGAGTGCTAATATGAATCCATTAATGCCATACTGGTGCTGTGGGGGCAGTCACAGAGCCCATCAATGTCGTTTTGAGCACTATGTGTTCAGGAGTTGTAGAACAATGGGGCACCTCCAGGGATAGTGCAAGTGACCTCGGACTCACCACATGGCAAAGTCAGCAGAGAGCGACCGATCCAGCGCGGATCACGCTGAACGAGCAAGAGAGGCAACTTAACCGGAGAATGAGAAGGAAGTGTATGGGGTACACACCTTCACCACCAAAAGCCCTCTGATAATGCTAAAAGCCAAACTTAGCAGCATTCCAGTCTCCATGGAATTGGACACAGGGGCGAGTCAATCGATTATGAGCAGAAGGCCTTTGAGAAACTGTGGAGTAACAAGTCACAGAAGCCAAAACTGAGCCCGATTCACACTACGCTGCGCACTTTTACCAAAGAACTCATACCTGTTATCGGCAGTGCGGCAGTGAAAGTATCGTATGACAGAATGGTGCATGATTTACCACTATGGATTGTACCAGGCGATGGCCCAACACTGTTCGGCAGGAGCTGGCTAGGCAAGATCGGAATAAACAGGTCCTTTTCAGAATGGCAGGCAGTGACTAGTGGGGAGACGTAGGGTTCAGTGCTGGGACCTCAGCTATTTACAATATACATCAATGATTTAGATGAAGGAATTGAATGTAATATCTCCAAATTTGCAAATGACACTAAACTGGGTGGCGGTGTGAGCTGTGAGGAGGATGCTAAGAGGCTGCAGGGTGACTTGGACAGGTTAGGTGAGTGGGCAAATGCAGGGCAGATGCAGTATAATGTGGATAAATGTGAGGTTATCCACTTTGGTGGCAAAAACAGGAAGGCAGAATATTATCTGAATGGTGACAGATTAGGAAAAGGGCAGGTGCAACGGGAGCTGGGTGTCATGGTACATCAGTCATTGAAGTTTGGCATGCAGGTACAGCAGGCAGTGAAGAAGGCAAATGGCATGTTGGCCTTCATAGCTAGAGGATTTGAGTATAGGAGCAGGGAGGCCTTACTGCAGTTGGACAGAGCCTTGGTGAAGCCACACCTGGAATATTGTGTTCAGTTTTGGTCTCCTAATCTGAGGAAGGACGTTTTTGCTATTGAGGGAGTATAGCGGCGGTTCACCAGACTGACTCCCAGGATGGCAGGACTGACATATGAGGAGAGACTGGATCAACTGGGCTTGTAACCATTAGAGTTTAGAAGAATGAGAGGGGATCTCATTGAAACATATAAAATTCTGACGGGATTGGACAGGTTAGAGGCAAGAAGAATGTTCCCGTTGCTGGGGAATTCCAGAAACGGGATCACAGTCTAAGAATAAGGGATAAGTCATTTAGGACCAAGATGAGGAGAAACTTCTTCACTCAGAGAGTGGTTAACCTGTGGAATTCTCTACCGCAGAAAGTTGTTGAGGCCAGTTCGTTAGATATATTCAAAAGGGAGTTAGATATGGCCCTTATGGCCAAAGGGATCAAGGGGTATGGAGAGAAAGCAGGAAAGGGGTACTGAGGTTGAATGATCAGCCATGATCTTATTGAATGGCGGTGCAGGCTTGAAGGGAAGAATGGCCTGCTCCTGCACCTAATTTCTATGTTTCTATGTTTCTATCCGGTGGAACTGGGACGACATCAAAGCACTGCCCTCGGTGGATGACACCCCGTGCGCCCAGGTGATAAACAAATTCCCGGCGTTATTTGAGACAGGCATCGACAACTTCACAGGCGCCAAAGTGCAGATCCACCTTGTTCCTGGGGCACGGCCCGTTTATCACAAGGCCCGAGTAGTCCCATATATGATGCGAGAGAAAGTTGAAATCGAACTGGACAGACTTCAACGAGAGGGAATGATATCGCCAGTCGAGTTCAACGAGTGGACCAGTCCAATCGTGCCGGTACTAAAGAACGATGAGACGGTCAGAATCTGCAGGGACTACAAGGTGACGATCAACTGAGTCTCGTTACAGGACCAGTACCCGCTACCTAAAGTGGAGGATTTATTCGCAACGCTAGCAGGGGGAAAGTCCTTCACCAAGCTAGACCTCACCTTCGCATACGTGACACAGGAGCTGGCTGAACCGTCAAAGAAGTTGACATGCATCAACATGCACAAAGGACTGTTCATGTACCACAGATGCCCCTTTGGAATTCGTTCGATGGCAGCCATATTCCAGAGGAACATGAAGAGTCTGCTGAAATCGGTTCCATGTATAGTGGTGTTCCAGGACGACATCTTGATCACTGGTCGAAACACCATCAAACACTTGCACAACCTGGAAGAGGTTCTAAAGTGACTGGACAGCGTGGGACTCGACGGAAAACAGTCTGTTTTCCTGGTCGAGTTTCTGAGGAGAAAGATTGCAGCGGACGGCATCAGACCTGCGGACTGCAAGACAGAGGCCATCAAGAATGTACCCAGACCACAGAACGTGACAGAGCTGCGTTCGTTCCTGGGACTCCTCAACTACTTTGGTAACTTTCTACCAGGGTTGAGCACTTTGCTGGAACCCTTGCATTTGCTGCTATGAAAGGGTGACGACTGGGTTTGGGGTAAAGCTCAAGAAATAACCTTTAACAAGGCCAGAAAACTGCTATGCTCGAACAAATTACTTGTAGTTTAGTACTAGCATGTGATGCATCGTCATACGGGGTCGGGTGTGTGTTGCAGCAAGCAAATGTGTCAGGCAAACTGCAACCGGTTGCATATGCGTCCAGAAGTTTATCCAAGGCTGAAAGAGCCGACAGTATGATTGAGAAAGAAGCATTGACTTGTGTATACGGGGTTAAGAAAATGCAACAATATCTATTTGGTCTCCGGTTCGAGCTCGAAACCGACCACAAACCGCTCACATCACTGCTCTCTTAAAGCAAAGGTATCAACACCAATGCTTCGTCCTGCAACCAAAGATGGGCACTAATATTGTCCGCATATGACTATGTAATCCGCCACAGACCAGGCACAGAGAACTGCGCTGACGCCCTCAGTCGGTTGCCATTGCCCACCACCGGGGTGGAAATGGCGCAACCCGCAGACTTGCTTCTGGTAATGGATGCTTTTGAGAGCAAGGGGTCAGGTCCCACTGAACCTGTGGTCATGGCCCTCCAAACCATGGTCCAGGGTCCACATAGAGTTCGCTGGCCCCTTTCGAGGGAAGATGTTTCTAGTAGCAGTGGATGCTTACTCAAAATGGATTGAATGTATAATAATGTCATCATGTACGTCCACTGTCACCATTGAAAGCCTCAGGGCCATGTTCGCCACCCATGGGTTGCCGACGTCCTTGTTAGTGACAATGGACCATGTTTCACCAGTTCGGAATTCAACGAGTTCATGACTCGCAATGGCATCAAGCATGTCAGGTCTGCCCCGTTTAAGCCCGCATCCAATGGTCAAGCGGAACAGGCAGTCCGAACTGTTGTGTATCTGTAAAGCATGCACTCCCATGTTCCGCCACCAGGGAGTGTATCCCCTGAAGTTCCAAGGATCCCAGCATCCCTTGGGAGCACTGTATATAAGCCAGCCTCTAAGGCCTGTTCCTCACTCTGGAGTGTCTTAATAAAGACTGAGGTCACTGTTACTTTAACCTCCCTGTGTGCAGTCTCACCTGTGTTAGGAACACAACAACTGGCGACGAGTACACGAATCCAACGCAAAGATGCAGCAAACTGTGGGCATCCTGGAGAAGTTCTCAGAGGGTGAGGACTGGAAAGCCTATGTCGAACAGTTGGACCAATACTTTGTAGCCAACGAGCTGGACGGAGAAGGAAGCGCTGCAAAAAGGAGAGCGGTCCTCCTCACAGTCTGCGGGTCACCGACCTACAGCCTCATGAAGAATCTTCTGGCTCCGGTGAAACCCACAGATAAGTTGTATGAGGAGTTGTGTACACTGGTTCAGGAGCATCTTAACCTGAGGGAGAGCGTGCTGATGGCGAGGTATCAGTTCTACACGCCAGCGATCTGAAGGTCAGGAAGTGGCGAGCTACGTCGCCGAGCTAAGGTGACTTGAAGAACAATGTGAGTTTGATGGCTACCTGAAGCAAATGCTCAGAGACTTTTTTGTACTGGGCACTGGCCACGAGAGGATCCTACAAAAACTATTGACTGTAGAGACACCGACCCTCAGTAAGGCCATTGCGATAGCACAGGCGTTTATGTCCACCAGTGATAACACCAAACAAATCTCTCAGCACACAAGTGCTAGCAATGTTCATAAATTAACCAGAACGGTGTTTGCAAGCAGAAATGTACAGGACAGAAACCATGAGTCTGCAACTGCCAACAGGCCTCAGGTGACCCAGATGACTCAGAGTCTGCAACAAAGGATGAATGCAAGGCAATTCACACCTTGTTGGCACTGTGGAGGCTTCCATTCAGCCTATTCATGCCGCTTCAAAGAGTATGTTTGCAAGAGCTGTGGAACAATGGGGCACCTCCAACAAGTGCAAAACCTGCTAACCACCATGTGGCAGAGGAAGATCGGTCCATGGTGGACCAAAGCAATTTCGAGCCTCAGAGAGAGGAGGCAGATGCTGAAGTACACGGGGTGCACACATTTTCGACGAAATGTTCACCTATAATGCTAAACGTAAAATTGAATGGTTTACCCGTAGCCATGGAATTGGACACTGGCACTAGCCAATCCTTCATGAGTAAAAAGATGTTTGAAAGACTGTGGTGCAACAAGGCACTCAGACCAGCCCTGAGCCCCATCCACATGAAACTGAGAATGTACACCAAAGAGCTTATCACTATCCTGGGCAGCGCCATGGTCAAGGTCACCTACGAGGGCACGGTGCACGAACTGCCACTCTGGATTGTCCTGGGCGATGGCCCCACACTGCTTGGAAGGAGTTGGCTGGGCAAAATCCGCTGGAACTGGGATGACATCCGAGCGCTATCACATGTCGATGAGGCCTCATGTACCCAGGTTCTTAACAAATTTTCTTCCCTTTTCGAGCCAGACATTGGAAACTTTTCCCGGGTGAAGGTGCGGATCCACTTGGTCCCAGAGGCACGACTCAGTCACCACAAGGCACGAGCGGTACCTCACATGGTGAGGAAGAGAATGGAAATCGAGCTGGACAGGCTGCAACGCGAGGGCATCATCTCCGCCGTGGAATTCAGCGAGTGGGCCAGCCCGATTGTTCCAGTACTCACAAGTGATGGCACGGTCAGGATTTGCGGCGATTATAAAGTAGCTGTTAATCGTTTCTCGCTACAGGACCAATACCCGCTACCTAAGGCAGACGACCTATTTGCGACGCTGGCAGAAGGCAAGACATTCACCAAGCTCGACCTGACTTCAGCCTACACGACGCAGTCTTCGAAGGGCCTCACCTGCATCAACACGCACAAGGGACTGTTCATCTACAACAGATGCCCGTTTGGAATTCGGTCGGCTGCAGCGATCTTCCAGAGAAACATGGAGAGCCTACTCAGGTCGGTACCACGCATGGTGGTTTTTCAGGACGACATATTGATCACGGGCCGAGACACTGTCGAGCACCCACAAAACCTAGAGGAGGTCCTCCAGCGACTGGATCGCGTAGGACTGCAGCTGAAGAGGTCAAAATGCGTCTTCATGGCAACAGAAGTGGAGTTTTTGGGGAGAAAGATCGCGGCGGACTGCATTCAGCCCACAGACGCCAAAACAGAGGCTATCAGGAACGCGCCCAGGCCACAGAACGTCACGGAGCTGTGGCCCTTCCTGGGACTCCTTAACTATTTTGGTAACTTCTACCAGGGTTAAGCACTCTCTTAGAGCCCCGACAAGTGTTATTGCGTAAAGGTGAGAACTGGGTATGGGGAAAAACCAAGTAATTGCTTTTCAGAAAGCCAGAAACATTTTATGCTCCAACAAGCTGCTTGTATTGTATAACCCATGTAAAAGACTCGTGCTAGTATGTGATGCGTCGTCGTACGGAGTCGGATGTGTATTACAACAAGATAACGTTGCAGGGAAGTTGCAAACTGTCGCCTATGCTTCCAGGAGCTTGTCTAAGGCCGAGAAAGCCTACAGCATGATTGAGAAAGAGGCATTAGCATGTGTGTTCGGGGTAAACAAAATGCATCAGTATTTGTTTAACCTCAAATTTGAGCTGGAAACCAATCACAAGTCCCTCATATCCCTGCTCGCTGAAAACAAGGGGATAAATACTAATGCCTCAGCCCGCATACAAAGGTGGGCCCTCGCGCTATTAGTGTATAACTATACCATCCGCCACAGGCCAGGCACCGAGAACTGTGCGGATGCTCTCAGTCGGCTACCATTGCCCACCACGGGGGTGGAAATGGCGCAGCCTGCAAACTTGTTGATGGTGGCACAGCCTGCAAACTTGTTGATGGTCATGGAAATGTTTGAAAATGATAAATCACTTGTCACGGCCCACCAGAATAGGACTTGGACCAGCCAAGATCCTCTGCTGTTCCTCGTAAAAAACTGTGTACTGCATGGGAGCTGGGCCAGCATCCCCGTTGAAATGTAAAAGCTAATCAAGCCGTTCCAGCGGCGAAAGGACAAGCTGTCCATTTAGACAGACTGCCTGTTGTGGGGTAACCGCGTAGTGCTACCAAAAAGGGCAGGGAGACATTCATCTCGGATCTCCACAGCACACACCCAGGTATAGTAATGATGAAAGCGATAGCCAGATCCCACGTGTGGTGGCCCGGTATCGACTCTGACTTAGAGTCCTGTGTACGGCAATGCAGCGTGTGTGCTCAGTTGAGCAACGCGCCCAGAGAGGCACCACTAAGTTTGTGGTCCTGGCCCTCCAGACCATGGTCGAGGATCCATGTCGACTATATGGGCCCGTTTCTCGGTAAAATGTTCCTGGTGGTGGTGGATGCTTTTTCAAAATGGATTGAATGTGAAATAATGTCTGGAAGCACTGCCACCGCCACCATTGAAAGCCTGAGGGCCATGTTTGCCACCCACAGCCTGCCTGACATACTGGTCAGTGACAACGGGCCATGTTTCACCAGTGCCGAATGTAAAGAGTTCATGACCCGCAATGGGATCAAGCATGTCACCTCAGCCCCGTTTAAACCAGCCTCCAATGGGCAGGCAGAGCGGGCAGTACAAACCGTCAAACAGAGCCTTAAACGAGTCACAGAAGGCTCACTCCAAACCCGCCTGTCCCAAGTACTGCTCAGCTACCGCACGAGACCCCACTCGCTCACAGGGGTGCCCCCAGCTGAGCTACTCATGAAAAGGACACTTAAAACCAGACTCTCACTGGTTCACCCCAACCTGCATGATCAGGTAGAGAGCAGGCGGTAGCAACAAAATATAAACGATGGTCGCGCCACTGTGTCATGGAAAATTGATCTGAATGACCATGTGTATGTGCTAAACTATAGACATGGTCCCAAGTGGATCGCGGGCACGGTGATAGCTAAAGAAGGGAGTAGGGTTTTGTAGTCAAACTAGACAATGGACAAATTTGCAGAAAGCACCTGGACCAAACGAGGCGCGGTTCACAGACTGCCCTGAACAACCCACAGCAGACACCACCTTTTTTGAGCCCACCCAAAGGATCAACGACACCACCCTGGACCAGGAAATCAAACCCATCACGCCCAACAGCCCAGCAAGGCCAGGCTCACCCAACAGCCCTGCAGGGCCAACAACACTCCAGCCCAGCGAGGGCACAGCCAACACACCAGAACAGACATTGGTACCGAGGCGGTCCACCAGGGAAAGAAAGACTCCCGACTGCCTCACCTTGTAAATAGTTTTCACTTTGACTTTGGCGGGAGTGATATTGTGTATCTGTAAAGCATGCACTTCCATGTTCCGCCACCAGGGAGTGCATCACCCGAAGTCCCAAGCGATCCCAGCAACCCTTGGGAGCAGTGTATATAAGCCGGCCCCTAAGGCCTGTTACTCACTCTGGAGTGTCTTAATAAAGACTGAGGTCACTGTTACTTTAACCTCCCTGTGTGCAGTCTCATAAAAAAAAACATAGAAAATAGGAGCAGGAGTAGGCCATTCGGCCCTTCGAGCCTGCACCACCATTCAATAAGATCATGGCTGATCATTCCATCAGTACCCCTTTCCTGCTTTCTCTCCATACCCCTTGATACCTTTAGCTGTAAGGGCCATAGTCCACTCCCTCTTGAATATATCTAATGAACTGGCATCAACAACTCTCTGTGGCAGGGAATTCCACAGGTTAACAACTCTCTGAGTAAAGAAGTTTCTCCTCATCTCAGTCCTAAATGGCCCACCCCCCCATCCTAAATCTGTGTCCCCTGGCTCCGACCTCCACAACATCGGGAACATTCTTCCCGCATCCACCCATCCAATCCCCTCAGAATCCTACATGTTTCCACGAGATCCCCTCCCATCCTTCCAAACTCTAGTGTATAAAGGTCCAGTTGATCCAGTCTCTCCTCATATGCCAGTCCAGCCATCATCTGTGTTAGGAACACAACATGAACCATCAAGCAAAGCTTGAGACGAGTAACGGACGGCTCCTTGCAGACCCGGTTATCTAGGGTCCTGCTCAGCTACCGGATGCGCCCCCACTCACTCACCGGGGTTCCCCCTGCAGAATTGTTAATGAAGAAAGCACTCAAAACCAGGCTCTCCTTAGTCTACCTGGACCTCAATGATCACGTAGAAACCTGGCAGCGCAGGCATAATGTGTACCATGATTGTGTGGCGGCCTCGCGTGACATTGAAGTCAATGACCCGGTGTTTGTTCTAAATTATGGTCACGGTCCCAAGTGGATTGCTGGCACTGTCTTAGCCAAGGAGGGGAATAGAGTGTTTGTTGTGAAAGTGTTAAATGGGCAAATGTGCAGAAAGCACCTGGATCAGAAAATACTGCGATTCACGGACTACCAAGAACAGTTTGAGGACGACCCCACCATCTATGATCCATCAACACACACCCAACCAGCAATTGACCTCGCTGTCAACCACGAGAATGAATCCACCTTGCCCGACAGTCCGACCAGACCAGCCGAGCTGCCGTGCAGCGATGACCCGATCAACTTACCCATGCCAGGATGTCAACTCAGGCGATCGACCAGGGAATGTAGACAGCCAGATCGCCTCAACCTGTAAATAATTTAACTCAAGACTTTGGGGGGATGTGATGTTATGTATATGAACCTCACCTGTGTGTAAGACTTGCCACTAGAGGGCACACCTGTGGGAGACCTATGGTTCACCTGTGTACCCTGGAGTAAGCAGGTATAAAAGGCAGACCACCACGCCGCAGCCTCACTTTTGGAGTTATATTAAAGAGACCAAGGTCACAATGGTTTGAGTTTACAACACAGTCTCCGTGGAGTTATTCTGAACATAACAGGCAGGGAAGTGGAGCTGAGTCCATGATCCGATCAGCCATGATCTTATTAAATGACGGAGCAGGCTCGAGGGGCCAAATGGCCTACTCCTGCTCCTATTTCTTATGTTCTTATGTATTCGAGGTTTTCCAAAGCGAGGCCAGGAATTGCCTAGGGGGTCTCCTGCTCCTCTATGGTAACTTGGCCGGAAGCACCGGGGAACGACAGTTTATGCACGAAGGCGGAGTCTTGGCCGGTCTTTTGGTTGGGTGCATCTCCAAGGAAATTGCATTAAGCAACTGAGAAACAAGGAATTTGGTTTATTTTTGGCCTTTTAGTTGCGTTGCACCACGTGATGTGACGGTCTATTCTGTTTCATTACCAAAAAAAAGAAAAGTAATTGGAAAAAGTGAGTTTCGACGAACATCAACAAAATATTCGTAATTTCATTCTTCTCATTTGGGAACGCTTCAGAAACATCTGGACAAGTGTCAGCCAGTGGCTCAGTGGGTAGCACCCTCACCCCTGAGTCAGAAGGTTGTTGGTTCAAGTCCCACCCCAGGGACTTGAGCACAAAATCTGTGCTGACACTCCAGTGCAGTGCTGAGGGAGTGCTGCACTGTCGGAGGTGCCGTCGTTCAGATGAGATGTTAAACCAAGCCTCTGTCCTCTCTCTCAGGTGGATATCAAAGAGTGTTTGAAGACTGGGCCCTCAAAACTGCCACCAAGCTCATGGTCTACAGGACTGTAGTAATAACCGCCCTCCTGTATGGCTCAGAAACTTGGACCATGTACAGTAGACACCTCAAGTCGCTGGAGAAATACCACCAACAATGTCTCCGCAACATCCTACAAATCCGCTGGGAGGACAGATGCACCAACATTAGCGTCCTCGACCAGGCTAACAGCCCCAGCATTGAAACACTGACCACACTTGATCAGCTCCGCTGGGCAGGCCACATAGTTCGTATGCCAGACACGAGACTCCCAAAGCAAGCGCTGTATTCGGAACTCCTTGATGGCAAACGAGCCAAAGGTGGACAGTGGAAACATTACAAGGACACCCTTAAAGCCTCCCTGATAAACTGCAACATCCCCACTGACACCTGGGAGTCTCTGGCCAAAGACCGCCCAAAGTGGAGGAAGTGCATCTGGGAGGGCGCTGAGCACTTTGAGTCTTGGCGCCGATGTTACGTATGCAATAATGGTTCAAACTGAGTACTGTTTAACTAAGCAAGGTACGACCTTGCTCTGCTTTATTTTAGCCCAAAGTGCCTGACTCACAAAATGGCTGGTCTTTTATACCAGAGCAGCACCATGGCCTCCAACAATGACACCATCTGGTGGCTACAAACAGCATGTACATACATGACAATACCCTCCTCTGAGATCTTATCACAGTCTTTCACAGGTTGAGACGGTCCGGTGCTTTGCGTTTCCGGGTTGACCGTCTCAGTTTGATTCCGGCCTTGGATGAATGTGCGGGGTCTGTTGTGGCTGGTGGCTGGATGACTGACTTGTTGGGGGTGGCAGTGGCCATGTCAGGAATTGCAAGTCCATTTTTATTGAACAAGTCCGTGATGGAAATTCCGGGTTCACGGATGACCCTTGAGTCCACTGAAGGCTGCTGGTAGGTTGGTTGGTCATCGACGGTTTCTTCGTCCGACTGCTCTGGCTCGTCTGTGTGCCTCAGCTTTGTTTGATCCATGTGTTTCCTACAAGTTTGCCCATTCTTGAGCTTAATACAAATACTCTGTTGCCCTTCTTGGCCATGACCATACCAGCGATCCATTTGGGACCCTGACCATAATTCAACACATTTACAGGATCATTAACATAAATCTTGCGTGACACAGTTACACAATCGTGGTACCCTTGTTGACTCTGTCTTCTGTATTCAACATGATTACTTAAATCCGGGTGTACAAGAGATAACTTGGTCTTAAGACCTCTTTTCATCATGAGTTCAGCAGGCAAGATCTGTGTGAGTGTGTGGGGTCTTATCCTGTAACTCAGTATGCAAGACAAGCGGGTCTACAGTGACTCTTGGGTTACTCTCCTCATGCTTTGCTTAATAATTTGTACTGCACATTCTGCTTGCCTGTTGGACACAGGCTTGAATGGTGCTGATCTTACATATTTTATGCTATTAAGTTTCACAAACTCCTGAAACTCCTGACTGGTAAAGCACGACCCATTGTCGCTCACCACTATGTCAGGCAGACCATGTATCGCGAACATGACATTGAGATGCTCTATGGTTGCCGTGGACGTACTGGATGACATGACTATGCATTCTATTCACTTTGAATAAGCATCCACCACCACTAAAAACATCTTGCCCAGGAAGGGACCTGCAAAATCTACATGGATCCTGGGCCAAGGTTTGGATGGCCATGACCACAGACTCAGCGGCGATTCCGCTGGTGATTTGCTGAGCTGCATGCAGATGTTGCACTGATGCACGCATGCTTCCAGCTCAGAATCAATTCCTGGCCACCATACATGGGACCTGGCAATGGCCTTCATCATCACTATACCAGGATGTGTGCTGTGTAACTCACGCATGAACTTCTCTCTCCCTTTCTTAGGCATTACAACTTGATTGCCTCACAATATGCAATCTGCTTGTATAGACAGTTCGTCCTTGCGATGAATGTACGGTTTGGCCTCCTTGCACATTTGCTTAGATGTGGCAGACCAATCCCCTTTGAGGATGCAACCCTTTACCACCGATAAAATCGGGTTCTGGCTGGTCCAGGACTTAACTTGTTGAGCCGTGACAGGGGAACCTTCACTCTCAAAAGCATCCATGATTAACATTAAATCTGCCGGTTGTGGCATTTCCACCTCCGGTGTGGGCAACGGTAACCGGCTCAAAGCATCAGCACAATTCTCTGTGCCAGGTCTGTGGCGAATTATATAATCATAGGCAGATAATGTCAGCGCCCACCTTTGGATGCGGGATGAAGCGGTATTGATACCTTTGCTCTCGGAAAACAACGAAATGAGCGGCTCGTGATCGGTCTCTAATTCGAACCTCAGACCGAACAGGTATTGATGCATCTTTTTAACACCGTGCACACACGCTAAAGCTTTTTTTTCTACCATACTGTAGGCTCTTTCTGCTTTAGACAAACTTTTGGATGCATACGCGACAAGTTGAAGTTTCCCCGACTCATTGGCTTGTTGTAACATGCAACCAATTCCATATGACGATGCGTCACAGGCCAAAATTAAATGTTTACATGGATCATAATGTACCAGCAGCTTGTTCGGGCAAAGCAGATTTGTGGCTTTCTCAAAAGTTCTGTCTTGCAATGCGCCCAACACCCAGTTGCCTTTTCTCAATAGCATGTGCAGTGGTTCAAGTAAGGTGCTCAATTTAGGTAGGAAGTTACCAAAATAGTTGAGTAGACCCAGGAACGAACGCAGCTTTGTCACGTTCTGCGGCTTGGGTGCATTCTTGATGGCTTTGGTTTTCACGTCAGTAGGTCTGATGCCATCAGTGGCTATTTTCCTCCCGAGGTATTCGACCTCCGGTGCCATGAAGATGCACTTCGAGCGTTTAAGTCTGAGTCCTTACTGTCCAAATGCAATAGATCTTCTTCCAGGTTGTTCAGATGTTCCTTGGAGTCATGACCGGTGATCAGGATGTCATCTTGGAACACGGCGGTTATGGGAACGGACTTCAGTAGACTTTCCATATTCCTCTGGAATATTGCTGCAGCCGAGCGAATTCCAAACGGGCACCTGTGGTAAATAAACAGTCCTTTGTGCGTGTTAATGCACGTAAGTCTCTTCAACGTCTCAACCAACTCCTGCGTCATATAGGCCGACATCAAGTCCAGTTTTGTGAATGACTTCCCTCGGGCTAGCGTCGCAAACAAGTCTTTGGTAACAGGTACAGATCTTGTTTCGAAACCCTGTTGATCGTAGCCTTGTAGTCTCCACAGATTCTGACTGTGCCATCACTTTTCAGCACAGGAACAATGGGGCTGGCCCATTCATTAAATTCGCCCGGTGATAAGATCCCTTCATGCTGGTATCTGTCAGATACGGATCTTGTATCTGAGTCCACGTGGATCTGCACCTTGGCTCCCGTGAAGTTGCCGATACCCAGTTCGAACAGCGAGGGGAATTTGCTCAATACTTGGACACATGTATCTTCCTCCAACGACAACGCCTTTATGTCGTTCCAGTCGCATCTGATTTTCTCTAACCAGCTCCTGCCGAGCACCATTGGGCCATTGCCTGGAACAATCCACAGTGGTAACTCGTGAACCGCATCATTATACGACACATTAATTTGTGTACTGCCAATCACCTTTATCAGTTCTTTGGTGTACGTGCTCAGCTTGGCGTTAACAGGGCTCAGCCTGGGCCTCACAGTCTTAGTATCCCACAGCTTATTAAATACCCTTTCGTTCATGATCGATTGACTCGCCCCCGTGTCCAGTTCTATTGATACTGGTATCCTGTTAAACTTCACAATCGAAATTGGTTTACTCTTGGTTATGAAGGAGTACAGTCCATACACTTCCTCCTCTGGCATTTCGGATTGCGTATCCGGATCCGCGCTAGTCTGACTCTCATCCTCCACGTGGTGTGTCGCAGCTCGCTTGCTCATCTGTGGATACTTGCGCTGGAGATGCCCCACTCTCAGACAGCCTTTGCAACTATATTGCTTAAATCGGCACTGCTGGTGCCGATGATTTCCCCCACAACGCCAACACGGAGCAGTCGGATACATTCCCGCTGGTGGACTTTGGGCAGCCACAGGTTTCGCGAAAGCAGCCGGATAGGCCCTGCCTAGTGCCGCTCTGCCAAAAGCCGAATCATTTGCGAAAGCAGCCGGATAGGCCCTGCCTTGTGCCGCTCTGCCAAAAGCCGAATCATTTGCGAAAGCAGCCGGATAGGCCCTGCCTTGTGCCGCTCTGCCAAAAGCCGAATCATTTGCGAAAGCAGCCGGATAGGCCCTGCCTTGTGCCGCTCTGCCAAAAGCCGAATCATTTGCGAAAGCAGCCGGATAGGCCCTGCCATGTGCCGCTCTGCCGAACGCCGAATCAATCGCATTTACAATACTTGCCGAGGTTCGGTTCTTCACCAATATTTACTTTAAACTCCTGTCCGTCGTCATACAGGATTGAGTGATCTGGATGGCCCTTTTTAAATCCAACTCCTCCACCGCCAGAAGTTCGAGCAGGATCACCTCGTGATTGATACTGATAACAAAGAAGTCCCGTAGCATGTCTGCCAACACCGTCCCGAACTTGCACGTTAGACGTCTCAGGTCGGCAACGAATTCTGCCGCACTCTGGCTCTCCGATCGAACGTGTGTATAAAACCAGTATCTCGAGATGATGATGCCATCATCTGGCTTGAGGTGCTCCCATACCAATGTACACAACTCCTCATACGTTTTCTCGGTTGGATCACTAGGCATGAGTAGATTCTTTATCAGACTGTAGATCTTTGAACCGCACACAGTGAGGAACACGGCCAATCTGCATCGTCGACCCCCTTCAGTTTGTTGGCCACGAAGTACTGGTTCAAACGGCTCACAAAGTCTGCCTAATGTTCTCCCTCCACGAATCGCTCTAAAATCCAATCGTGTTCATTTAACAAACAAAGGTTCTTGTATTCTCGTCGCCAAATGTTACGTATACAAACAAGGTTCAAACTGAGTACTGTTTAACTAAGCAAGGTACAACCTTGCTCTGCTTTATTTTGGCCCAAAGTGCCTGACTCACAAAATGGCTGGCCTATTATACCAGAGCAGCACGTGTGTGTGCTGCTCAGTGGCCTCCAATGACACCATCTGGTGGCTACAAACAGCATGTACATACATGACAGCCGAGAGCATGCAGAAATCAAGTTCAGACAGCGGAACGAGCGTGCGGCAAACCAGTTCCACCCACCTCTTCCCTCAAAGACTATCTGTCCCACCTGTGCCAGAGACTGTGGTTCTCATATTGGACTGTACACCTACCTAAGAACTCATGTTTAGAATGGAAGCAAGTCTTCCTCAATTCCGAGGGACTGCCTATGATGATGATAAAAGATCCAATTGCATTATTTGTAAGAAAAGCAGGGATGGCCTGCTATGAATCCTGGATGTAAAGATCCCATGGCACTATTTCAAAGAAGAGCAAGGAGTTTCTCCCCGGTGTCCTGGCCAATACTTATCCCTCAATCAACATCACTAAAATAGATTATCTGGTCATTATCACATTGCTGTTTGTGGGAGCTTGCTTTGTGCAAATTGGCTGCCATGTTTCCTGCATTACAGCTTGTGAATGAATGCACTGTGCCAATTAATCTTGACAGATTTCTGCTGCATCTACTCACTGGAGAGAGGGAATAAGAGAAAGAGAAAAATATAAGTGAAAGCTAGAGGAGAGAAAACAAATATTGTAATGTCACTTGGCCTTGCCATATGATTTCCCACATTACAGCACTGACCACACTTCAAAAATACTTCATTGGCTGTGAAGATCTTTGGGACGTCCGGTGGTCATGAAAGTCTTTCTCTCTTCTCACTTAACAATTTCTAAATAGTTTATTGTAGCTCAATAATTTTTTTCTATTGTAAGGAACGAGAAAATCAGCTTCGTTTTATAGAGAAACACGGCCCACAGCCCAAAGCACAGGTCCCCATTGAGGTCAAAAGGGAAATGAGAAAATGAGATAAATCAGGGCATCAGGATTTGGTGTTGGCCCTCTCCAACCCCCCCCCCCCCCCCACGTCCCCACCCCATCCCCACCCTCCCCTTCCCCCTACCGCCCCCACGCCTCCCCCTCCCACGTCCCCACCCCATCCCCACCCTCCCCTTCCCCCTACCGCCCCCACTCCTCCCCCTCCCACATTCCCACCCCTCCCCCACCCTCCCCTTCCCCCTACCGCCCCCACTCCTCCCCCTCCCACATCCCCACCCCTCCCCCACCCTCCCCTTCCCCCTACCGCCCCCACGCCTCCCCCTCCCACATCCCCACCCCTCCCCCACCCTCCCCTTCCCCCTACCGCCCCCACTCCTCCCCCTCCCACATCCCCACCCCTCCCCCACCCTCCCCTCCCCCCTACCGCCCCCACGCCTCCCCCTCCCACGTCCCCACCCCTCCCCCACCCTCCCCTTCCCCCTACCGCCCCCACTCCTCCCCCTCCCACGTCCCCACCCCTCCCCCACCCTCCCCTTCCCCCTACCGCCCCCACGCCTCCCCCTCCCACGTCCCCACCCCTCCCCCGCCTCCGCCACCTCCATCGACCCCAACCCTCCCCCATCCCTACCTCACCCTCCCCTTCCCCCTACTGCCCCCACGCCTCTCCCCGTACAACCCCACCCCTCCCCCACGCCTCCCTCTCCCACGTCCCCACCCCTCCCCCATCCTCCCCTTCCCCCTACTGCCCCCACGCCTCTCCCCCTACCACCCCACCATTCCCCCTCCCGCCCCACGCCTCCCCGCCTCCCCCTCCCCATGCCTCCCCCTCCACCACCCCCACCCTCCCCTTCCCCCTACCACCCTCATGCCTCCCCCTGCCCCCCACACGCCTCCCCCTTCACCGCCCCACCCCTCCCCCACCCTCCCCTTCCCCTACAGCCTCCCCCTGCCCCCCCACTCCTCCCCCCTTCACCGCTCCCACGCCTCCCCCTCCCCGCGTCTCCCCCTCCCCCTCCACTGCCCCCACCCTCCCCTTCCCATACCGCCCCCATGCCTCACCCTCCAATGCCCCCACCCTCTCCTTCCCCTACTGCCCTCATCACCCCACCTCTTCAACGCCCCCAGCCTCCCCTTCCCCTCCCCCGCCTCCGCCACCTCCATCGACCCCAACCCTCCCCATCCCTACCTCACCCTCCCCTTCCCCTACCGCCCCAAGCCTCCCCCTCCCCTGCCCCCACCCTCCCCTTCCCCTGCTGCCCCCACTCCCCCCCACCACCCCACCCCTTCACCGCCCCCAGCCTCCCCTTCCCTCCCAGCCTCCGCCCCCTCCACAGGCCCCAACCCTCCCCCATCCCTCCCCCTCCCTCCCCTTCTTCCTACCGCCCCCATGTCTCCCCCCCTCCCCCACCCCTGGCCCCTCCACCGTTCCCACCCCCACTCTACCCCTCTCTCCCCTTCCCCCATCCACCGCCCCACCCCACCCCTCCCCCTTCCCCCCACTGTCCCCACCTTCCCCTCCCACCGCACTGCCCCCACCCCTCCCCCCTCCACCACATCCACTCCTCCCCCTCCACTTCCCCCACCCCTCTCCTCCCACTACCCGCATCCTTACCCCATCCCTTCCCCCCCGCCCCCCCCCACTGTACCCCTCCCACCCCCCGGTTGCCTCCACCCCCAGGTTAGCTTCTAAAGCCACAAACATTGCAGGGAGATGGACAGAGAGAGGTGAGAGATCCACTGTTCCTGGACAAGAAGGACGAGGGTGGGAGAGCTGGGGGATAAATAGCTGGTGAGGAGAGAGAGAGAGAGAAAAAAAATCAAAATCCATGAGTGTGGTTAGTAAAGGCGAGACAGAGGGGAGGAGGAGGAAGAGACGGTAAACAAAAGGGGCTGGCACCCTCCCAGGGACACTGGGACATCCTTGTGAGACTGAGCAGAGTCTGTGAGAGGCCAGCAGCCCAAGAGGATCTAACGTCATGTCCCTTAGGGCCCCCAACAGCTGCCTGCAAAAGGAAAACCAGCCCTCACAGATTGAGTGCGGCATTGAATCGATATTGCAAACCTTACGGCTAACCTAGTTGGTGTAGTGTGCTACCCCCGTGGACAGGAGAGGACTGATTTTCACGTTGCACTTTTTCGAAGCAGTCTATGGCGACTAGTTTTAGTACTGCTGTGCTGGCTGAGGTCATCGAACTTGGCCCAGCCCAGGGGTCAACCTCAGGAGGGTGGGGGTGGTGGCTCTGTAGCCTGTCTGACGCCCGCCAGTGTATTTACCCTCCGAGCCACTAGGAGTCCTCACAGCATTGTTTTATTTTTAAATAAACAAATGGAAGAGAGAGCTGCACTTATACAGTCGAGGCAAACTATCAAAATCATGTGTTATTATCTCACAACTGTAAATCATAAGATTACACGGGATATACGGCACAGAAACGGGCCATTCAGCCGAACCAATCCATGCCGGCGTTTATGCTCCACACGAGCCTCCTCCCGTCTTTCCTCATCTAACTCCATCAGCATAACCCTCTATTCCCTCATATGCTTGTCTAGCCTCCCTGTAAAGTCCTGTCCCCTCAGTACAGACTCACACGAGGCACATGCTGAAGTCAAGGTCACTCAGGACCTGCACCTTTATTTCACAGCTCTCGAATGCCACACTTGCCTGAGACCTGCCTTTATATACCTGTGTGGAACAGGTATCCAGTGTCTCCTGCAAGTGCACCCCTGGTGGTAAAGTATGCTTGTGGTTACAGATCATATCTAGTTACAGTCACGTATAGCATGGTAAGATACAGTTATATACAGTAGTGTGAGATACATGACATCACCTCCCCCCTTATTGTCTTTATAGGTTCAGTCTCTCAGGTGATCTACGCTCTCGCGTGGAGCGTCTTAGTTGTGGTTCAGTTGTTTGCCTTGGTGCCTGTTTTTCTTTCGGTGTGATTGCTGGTATCTCGCCTGGGCTGTCTGTTTCATTCAGTATGATTGTTGGTGTCTCGCCTGGGCTGTCTGTTGAGATTGCCCTTTCCTCAGATTGTTCCCTCTGTCTGTCCACCAGGTGTGGTGTGAGTTCCACATTGTAGTCTGCCTCTGGTTCTGCAGTGTTGTTGGTGAATCTACTTTTGACTTGGTCTACATGCCTCCGGCAGGTTTGGCCATTGTCCATTTGTATCACCAGTAGCTTGTTTCCTTCCTTGCATGTTATTGTCCCTGCAAGCCATTTGGGACCCCTGCCATAGTTTAGCACAAACACTTTGTCCCCTATCTCATTCCACCTCCCCCTCGAATTTCGGTCATGGTACTCGGTTAGCTTGCGGCGCTTTGCCTCAACGATTTCATGCATGTCTGGGAGGATTAATGAGAGCCTTGTCTTTAAGGTCCGTTTCATCAATAGTTGCGCGGGGGGATCCCCAGTCAATGAATGCGGACGAGATCTGTATGCCAGCAGCAGTCGCGACAGGCGGCCCTGCAGCGTGGGACCTTGGATTTTAAGCATGCCTTGTTTAATGATTTGCACTGCTCGCTCCGCCTGGCCGTTGGAGGCCAGCTTGAACGGTGCCATCTTAACGTGATTTATGCCGTGGTCAACTATAAAATCTTGGACTTCTGCGCTGGTGAAGCACGGACCATTATCACTGACCAATATGTCAGGAATTCCGTGCGTTGCAAACATAGTTCCAAGGCTCTCCACAGTGGTGGAGGTGGTGCTCGAGTTTAAAATGGTGCAATCGATCCACTTTGAAAATGCATCTACACCACTACGAGGAACATTTTGCTCATGAATGGGCCCGCATAGTCTACGTGCACCCCGACCATGGTTTGGTGGTCCAGGGCCAGGGGTTCAGGGGGGCCTCCCTGGGGGCATTACTGAGTTGGGCACAAATGGTGCACCATCGGACGCAGAGCCCCAAGTCCACGTCAATGCCAGGCCACCAGACGTGGGATCTGGCTATGGCCTTCATGAGAACGATCCCCGGGTGCTCGCGGTGGAGAGGCATAACTACTCGGCTGCCCCACATCAGGCAGTGATAGCTCATGCATGCGCCTATGGAAAGGTTTGATCTCCTCGGGGCAGGCATCGCGAGTCTCTGCCCAGTCACCAGTTAAGACACATCTTTTTACTAAGGATAATGTGGGGTCGCTGGTCGTCCAGGCTCTGATTTGTCGAGCAGTCATGGGCGAACCTGTGGTCTCAAAGCTCAAAGGCATTGATTGCCATGACTATTTCACAGTCCTGTTCATCAGACCCTTCCGTGGTTGCCAGGGATAGCCTGCTAAGCGCGTCGGCACAGTTGTCTGTACCTGGTCTGTGCCTTATAGTGTAGTCATAAGACGCCAGCATGAGTGCCCACCGGTGAATGCGCGCCGAGGCGTTGGCATTTATTGCCTTGATCTCGGATAGCAGGGACATGAGGGGCTTGTGGTCGGTTTCTAACGCGAACTTTGCACCGAAAAGATATTGGTGCACCTTTTTTGACACCGTACACGCACGCAAGCGCCTCCTTCTCTACCATTCCGTACCCGCGCTCTGCCCGTGAAAGTGACCTGGAGGCATAAGCTATGGGTTGTAATTTACCCGCACTATTGACGTGTTGTAAAACGCACCTAACCCCATACACTGACGCATCGCATGTGAGAACTAGCTTTTTACCTGGATCAAAGAAAGCCAAAACACCGTTGGAACACAGAAGGTTGCATGCCTAATTAAAGGCGCGTTCCTGGGCTCCCCCCAAAACCAATTGCACCCCTTTCTGAGTAGCACGTGGAGAGGCTCCAGCAGCGTGCTTAAGTTCTGCATAAAGTTCCCAAAGTAATTGAGTAGCCCGAGAAAGGCGCGCAGTTCAGAAACATTCCAGGGCCTGGGTGCCAGGCGAATTGCTTCGGTTTTGGATTCTGTTGGGCGGATTCCATCAGCGGCAATCCTCCTGCCCAAAAATTCAACCTCGGGTGCGAGAAACAGGCACCTGGATTTCTTAACTCTTAGGCCTACCCGATCGAACTGCTTTAGTACTTCCTCCAAATTGCGGAGATGGGAGTCGGTGTCCCTGCCCGTGATAAGTATGTCGTCTTGAAATACAACCGTCCCCGGGATGGACTTGAGCAGACTCTCCATGTTGTGCTGGAATATAGCAGCTGCCGATCTGATGCCGAATGGGCATCGATTGTACATGAAAAGGCCTCGATGTGTGTTGATGGAGGTGAGTAGCTTAGACTCTTCGGTCAGTTCTTGTGTCATATACGCAGATAAGAGATCTAGTTTTGAGAAAAGTTTTCCTCCAGCCAATGTGGCAAATAGGTCCTCCGCTCTGGGCAGCGGGTATTGGTCCTGTAGGGAGACTCTGTTTATGGTAGATTTGTAATCCCCACAGATTCGTACGGCTCCATCAGGCTTCATGATTGGAACGATGGGACTTGCCCAGTCGCTAAATTCCACGGGTGAGATAATGCCTTCCCGCAGAAGCCTGTCCAGTTCATATTCAACCTTTTGATGGACCGGCCTAGCATCCTGTGTGATGTAGATTTTAATTTTAGCCCCTTTGAAGGTGCCCACACCTGGCTGAAAGAGATGTTCAAATCGACTTAGAACTGTTGAGCAGGAGGTCCGTTCCTCTGACGACATGGCGTGAACATCATCCCATTTCCAGTTTAGTTTTGCCAGCCAGCTTCTCCCCAGCAGTGCTGGGAGATCTCCGGGGACAATCCACAGGGGAAGTCGGTTCACTGTCCCTTTGTGTGTAACTGAGAGCATGGCGCTGCCAAGGACTGGGATAATTTCTTTGGTATAGGTCCTTAGTTTGGTGTCGATCCTTGTGAGTTTTGGTCTGTTGCTTTTGTGCGGCCACAGCTGTTCAAATTGTTGAGCGCTCATGAGAGATTGACTCGCTCCCGTATCCAGTTCCATGTTGACGGGTATCCCGTTGAGTAGGACCCTCATCATTATTGGAGGCGTCTTGTTGTAAGAACAGTGACCGTTGATCGTGTTGACCCGCTGTACCTCGGTATCCCGGGCACTGTTCCCACCGTCTTCTGGTCCGCTTTCCGACCCTTCCGAATCGTATACCAGCCGAGCTGCCATTTTTCTGCACATGCGGGCCAGATGCCCTGAATAGTTACAGTTTCTGCAAACGGCATGCTGAAATCGACACCCCCTTGATGAATGCCTTCCCCCACATCTCCAGCACAGACCACTTCCATTGTTTCCGAAGGATGAGCTGCGTCTGGATGATCTCTCTTGAGCTTCTCTCAGTTTATAGTTGATTGCTCGCATTGTGGGTTGATGAGGTGTGAACGGCCGTTCATGTGGCCCTTGATGGCTTCTGGCGCCACTGCCTGCTGTTGAAGGCTTGCTCTCCTGCTTTTGTCTGTGTGTGGGGGTAGCGGCTCGTTTCACGCTGTGAACCCCTTGTTCCAATGTTTCGTTAGTTGTCGTACCCGCAGTGTAGCTCAACCTCGTTTCTTCTTCTCCTGCCAAGAATGTCTGTGCGACCAGTGCTGCTGCCTCTAGGGTCAAGTTCTTGGTTTCTATGAGCTTTCGGAATATGCCTGCGTGGCCTATTCCTCCAATAAAAAAGTCTCTCAGTACTTCTCTCCTTAGTTCATCGGAGAACTCACATAAGCTAGCCAGCTTCCGAAGTTCCGCCACAAAGTTGGGTATGCTCTGGCCCACACAGCGTCTGTAGTTGTAGAACCTGTGTCTGGCCATGTGTAGGCCGCTCACTGGCTTCAGGTGGTCTCTTACCAGTGTGCTCAACTCTTCAAACGACTTGCTTGCTGATTTCTCGGGTGCCAGCAGGTCCTTCATTAAGGCGTATGTTTTCGAGCCACAGCTGGTCAAGAGATGGGCTCTTCTCTTGTCTGCCTTATCGTCGCCTTACCAGTCTTTGGTTACAAAGCTTTGCTGGAGCCTTTCTATAAAGTCCTTCCAATTATCTCCAGCATTGTATTTTTCATCTGAGCCGTTGGTCGCCATTCTGTGGATTCTGTAATCCCGTAACTCGTCGCCATTGTAAAGTCCTGTCCCTGCAGTACAGATTCACACGAGGCACATGCTGAAGTCAAGGTCACTCAGGACCTGCACCTTTATTACACAGCTCTCGAATGTCCCACTTGCCTGAGACCTGTCTGTATATACCTGTGTGGAACAGGTATCCAGTGTCTCCTGCATGTGCACACCTGGTAGTAAGGTATGCTTGTGGTTACAGGTCATATCTAGTTACAGTCATGTGTAGCATGGTAATATAGTAATGTACAGTAGTGTGAGATACATGACACTCCCCTTATACTATTCGCTTCAACCACTCCCTGTGATAGCGAGTTCCACATTCTCACCGCTCTCTGGGTAAAGAAGTTTCTTCTGAATTCCCTATTGGATTTCTTGGTGACTATCTTATATTGATGGCCTCTAGTTTTGCTCTTCCCCACAAGTGGAAACACTCTCTCTGTATCCACTCGATCAAAACCTTTCATAATTTTAACCACCTCTATTAGGTCACCCCTCAGCATGTTATTAACCCACAACTGTACATAGTGAGTTATTAACTCAACTGTGAATCGTGTTTTATTCACTCACAACTGTGAATCACGTTTTATTAACTCACAACTGTGAGAGTGTGTTATTAACTCACAACTGTGAGAGTGTGTTATTTGTGAGTAGTGAGTTATTACCTCACAGTTGTGAATGTGAGTTACTAACTCACAACTGTGAATCGTGAGTTATGAACTCACAGCGCTTGCTGTGTTTTACCTTACGGGGCCCCCACATCAATGGACACAAACTGCACAGTGTACACACTTCAGTGCAGAAGGGCTCCACACTAAATAAATAACAGGCCAGTCAGCACCAGAAATCGGCACGTTGTACAAATAGTTATTTGTCAAACAAAACGGTTTCAAGCATGGAAAAATATTAACTTTCTTTGTCTGCCAGCCCCTGAATCATTTCCTTCGCTCCTGCCTCTCGTGGAGTGTGACATCACCAAAGCTGCTGTTACTGGAAGCTCGACTTCTCACTCACATCCACATCCTTGCGTCGGCAAATATTCCTCCTTTTAGTGTGTATGTGGCCTTGAAATTAGCATTGGTGGTGGTGGCTTGTGCCTGGCTGACATGTATGTATTGAAAGAAAGAAAGACTTGGATTTATATAGCGCCTTTCACAACCACCGGACGTCTCAAAGGGCTTTACAGCCAATGGAGTACGTTTCACCACCATTGCAACGGCACTGACCAATTTAAAACAAATGGCCTATTGCTCAATTAACTATCAGTCCGATATATAGAGAAAGAAAAAGACTAGCATTTATATATTATCATCATCATCATCATCATAGGCAGTCCCTCGGAATCGAGGAAGACTTGCTTCCACTCTTAAAATGAGTCCTTAGGTGGTTGAACAGTCCAATACGAGAACCACAGTCCCTGTCACAGGTGGGACAGATAGTCGTTGAGGGTAAGGGTGGGTGGGACTGGTTTGCCACACGCTCCTTCCGCTGCCTGTGCTTGGTTTCTGCATGCTCTCGGTGATGAGACTCAAGGTGCTCAGCGCCCTCCCAGATGCACTTCCTCCACTTAGGTCGGTCTTTGGCTAGGTCGGAGGGGATGTTGCACTTTATCAGGGAGGCTTTGAGGCATTTATATAGCGCCTTTCACGACCACCGGACATCTCAAAGCGCTTCGCAGTCAATTAAGTACACTTGAAGTGCAGTCACTGTTGTCATGTGGGAAACGCGGCAGGCAATTCACGCACAGCAAGCTCCCACAAACAGCAATGAGATAAACATTAATAATGATGTTGATTGAGGACTAAATATTGACCAGGACACCGGCTCTTCTTCGAAATAATGCCACGGGATCTTTTACATCCACCTGAGAGGACAGACGGGGCCTTGGTTTAACGTTTCATCTGAGACGACAGTGCAGCACTCCCTCAGCACTGCACTGGGAGTGCCAGCCTAGATTTTGTGTTAATCTTTCTGCAGTGGGACTTGAACCCACGACCTTCTAACCCAGTTGCGAGAATGCTATCCACTGCTAAGGGGCTGGAGTTTTGGTCTTCTGCCGTCCCTCTTAGCCCCCTGGAGGAGCGGCAATGGCGGCGGTAGGCACTTCCGGGCAAGTGGCCAGCTTCCAGCACCCCGCCGGGAAATCCGGTGTCGGTTTGGAGGAGGCACGGAGCAGTGCCGCCCGGGAGAGGCGAGCTGGTGTGCAACACCCCAGGTTGTGACACCGGTTCGAATTTTGGCTGCCGTCCGACCCGCAGTGCCCCCTGGTGGGACCGCCTGGTGAAAGCGGGCGGTCCGAGCTGTAGCGGCTGCAGTGGGGTAAGTAATGTCCACCTCAGGTAAGGGTGATTGTTTTTTTTTTGCGATCTCTGTTGTGATGGCGTGAGTTATGTATTGGGAATATTTTTGGTGGTTTTTTATTCAGGTTTTTTTTCCCCCCAGGCCCTCTCTCAGGGCGCTCCGAGGCCAGCTATTTAGCTCGGGATTTTCCCATGCTCAGCCGGCCGAGCGCCCTGTGAGAGGTGTGCAATGCCTCCCTTAGCGCTCCACCCCATACTCAGGGCCCAGCTGCCCAATTTTGCTGACTGAGGCGTAAACTGGTCCCGGGCGCAAACTTTACCGCCCCGCCGCCATTACTGCCCTGAAATCAGCTGAACTGAAAATCCAGCCCATTAATGTGTACAGACCAGGAGGTACCTGTTTCTATCATTAGTTTGTGCAGTGTTAGTTGGTTTTAGCGGGGACGATAGCTGATGGTGTAGAAATTGCCTCAGTAGCCTCACTCCAGAGACGAGCAGAAGATCGAGGCAGTAGCCCTGGCTCGATGATAGTCCTCTCGGGGTTGGACCCTGGGGTTGGAGATACTGCAGTGGCCAAAAGTCACTCCCCACCGAGACACCCCAAACAGATGGGGAGGGGGAATGGAAAGCGTAGGTCAATGGGTTTATTAAGAAGCACCCATCAGCAGTGCATCAGTGAAGAAAATATACCTGGACGTGGTTGACGAAGAAATTTCCCATTCCCACGCACTGGAGCGTAGGAGTTCATGGCAAGAGTGACCTTCAGGGGCCGCAGGGAGCAGGGGCAATCGCAGAGGGTAGTTCCAGGGTCTGCATCATCTGACGGCACCAGTTGGTGAAAGCATGTCTCTGCAGAAAGGTCCTTGGGGGCTAAATTGTCCTGCACCTGTGTTTGGGGGTGCACAATAAAGCGAAGATTTAGCCCTTGGCGAGATGGGCTTTCGAAACCTTGCTGAATTGGGCACTTAGAAAGGGGAAAAGTTGCGGGGCGGTATCGGAGGCGGGAATGGCCTCCGTGGGGTGCTGCCGGGGCGTTAGCATGCCGCTGACATGCCGCAACATCTCCCCCCTTCTTTTAAAGGGGAGGGCCGCTGCAAACTCCGCAGCCGCTTTCGTGGCGCCCACTGGGCTGCAAGGGAGGGTTTCGGCCATCAGCCTGGGCGGGTGCTGGTGCTGCAGGTTGGCGGCTTGGCCAAACCAGCGGCCCCCCGTTGTCGGGCTGTCTGCAAAGTTGGCCGGCAAAAGAAAGATGGCGACCACGCCACACGGTCCTCCCCTTTAAGGACGGTCGGGGGGCACCCCAGCTCCGCAAAGCTGTCGTTGGCATCGCCCCGCGCCAACCTCGCGTCCCATGAGGCAATTTCACCCCCCCGTGGGGCGCAAAGGGGTCGACGCAGGGGGTGATGATGTCATCATCGCGTGTGAAAAGTACGGGGTGCAGTGCAAATCCGTTTTCGCTCGCAGAATCCCATGGGTAATTCTGGGGAGGGCGTTCTGGACGCTGCGCCAGGATGATAAAGAATTAACGCCACGTTAATGCCTCCCAGAGGCGCTAACAGGCCTTTCCCAAAGGGGCAATTTTGCACCTAAGGACTTGGCACACTTTCTTATGAGTGTAACCCGATGCATATACTGCAGTCAAGTCGAAATTAAATCGGTTTCTTTGTCTGATGTATCCCTTGACGTGAGGAATCGTTCTCCATATTCTCGTCCTTCTGTCTGTGTACCGCTGTGAAGGAGCTGGTGCCAAAGCAAAGATTTCAGCGATGTGAGGAATTGCTGCACCCCTGTAACCTAGCTAGCGAATGTAATGTGTATGTATAGTATTTAACCCTGCCTCAACATGTACATTCACAGTGGTACTGTAATGTCCTTACACACTACTATAAATTCACACGAGGCACATTCTGCAGACAAGGTCATTCTATGACCCGAACCTTTATTCACAGGACCAAGAAATGATGACCCTGCATGGAACCTCCCTTTATATACCTGGATGACCAGGTGAGGAGTGTCTCCCACACGTTCATCCCCTGTGGTCAAGGTGTGCATTTCTTAGGTGTATACAGTATGCAGTGTTGTTACATGAAGGTTACATACATGACATCACCTTCCCTCCCAACGTCTTATGGGGTCAAAGATTAAGTCTTTCAGGCGGTCGACACTCTCTCGTGGAGCGCCCAGTTGGGGCTCTGGTTGTTGAGCCTTGGAATGCGTCTTTGTCACCTGTGGTGATTCCGGCTTGTCCGGGCTGGCCGCAGGGACTGTGCATGCTGCTGAAAGTTCTTGTTGCTCATTCACTGGCGGTGGTGTGAATACCATCTCATGATCTTCCTCAGGTTCCTCAGTGTCCATGCTGAACCTTTTTTTTACTTGGTCCAGATGCTTGCGGCATATCTGTCCATTGTTAAGTCTGACCACTATAACCCTATTCCCCTCTTTGCCAATTACGCAAGCCATTTGGGCCCCAAAGTGTGATTAAGGGTCATCAATTTCTATACATCTCCCCTTTGAGTTACGGTCATGGCACTCATTTTGGGACTGGCGCTTGCCCTCAACAATGTCTGACAAGACTGGATGAATGAGGGACAGCCGAGATTTAAGTGTACGTTTCATGAGTAGTTCTGCGGGCGGGACTCCCGTGAGGAATGTGGTCGGGACCTATAGGCCAGAAGGAGGCGCGATAAACGGTATTGAAGGGAGGGTCCTTGAATCCGGAGCATGCCCTTTTTTATGATTTGGACCGCACGTTCTGCCTGGCCATTGGAAGCCGGCTTGAACGGTGCTGTCCTGACATGCTTGATGCCATTACCCGACATGAACTCCCGGAATTCATAGCTAGTGAAACACAGGCCGTTGTCGCTAACCAGGATGTCCGGCAAGCCGTGGGTCGCAAAGACCGCACGCAGACTCTCCACAGTGGTGGATGTCGTGCATGAATTCAATGTGATGCACTCGATCCATCTCGAGTACGCATCAATGACAATGAGGAACATTTTTCCCATGAACGGGCCCGCGTAGTCTACGTGAATACGTGACCATGGCCTGGTGGGCCAGGGCCATGGGCTGAGTGGGGCCTCCCTGGGGGCATTACCCAGCTGGGCACACATGGTGCACCTGCGAACACAGTGTTCCAGGTCTGAGTCAATTCCCGGCCACCATACATGTGACTGGGTAATGACCTTTATTAGCACGATGCCTGGGTGCTCGCTGTGGAGTTCCCTGATGAATGCTTCCCTTCCCTTCTGGGGCATGACTACCCAGCTGCCCCATAGTAGGCAGTCGACTTGGATGGAGAGCTCATCCATCTGTCTGTGAAACGGTCTGATCTCCTCAGGGCATGCTTTGCGTGCAGGCGCCCAATCCCCAGTCAGGACACATTTCTTAATCAAGGATAGGAGGGGATCTCTGTTAGTCCAGATTTTGATCTGGCGGGCTGTGATGGGGGAGCCTGCGCTGTCAAAGGCATCAACAGCCATGATCATCTCAGCGCTTTGCTCCACTGCCCGCTCAGTGGTGGCCAGTGGATGCCTGCTGAGCGTGTCAGCGCAATTTTCAGTGCCTGGCAGGTGCCGTACGGTGTAGTCATAAGCAGCCAGCGTGAGAGCCCATCACTGTATGCGAGCTGATGCATTGGCATTGACAGCTTTGCTGTCTGACAACAGGGATGTTAACGGCTTGTGGTCCGTTTCTAACTCGAACTTTCTGCCAAAAAGGTACTGGTGCATCTTTTTCACCCCGTAGACACATGCGAGTGCTTCCTTTTCAACCATCCCATATCCCCGTTCTGCTTGGGAGAGCGACCTGGAGGCATAAGCCACAGTTGGAGTTGGCCCTCATCATTACTCTGCTGCAACACGCACCCAACCCCATTGGATGAGGCATCACATGTCAAAACCAATTTCTTACAGGGGTCGTACAGGGTCAACAGCTTATTAGAACGAAGCAGGTTCCGTGCCCGATTGAAAGCCTGTTACTGACAGTCCCCCCAAAACCAATCATAACCCTTACGCAGGAGCACGTGTAGCGGCTCCAACAATATGCTTAAGTTCGGCAGAAAGTTTCCGAAATAGTTCAAGAGTCCCAGAAATGAACACAACTCTGATGTGTTGCCGGGCCTGGGCGCACGACGAATCGCTTCCATTTTGGATTTGGTAGGCCGGATCCTGTCTGCGGCAACCCTCCTGCCCAAAAACTCGACCTCTGGGGCCAAAAACACACACTTGGACTTCTTTAGTCGCAGGCCTACCCGGTCCAGTCGGCGTAGCATAGAAACATAGAAACATAGAAAATAGGTGCAGGAGTAGGCATTCGGCCCTTCGAGCCTGCACCGCCATTCAATAAGATCATGGCTGATCATTCCTTCAGTATCCCTTTCCTGCTTTCTCTCCATACCCCTTGATCCCCTTAACCGTAAGGGCCTTATCTAACTCCCTCTTGAATATATCCAGTGAACTGGCATCAACAACTCTCTGCGGCAGGGAATTCCACAGGTTAACAACTCTCTGAGTGAAGAAGTTTCTCCTCATCTCAGTCCCAAATGGCCTACCCCTTATGCTAAGACTATGTCCCCTGGTTCTGGACTTCCCCAATATCGGGAACATTCTTCCCGCATCTATCCTGTCCAGTCCCGTCAGAATCTTATATGTTTCTATGAGATCCCCTCTCATCCTTCTAAACTCCAATGTATAAAGGCCCAGTTGATCCAGTCTCTCCTCGTATGACAGTCCAGCCATCCCTGGAATCAGTCTGTTGAACTTTTGCTGCACTCCCTCAATAGCAAGAACGTCCTTCCTCAGACTAGGAGACCAAAACTGAACACAATATTCCAGGTGAGGCCTCACTAAGGCCCTGTACAGCTGCATTAAGACCTCCCTGCTTCTATATTCAAATCCCCTAGCTATGAAGGCCAACATACCATTTGCCTTCTTTACCACCTGCTGTACCTGCATGCCCACTTTCAGTGACTGATGAACCATGACACCCAGGTCTCGTTGCACCTCCCCTTTTCCTAGTCTGCCGCCATTCAGATAATATTCTGCCTTTGTGTTTTTGCCCCCAAAATGGATAACCTCACATTTATCCATATTATACTGCATCTACCATGTATTTGCCCACTCACCTAACCTGTCCAAGTCACCCTGCAGCCTCTTAGCGTCCTCCTCACAGCTCACACTGTCACCCAGTTTAGTGTCATCCGCAAACTTGGAGATATTACACTCTATTCCTTCATCTAAATCGTTAATGTACATTGTAAAGAGCTGGGGTCCCAGCACTGAGCCCTGCGGCACTCCACTAGTCACTGCCTGCCATTCTGAAAAGGACCCGGTTATCCCGACTCTCTGCTTCCTGTCTGCCAACAAGTTCTCTATCCACGTCAGTACATTACCCCCATACCATGTGCTTTAATTTTGCACACCAATCTCTTATGTGGGACCTTGTCAAATGCCTTTTGAAAGTCCAAATACACCACATTCACTGGTTCTCCCTTGTCCACTCTGCTAGTTACATCCTCAAAAAATTCCAGAAGATTCGTCAAGTATGATTTCCCTTTCATAAATCCATGCTGACTTGGTCCGATCTTGTCATTGCTTTCCAAATGCGCTGCTATTTCATCCTTAATGATTGATTCCAACATTTTCCCCACTACTGATGTCAGGCTAACCGGTCTATAATTACCCGTTTTCTCTCTCCCTCCTTTTTAAAAAAGTGGTGTTACATTAGCTACCCTCCAGTCCATAGAAACTGATCCAGAGTCGATAGACTGTTGGAAAATGATCACCAATGCATCCACTATTTCTAGGGCCACTTCCTTGAGTACTCTGGGATGCAGACTATCAGGCCCCGGTGATATATCGGCCTTCAATCCCATCAATTTCCCTAACACAATTTCCCACCTAATAAGGATATCCTTCAGTTCCTCCTTCTCACAAGACCCACTGTCCCCTAGTACCTTTGGAAGGTTATTTGTATCTTCCTTCGTGAAGACAAAACCGAAGTATTGGTTCAATTGGTCTGCCATTTCTTTGTTCCCCATTATAAATTCACCTGAAACTGATTGCAAGAGACCTACATTTGTCTTTACTAATCTTTTTCCCTTCACATATTTATAGAAGCTTTTGCAGTCAGTTTTTATATTCCCTGCAAGCTTCCTCTCATACTCTATTTTCCCCCTCCTAATTAAACCCTTAGTCCTCCTCTGTTGAATTCTAAATTTCTCCCAGTCCTCAGGTTTGTTGCTTTTTCTAGCCAATTTATATGCCTCTTCCTTGGCTTTAACACTATCTTTAATTTCCTTTGTTAGCCATGGTTGAGCCACCTTCCCAGTTTTATTTTTACTCTAGACAGGGATTGCTACCAGTGCCACGTGATAGTCAGAGTAGGAATCGCAGGATAGTGCAGATGAATACGTGGCTTGAGCAGTGGTGCAACAGGGAGGGATTCAAATTCCTGGGGCATTGGAACCGGTTCTGGGGGAGGTGGGACCAGTACAAACCGGACGGTCTGCACCTGGGCAGGACCGGAACCAATGTCCTAGGGGGAGTGTTTGCTAGTGCTGTTGGGGAGGATTTAAACTGATATGGCAGGGGGATGGGAACCAATGCAGGGAGACAGAGGGAAACAAAAAGGAAGCAAAAGCAAAAGACAGAAAGGAGATGAGGAAAAGTGGAGGGCAGAGAAACCCAAGGCAAAGAACAAAAAGGGCCACTGTACAGCAAAATTCTAAAAGGACAAAGGGTGTTAAAAGAACAAGCCTGAAGGCTTTGTGTCTTAATGCAAGGAGTATCCGCAATAAAGTGGATGAATTAACTGTGCAAATAGATGTTAACAAATATGATGTGATTGGGATTACGGAGACGTGGCTCCAGGATGATCAGGGCTGGGAACTCAACATCCAGGGGTATTCAACATTCAGGAAAGATAGAATAAAAGGAAAAGGAGGTGGGGTAGCATTGCTGGTTAAGGAGCAAATTAAGGCAATAGTTCGGAAGGACATTAGCTTGGATGATGTGGAATCTATATGGGTAGAGCTGCAGAATACCAAAGGACAAAAAACGTTAGTGGGAGTTGTGTACAGACCTCCAAACAGTAGTAGTGATGTTGGGGAGGGCATCAAACATGAAATTAGGGGTGCTTGCAATAAAGGTGCAGCAGTTATAATGGGTGACTTTAATATGCACATAGATAGGGTTAACCAAACTGGAAGCAATACGGTAGAGGAGGATTTCCTGGAGTGCATAAGGGATGGTTTTTTAGACCAATATGTCGAGGAACCAACTAGGGGGGAGGCCATCTTAGACTGGGTGTTGTGTAATGAGAGAGGATTAATTAGCAATCTCGTTGTGCGAGGCCCCTTGGGGAAGAGTGACCATAATATGGTGGAATTCTGCATTAGGATGGAGAATGAAACAGTTCATTCAGAGACCATGGTCCAGAACTTAAAGAAGGGTAACTTTGAAGGTATGAGGCGTGAATTGGCTAGGATAGAGTGGCGAATGATACTGAAGGGGTTGACTGTGGATGGGCAATGGCAGACATTTAGAGACCGCATGGATGAACTACAACAATTGTACATTACTGTCTGTCGTAAAAATAAAAAAGGGGAGGTGGCTCAACCGTGGCTATCAAGGGAAATCAGGGATAGCATTAAAGCCAAGGAAGTGGCATACAAATTGGCCAGAAATAGCAGAGAACCCGGGGACTGGGAAAAATTTAGAACTCAGCAGAGGAGGACAAAGGGTTTGATTAGGGCAGGGAAAATGGAGTATGAGAAGAAGCTTGCAGGGAACATTAAGACGGATTGCAAAAGTTTCTACAGATATGTAAAGAGAAAAAGGTTAGTAAAGACAAACGTAGGTCCCCTGCAGTCAGAATCAGGGGAAGTCATAACGGGGAACAAAGAAATGGCGGACCAATTGAACAAGTACTTTGGTTCGGTATTCACTGAGGAGGACACAAACAACCTTCCGGATATAAAAGGGGTCGGAGGGTCTAGTAAGGAGGAGGAACTGAGGGAAATCCTTATTAGTCGGGAAATTGTGTTGGGGAAATTGATGGGATTGAAGGCCGATAAATCCCCAGGGCCTGATGGACTGCATCCCAGAGTACTTAAGGAGGTGGCCTTGGAAATAGTGGATGCATTGACAGTCATTTTCCAACATTCCATTGACTCTGGATCAGTTCCTATGGAGTGGAGGGTAGCCAATGTAACCCCACTTTTTAAAAAAGGAGGGAGAGAGAAAACAGGGAATTACAGACCGGTCAGCCTGACATCGGTAGTGGGTAAAATGATGGAATCAATTATTAAGGATGTCATAGCAGTGCATTTGGAAAGAGGTAATATGATAGGTCCAAGTCAGCATGGATTTGTGAAAGGGAAATCATGCTTGACAAATCTTCTGGAATTTTTTGAGGATGTTTCCAGTAGAGTGGACAAGGGAGAACCAGTTGATGTGGTATATTTGGACTTTCAGAAGGCTTTCGACAAGGTCCCACACAAGAGATTAATGTGCAAAGTTAAAGCACATGGGATTGGGGGAAGTGTGCTGACATGGATTGAGAACTGGTTGTCAGAAAGGAAGCAAAGAGTAGGAGTAAATGGGGACTTTTCAGAATGGCAGGCAGTGACTAGTGGGGTACCGCAAGGTTCTGTGCTGGGGCCCCAGCTGTTTACACTGTACATTAATGATTTAGATGAGGGGATTAAATGTAGTATCTCCAAATTTGCGGATGACACTAAGTTGGGTGGCAGTGTGAGCTGCAAGGAGGATTCTATGAGACTGCAGAGCGACTTGGATAGGTTAGGTGAGTGGGCAAATGCATGGCAGATGAAGTATAATGTGGATAAATGTGAGGTTATCCACTTTGGTGGTAAAAACAGAGAGACAGACTATTATCTGAATGGTGACAGATTAGGAAAAGGGGAGGTGCAAAGAGACCTGGGTGTCATGGTACATCAGTCATTGAAGGTTGGCATGCAGGTACAGCAGGCGGTTAAGAAAGCAAATGGCATGTTGGCCTTCATAGCGAGGGGATTTGAGTACAAGGGCAGGGAGGTGTTGCTACAATTGTACAGGGCCTTGGTGAGGCCACACCTGGAGTATTGTGTACAGTTTTGGTCTCCTAACCTGAGGAAGGACATTCTTGCTATTGAGGGAGTGCAGCGAAGGTTCACCAGATTGATTCTCGGGATGGCGGGACTGACCTATCAAGAAAGACTGGATCAACTGGGCTTGTATTCACTGGAGTTCAGAAGAATGAGAGGGGACCTCATAGAAACGTTTAAAATTCTGACGGGGTTAGACAGGTTAGATGCAGGAAGAATGTTCCCAATGTTGGGGAAGTCCAGAACCAGGGAACACAGTCTAAGGATAAGGGGGAAGCCATTTAGGACCGAGATGAGGAGGAATTTCTTCACCCAGAGAGTGGTGAACCTGTGGAATTCTCTACCACAGAAAGTTGTTGAGGCCAATTCACTAAATATATTCAAAAAGGAGTTAGATGAAGTCCTTACTACTAGGGGAATCAAGGGGTATGGTGAGAAAGCAGGAATGGGGTACTGAAGTTGCATGTTCAGCCATGAACTCATTGAATGGCGGTGCAGGCTAGAAGGGCCGAATGGCCTACTCCTGCACCTATTTTCTATGTTTCTATGTTTCTATGAACAATTGCTGAAGTTTATCCATGTGATCTTTAAATGTTTGCCACTGCTTATCCACCATCAACGCTTTGAGTATCCTTTGGCAGTCCATTCTAGCCAATTCACACCTCATACCGTCGAAGTTACCTTTCCTTAAGTTCAGTTTCCGAATTCACTTTGTCACTTTCCATCATAATAAAGAATTCTACCATATTATGGTCACTTTTCCCCAAGGGGCCTCGCACAACAAGATTGCTAATTAGTCCCTTCTCATTACACATCACCCAGTCTAGGATGGCCAGCTCCCTGGTTGGTTCCTTGACATATTGGTCTAGAAAACCATCCCTAATACACTCCAGGAAATCTTCCTCCACCGCATTGCTACCAGTTTGGTTAGCCCAATCAATATGTAGATTAAAGTCGCCCATGATTACTGCTGTACCTTTATTGCACACATTCCTTATTTCTTGTTTGTTGCAGTCCCCAACCTTACTACTACTGTTTGGTGGTCTATACACAACTCCCACTAGCGTTTTCTGCCCTTTGGAATTCTGCAGCTCCACCCATACCGGTGGTGGAGATGTTCCTCGCTGTCTCGTCCCGTGCTAAGGATGTCGTCCTGAAATACGATTGTTCCAGGGATGGATTTGAGCAGGCTTTCCATGTTCCTTTGAAAGATAGCGGCCGCTGATCGAATGCCAAACGGACACCTGTAGTAGACAAACAGCCCCTTGTGCGTGGTGATGGTGGTAAGTAGCTTGGATTCTTCGGCCAGTTCCTGGGTCATGTAGGCCGAAGTGAGGTCCAATTTGGTGAACAACTTGCCGCCTGCCAGTGTGGCAAAAAGATCCTCCGCTCTCGGAAGTGGGTATTGGTCTTGTAGTGACACTCGGTTGATAGTGGCCTTGTAGTCGCCACAGTTCCTGACTGAGCCATCCGTTTTTAGGACAGGGACGATGGGGCTTGCCCAGTCGCTGAATTCAATGAGCGAAATTATGCCCTCTCTTAGCAACCTGTCCAACTCACTCTCAATTTTCTCCCGCATCACATGCGGCACAGCTCTGGCTTTGTGGTGCAGTGGTCTGGCATCTGGGGTGATGCATATCACTACTTTGGTACCTTTGAAAGTCTCGGCACCAGGTTGAAATAGTGATTCAAATTTCTGTCGGACCTGTGAGCATGAACTTCGCTCCACAGATGAAATGGTGTACACATCCCCCCATTTCCAGTTCATCTCGGCAAGCCAGCTCCTCCCCAAAAGCACGGGACCATTTCCCAGGACAATCCAGAGTGGCAGCCGGATCTCTGATCCATTAGGTGTGACCACCAACATTGCACTGCCTAGCACTGGGATGATCTCTTTGGTGTACATCCTTAATTGCGTGTCAATGCGTTCTAGTTTGGGTCTGCTAGCTCTGAGTGGCCATAGTTTCTTGAATTGTTCGATACTCATAAGTGACTGGCTGGCCCCTGTGTCCAGCTCCATGCGTACTGGGATGCCGTTTAATAGAACTTTCATCATCATAGGTGGCGTTTTGGTATATGAGCTGTAGATGTTGCCACATGAACCCGCTGAACTTCAGAGTCTATTGCTTTGTCCCAAGCATCAACCTGCCTTGCAGACCCCTCTTCTGGTTCATCTGCCTTGTAAATTAGCTTTGCTGCGGGCTTCCTGCACAATCTGGCTAAATGTCCACTGAAGTTACAATTTCTACAGATAAATTGTTGAAACTTATAGGTTTTTGCAGCATGTCTGCCCCCGCACCTCCAGCATGAACTGAGATTGTTGTGAACAAAAGAGCTGTTACCAGGCATTCCTCTCTGATTGTCTCTTTGATTACTCTTGAGCACTCTGTTAGTGGGTGTCAATGGCCCCATCCCGGGACACATTTTCCTTGGTAAATGTCCGTTCAACCTGCCATTGTCTCTGTTGAGGACCTACTCTAGAGTCTGTTGCTGCCTGGATGGTGTCGAATTGCCCTTGCCTGCCTGCGGGGTTCTGAGTCGCGTTTACAATGTTAATTCCCTGATCTATCGCCGCGTTGGGAGCAGAGTTGCGCGCGTATATTATCTTGGTTTCCTCCTCCCCTGCCATGAAGGTCTGAGCCATCAACCCCGCTGCTTCCAAGGTCATGTCCTTGGTTTCAATTAGCTTTCTGAAAATCCTGGCATGACCAATGCCCTCAATAAAGAATTCCCTTAACATCTCCCCCCTGCAGGCGTCTGTGAACTTACAGAGGCTGGCCAAGCGCCGAAGGTCCGCAACGAAGAACGGTATGTTCTGTCCTTCCCAACGTCGGTGCGTATAGAATCGGTGTCGGGCCATGTGTATACTGCTCGCCAGTTTGAGGTGCTCACCGATCAGTTTGCTGAGCTCTTCAAAGGTTTTGTCCGCCGGCTTCTCGGATGCGAGCAGGTCTTTCATCAGCGCATACGTCTTAGGTCCACAGCTGGTCAGTAGATGCACCCTTTGCTTGTCAGCCGCTGCATCTCCCAGCCAGTCCTTCGTGACAAAGCTCTGCTGGAGCCTCTCAACAAAATCATCCCAGTCCACCAACACAGTACCGTTCCTCTGCGCTACTGGTGGCCATTCTCGTGAATCGTTGATTCCCGTTTCTCGTTGCCAAATGTAATGTCCTTACACACTACTATAAATTCACATGAGGCACATTCTGCAGACAAGGTCACTCTGTGACCCGAACCTTTATTCACAGGACCAAGAATTGATGACCCTGCGAGGGGCCTCCCTTTATATACCTGAATGACCAGGTGAGGAGTGTCTCCCACAAGTTCAGCCCTGTGGTCAAAGTGTACATTTCTTAGGTGTATACAGTATGCAGTGTTGTTACATGAAGGTTACAGTTACATGAAGGTTACATACATGCCAGATACGGCAGCACAGTGGTTACATTACTGCACTAGTAATCCAGAGGCCTGGATTAATAATCTGGAGACGTCAGTTCAAATCCCACCACGGCAGCTGGGGGAATTTAAATTCAGTTAAGTAAATAAATCTAGAATTTAAAAAGCTAGTATCAGTAATGGTGATCATGAAATTTGTTAGGAAAAACCTGTCTGGTTCACTTATGTCCTTTAGGGAAGGAAACCTGCCACCCTTACCCGGTCTAGCCTATATGTGACTCCAGACCCACAGCAATGTAGTTGACTCTTAACTGCCCTCTGAAATGGCCCAGTGAGCCACTCAGTTATGCCAAACCGGTACAAGAAAGTCAGCACTGTGGGAGCACCTTCACCACACAGACTGCAGTGGTTCATCATTATCATCATAGGCGGTCCCTCGAAACGAGATGACTTGCTTCCACGCCGAAAAGGGATGAGTTCACAGGTGTTTCAATGAAGGACCTAATATTCCAGATCCCTACATGTTGAAGGGTGGAAGATGCCTGTGCGAGGATTTTTTTAACGTGTGGTGACCGTTGCACACCAGCCACCACACGGGCTTGACAGAGCTAGGTCTTGGTCCAATGGCAAGGATTAACCAAGATTAACCAGCTCTGCTGTATGGACCTAATGCGCACACATATCGCAGTGTGGGCTGGCCCGTGCTGCCCCTGGGCCCTCGGTTCTTCTGGGCCCCGAACTCTCGCCTCTCCGGCCCCGATCACATCCCTTGCAGGGGTTCAAGAAGGCAGCTCACCACCACCTTCTCCAGGGCAATTAGGGATGGGCAATAAATGCGACTCCCACATCCGATGAACGAAAACATTTTTAAAAATTACTGGTGCATGAGGGTCAAAGTCATGAGGGTTGGCTTAACTGAGTCAGCTCTACCCATTAGTAATGAGTTGATTTGCTGCCTGGTTGCTTAATGCATCATGGCCCTGTGATTAACAGCACACAATGACAGCAAGGCGCTTTGCAAACCAAGAGGACCATTTTGCAACGACTACGCAATACCGAAAGTGCATGATCACGGACTGAGTCATTCTATCCCAAGTGTTAAAAGCGAAGACTAGTTACTCTTCCCACGACTCGATGAGTTGGTCCAGTGATTGGCTGAGTCATATAGCTCAAAACTGCCACCAAGCTCATGGTCTACAGGGTTGTAGTAATACCCGCCCTCCTGTATGGCTCAGACACATGGACCATGTACAATAGACACCTCAAGTCGCTGGAGAAATACCACCAACGATGTCTTCGCAAGATCCTACAAATCCCCTGGGAGGACAGATGCACCAACATTAGTGTCCTCGACCAGGCCAACATCCCCAGCATTGAAACACTGACCACACTTGATCAGCTCCGCTGGGCAGGCCACATAGGTAGCATGCCACGAGACTCCTAAAGCAAGCGCTCTACTCAGAACTCCTTCACGGCAAACGAGCCAAAGGTGGGCAGAGGAAATGTTACAAGGACACCCTCAAAGCCTCCCTGATAAAGTGCAACATCCTCACTGATACCTGGGAGTCCCTGGCCAAAGACCACCCTAAATGGAGGAAGTGCATTCGGGAGGGTGCTGAGCACCTCGAATCTTATCGCCGAGAGCATGCTGAAATCAAGCGCAGGCAGCGGAAAGAGCGTGCGGCAAACCTGTCCCACCCACCCCTTCCCTCAACAACTATCTGTCCCACCTGTGACAGGGACTGTGGTGCTCGTATTGGACTGTTCAGCCACCTAAGGACTCATTTTAAGAGTGGAAGCAAGGCCTCTTGAATTCCGAGTGACTGACTATGATGTCATATAGGTCAGGAAGGGCCTCAGTTCTGTGATGTGTTACATAAGAAATAGGGGCAGGAGTAGGCCATGGGTTGGATAGACTGGATGTGGGGAGGATGCTTCCCCTGGCTGGGAAGTCTAGAACAAGGGGCCACAGTCTCAGGATACGGGGTAGGAAGTTTAGAACCGAGAAGAAGAGAAATTTCTTCACTCAGAGGGTGGTGAACCTGTGGAATTCTCTACCACAGAAGGCTGTGGAGACCAAGTCACTGAATATATTTAAGAGGGAGATAGATAGATTTCTAAAAACAAAAGGCATTAAGGGGTATGGGGAAAAAGCGGAAATATGGTGTTGAGATAGAGGATCAGCCATGATCATATTGAATGGCGGTGCAGACTCGAAGGGCTGAATGGCCAACTACTGCTCCTATTTTCTATGTTTCTATACGGCCCCTCGAGACTGCTCCGCCATTCAATAAGATCATGGCTGATCATCGACCTCAACTCCACTTTCCCGCCCGATCTCCCTGGATTCCCCGAGACTCCAAAGATCTATCTATCTCAGGCTTGAACATATTCAGAGACTCAGCATCTACAGCCCTCCGGGGCAGAGAATTCCAAAGATTCAATAAGATCATGGCTGATCTGATCTAGGCCTCAACTCCACTTTCCTGCCTGCTCCCCATAACCCTTGACTCCCCTATCGTTCAAAAATCTGTGCATCTCAGCCTGAGTTAGTTGTTAGTTGCTCTCAGCCAGAGAAGTGACCTACGGAAGTGAAAACAGAAAGCGCTGGAAATACTCAGCAGGTCAAGCAGCACCTGCGGTGTGGAGAAAAACAGAGTTAACGTTTCAGGTCGATGACCTTTCGTCAGAATTGGAAACGGTTTGAGATGCAGCAGATTTTAAGCACGTGCAGGAGCAGGGAAAAGGGGGAAGGGAGGAAAGAACAAAAGAGAAGGTCTGTGATAGGGTGGAAGGCAGGAGAGATTAGAGAGACAAAAGGGATGATAGTACAAAGCAAAAGGAGATGGTAATGGGACAAGTAAAGAAACAGGAGATGAATCTAGGTATAAATGAAATTGGGGTTTGGTAGATAACTGATCAAACATGAGAAAGGAAACAGAAAGCAACATAGATGAACAAAGTGAAAGAGACAAACGGAAATCCCGTCAGAGATAAGAACAGAAGTGGCAGTGAGTCAAACATTAATGCAAAAGCAAAATACTGTGGATGCTGGCAATCGAGAATAAAAACAGAACATGCTGGAAATTCTCAGCATCTGTGGAAGAGAAAACACGGTTAACCTTTTGGGTTGATGACCCTTCGTCAGAACTGGAAATAATGAGGGGTTCTCATTGAAACATATAAAATTCTGACTAGGTTGGATAGACTGGATGCGGGGAGGATGTTCCCCCTGGCTGGGAAGTCTAGAACAAGGGGTCACAGTATCAGGATACGGGGGAGGAAATTTAGGACCGAGATGAGGAGAAATTTCTTCACTCAGAGGGTGGTGAACCTGTGGAATTCTCTACCACAGAAGGCTGTGGAAGCCATGTCACTGAATATATTTAAGAGGGAGCTAGATAGATTTCTAGAAACAAAAGGCATCAAAGGGTCTGGGAAAAAAGCAGGAATATAGTGTTAAGATAGAGGATCAGCCGTGATCATATTGAATGACGGTGCAGACTCAAAGGGCCGAATGGCCTACTGCTGCTCCTATGTTTCTATGTAACAGGTTATAAGCAAGTGCAGAGGCAAAGGAAGGGGTGGGGGTGGGTTAGCCTTCAGATTGGGGCGGCAGGGTGACGGGAATAGGCGAGTGTCCCAGCATTCAATTGCTATCCAATGATGCTGAGTGATAGGCCTGGCTATGGTGCTTCGCCCCATGTTCAAATAGCCCGCAGATACCCCACTGTCAGGGCTCACATATGAATAGTGACCACTTGGGGTGGGGTACCAGAAGGTAGCTGGCCCCCGTGGACCCATTTATATCTTATTTCAAAAATATAGAAGGGTGAATGCAGAGAAGATTTACAAGAATGATAGCAGAAATATGAGGGTATACATATCAGCAAAGTGCCACAGTACAGCGGGACCTGGGGGTATTTGTGCATGAAATGCAAAAGGATAGTATGCAGGTACAGCAAGTGATCAGGAAGGCCAATGGTATCGTGGCAAAAGGGATGGAGTATAAAAGCAGGGAAGTCTTGCTACAGCTATATAAGGTATTGGTGAGGCCACACCTGGAATACTGCATGCAGTTTTGGTTTCCATATTTACGAAAGGATATACTTGCTTTGGAGGCAGTTCAAAGAAGGTTTGCTAGGTTGATTCTGGGGATGAGGGGGTTGACTTATGAGGAAAGGTTGAGTAGGTTGGGCTTCTACTCATTGAAATTCAGGAGAACGAGAGGTGATCTTATCGAAACGTCTAAGATTATGAGGGGGCTTGACAAGGTGGATGCAGAGAGGATGTTTTCACTGATGGGGGAGACCAGAACTAGAGGGCATGATCTTAGAATAAAGGGCCGCCCATTTAAACCAGCGATGAGGAGAAATTTCTTCTCTCAGAGTGTTGTAAATCTGTGGAATTTGCTGCCTCAGAGAGCTGTGGAAGCTGGGACATTGAATAAATTTAAGACAGAAATAGACAGTTACTTAAACGATAAGGGGATAAGGGGTTATGGGGAGTGGGCGGGAAAGTGGAGCTGAGTCCATGATCAGATCAGCCCTAATCTTATTGAAAGGCGGAGCAGGCTCGAGGGGCCGTATGGCCTCCTCCTGTTCCTATTTCTTATGTTCTTATGTTCTTATGTTCTTATGAAAGGGTGAACAGGTTGGGTCTCTTTTATCTTGAAAAAAGAAGGCTGAGGGGTGACCTAACAGAGGACTGAAAGGTTTTGATAGAGTGGGTACAGAGAGAATGTTTCCACTTGTGGGGAATGTTGTGTATGGAAAAAGAGTCAGACTGAACACTGTGAGCGCAAAGTAAAGTGTGACCGTAGTCTTTTATTGCAGGTCTCCAGAGTGCCTCCCCAACCTGTGAAGCCTCCTTAAATACCTATGCTCCCACGAGATTATGGGATCCCTTGGGACTCCAGGGGAAGAGCCCTCTGGTGGCTGTACAGATTAAATACAAGTCCACATATATAACAGGGAAGAGCATAACTAGAAGCCATCAATATAAGATAGTCACCAAGAAATCCAATAGGGAATTCTGAAGGAAATTTTTTACCCAGAGGGTGGTGAGAATGTGGAACTCGCTACCACAGGGAGTGGTTGAGGTGAATACTATCGATGCATTTAAGGGGAGGCTGGACAAGCATACGAGGGAGAAGGGAATTGAAGGTTATGTGGATAGATTTAGATGAGTAAAGATGGGAGGAGGCTCGAGTAGAGCATGATCGCCGGCATGGACTGGTTGGACCGAATGGCCTGTTTCTGTGCCGTATATCCTATGTATACTTTATTCATAACAAATTGTCATAATACATTATAATGTATTCCACAAAACACATTACATGTAGCGCAATACAGATTAAATGAGTACATAGAACTCTAATTACAGAAACAGATTGCAAGTACATTTTCAGGAACATTTTCTATGCCCGCGGGGGGTTTTACACTGGTTCCAGCCCCTCGGTGTATGGTGGTGGGAGGGTTTGAAACTCTGGCCCCTCCCCATCATGCCTTTGTAGCGGCTGCACCAAGCTTCAGTGCGTCCCTCAGCGCGTGGTCCTGGACCTTGGAACGTGCCAGTCTGCAATGCTCAGTCAAGGACAGCTCGTCGTGGGCAGACCAAAGGGCGTCTTTCACCGAGTCGCTGGTGCTCCAGGAGCAGTTGATGTCTGTCTCGGTGAGTGTCCCTGGGAACGGTCTGTAGAGCACAGGGTCCTGTGTCACGGAGCAACTCAGAATCGACCTCGACAACAAAATCACCACGTCTCTTTCCAGAGCTTCTTTGCAAAGGCACATTCCAGCAGGAGATGGGTAACGGTCTCATCCCGCATCCCAGCCGATCGAGGACAGTGTGCGGTGGCAACGGCCACCATATGTGTGCGCATTAGGTCCATACAGCAGAGCTGGTTAATCTTGGTTAATCCTTGCCACTGGACCAAGACCTAGCTCTGTCAAGCCCGTGTGGTGGCTGGTGTGCAACGGTCACCACACGTTAAAAAAATCCACGCACAGGCATCTTCCACCCTTCAGGGAGTAGTTCGGGACCTGGACTATCAGGTCCTTCATTGAAACACCTGCGAACTCATCCCTTTTTGGCGTGGAAGCAAGTCATCCTCGATACGAGGGACTGCCTTAGAGCATGGAGGATCTGATGGAGAAACACCCTTCTCACCACCAGCCAAGCTACCAGCCTGGTGCTTGTTGGAAAGCTCTGGCGGTGAGGCGTTCTGCCAAATGACTTTAGCAGTCTGCTTGTGGAACCATCCGACAGGAACCACTGTCATCTTTTTCCCTAGGGTCTTGAGCATGTTGCAGACCACAGCTTGATCGACTTATGGTTAAAGGAATTTTCCTGCTCTGTGGACCCATACCCCACACAAGCAGTCACGGGTTACGGGGAGCAGGCAGGGAAGTGGAGTTGAGGCCAAGATCAGATCAGCCACGATCTTATTGAATGGCGGAGCAGGCTCGAGGGGCCGTATGGTTGACTCCTGCTCCTATTTCTTATGAATTAATGAATTGAGGAGGGAATGGAGAAAACTGACAGAAATAAATAAAGTTAATGGTGAAACTAACAAGAGGCCACTGCTCATTGATTAAAACCAACGTGCAGTTAAAGGGTAGCTGATTAATATGCCCATAAATTTTACAAATAGGTAGCCATACATATTTATTGTAACCATGGAGATACCAGCTAATCACCTGCATTAAAAATGCCACTGTGACTGGTTCAATGAATATTAATCAAAACCTCAAGGGAACAATTGTAGACAGCAGATTTAGGGGGAATGAGCTTGAATAGTGGAAGGGACCAGTTTGATGCCCTGAGAAAATAGGTCCAACACCAGAGTTGTGTTCACAACAATATACATTTCTTTAGCCCCGTTACAACAACAACAATGTACATTTCTACAGCGCCGTTACAACAACAACAATGTGCATTTCTACAGTGCCGTTACAACAACAACAATGTACATTTCTACAGCGCCGTTACAACAACAATTTGCATTTCGACAGCACCATTACAACAACAACAACTTGGATTTATATAGTACCTTTAATGTAGTAAAACATCCCAAGGTGCTTCACCGAGTTGTCATACAACAAAATTTGACACTGAGCCACATAAGGAGAAATTAGGACAGGTGATCAAAAGCTTGGCAAAGGAGATAGGTTTGAAAGAGCATCTTAAAGGAGGAAAGAGAGATTTGAGGAGGGAATTCCAGAGCTTAGGGACTAGGCAACAGGAGGCACGGCCGTCAATGTTTGAACGATTAAAATCAGGGATGTTCAAGAGACCAAAATTGGAGGACTGCAGATATCTCAGGGGGTGGGAGTGGGGTGGGGTGGGGGGGGTGTTGTGGGGCTGTAGAAGATTACAGAGATAGGGAGGGGTGAGGCTATGGAGAGATTTTAAAACAAGGATCGGAAATTTAAAATCAAGGCGTTGCTTAACCGGGAGCCAAAGTAGGTCAGCGAGCACAGGGGTGATGGGTGAGCGGGACTTGGTGCGAGTTTGGACATGGGCAGCCAAATTTTGGATGACCTGAAGTTTACGTAGGGTAGAATGTGGGAGGCCAGCCAGGAGTGCGTTGGAGTAGACGTAACAAAGGCATGGATAAGGGTTTCAGCAGTAGATGAGCTGAGGAAGGGGCGGAGACGGGCAATGTTACGGAGGAAATGGGTGGTCATAAGTTATTGCACGGATATGTGATCGGAAGCTCATTTCAGGGTCAGATATGAAACCAAGGTTCCAAACAGTCTATGATCACCACCTGGATTCTTGGAATATGGGCTTCACTGGTATGGCCAGCATTTATTGCCCATCCCTAATTGCCCTTGAGAAGGTGGTGGTGAGCCGCCTTCTTGAACCGCTGCAGTCCCGTGTGGTGAAGGTGCTCCCACAGTGCTGTTAGGGAGGGAGTTCCAGGATTTTGACCCAGCGACAATGAAGGATCGGCTAATATATTTCCAAGTCAGGATGGTGTATGACTTGGAGGGGAACGTGGGAGGTGATGGTGTTCCCATGAGCCCGCTGCCCTTGTCCTTCTAGGTGGTAGAGGGTTTGTGAGGTGTTGCCGAAGAAACCTTGGCGAGTTGCTGCAGTGCATCCTGTAGATGCTACACACTGCAGCCACGGTGTGCCGGTAGTGGAGGGAGTGAATGTTGAAGATGGGGTGCCAATCAAGAAAACTGGTTCGCTTTATTGCAGCCCATCTGTGATGTCATTAAACAGGTGGGTTGGCAGTGGATGAAAGCCATGGTCCCGATCCGAGTGGGAGGGGGGCCTGATTGCCAATTGGGGCGGGTCTTTGGATTGGTTGGGGTGGACATGATGGGGTTGGAGTCCGATCCCAAGGAAGCAGGTAAGCTTGAGGGGTTGGAGGGTCGGGGGGAAGCACTCCTGCTCCTCCTGGCCCACAAGCAGTGCTGTAAAACCTTTTCCTTCGAGGCTGTCCCTGCCTTCCTTGAGCTGCCGTGTTTCCCAAGGCCTGGAAAAGCCGGCCGGCCAGGGATAACCCTGTGAGGGAAGTTCAACGTGAGGCGTCCAGCTTCATTATAATATTTAAATAGCCAACCAGCCTCCTGGGAGCGGGTTGGTTGCCACTCTCAAAATCTCCTTGATAAAAATGCAGCATCCACACCGACACAGCGGAAGGAGCGCGCGGCAAACCAGACTCCCCACCCACCTTTTCCTCCAACCATTGTCTGTCCCACCTGTGACAGAGACTGTAATTCCCGTATTGGACTGTTCAGTCACCTGAGAACTCACTTTTAGAGTGGAAGCAAGTCTTCCTCGATTTCGAGGGACTACCTATAATGAGGATGATGGCTGCCCGATCCCCCCGCCCCCCCATTCTCCCCTCCCCGCCCTTCCTCCGTTAAACCGGGAAGTGGGTGGGTTGGAGGTGGGTTTGTGATTTGAAACATTTTTTTTTCATCTCGCCTGATCCCGACGCCCCCGCCCGTTTTGGGGAGGGGGGGATTAAAATTCACCTCCATGTTTCCTCCTCTGAAACTCTCCGGCACTAATACCTGGCAGAGGCTTCACTTTGCACAAAACACAGCAACAATTAGAAATTGAGAAATAAATCAGCATCTTGGCAAACGTGTGCCCCAGGCAATCCAAACAAAGCAAGGACTGCACCTCCACCCAAATACACAGTAACTAACAACGCATAATGTGTTTCTTCTATTGGCTCGTGATGGGGGAGGGTGGGGGGGTGGGGTCTGGGGGGCGACTTATTCTACTTTGATAAGAGTACAGCAGGTGGACTGAAATATCGATGACAAACTTTCTCTTTTCACAATTCTTACGCTGGCTGACTTTCAATATTTTTTTTAAATGGATAGTTTTTTAGAAAATCGGAGTCAAGGCTGTTTGAGTAATGTTGTTTGGCTGGAATGCCTAACAATGAAAGAAAGAAACCAGGTTTGCCTAAAGCAAAGAAAGAACTTGCATTTATATAGCGCCTTTCATGTCCCAAAGCGCTTCACAGCTAACGAAGTTCACTTGAAGTGTAGTCACTGTTGTAATGTAGGAAATCATCATCGGTAGTCCATCGGGATCGAGGAAGACTTGCTTCCACTCTAAAAATGAGTCCTTAGATGTTGGAACAGTCCAATATGAGAACCACAGTCCCTGTCACTGGTGGGGCAGATAGTTGTTGAGGGAAGGGGTGGGTGGAGCAAGTTTGCCACACGCTCTTTCCGCTGCCTGTATGATATGTAGTTATCATCGGGACGTCCCAAATCTCTCCAAAGTTCATGACTTGGTTTAGAAGTGCCATCACCATCATTACCTGGGCAAATCTGGCATTGCATTCTGCAGGCAGCAAGGTTCCACAACCAGCGAATAAGGTGTCTAACCGGTTAATCTCTTTTCTTTTGGTGGTGTTTGTCGAGGGAGAAGTTGTTGGCCAGGACACCAGGAACACTCTCTCTGCTTCTTCAAATAGGACCGTGGGATCTTCCAGATCCACCCGAACAGGCAGGCGGCCACTGCCTGTCGACTGGACGGAATTGTCTGGCTGTGAGCTCGGGATCGTAGTGAGGCTTGAATTCACATTCTTCTGAATCAGAGACAAGAGTCTCTGCCAAAGGAGCTCAGCTGACACACACATACACACACATTTAAAACTCATAAAGCTCATTTGGTATTTACAACAACAACTTGAATTTATATAGCGCCTTTAACGTAGTGAAACGTCCCAAGGCGCTTCACAGGAGTACGGTGAGATTTAAAAAATTTGACACCGAGCCGCAGAAGTAAAAATGAGTGCAGGTGAGAGGTAGGTTTTAAGGGGCATCTTGAAGGAGGAAAGAGAAGTAGAGAGGTGGAGAGGTTGAGGCAGGGAGTTCCAGAGCTTGGGCCCAGGCAACAGAAGGCACAATAGGGGCATCCTAAAGCTGCTGTAGCTGAGAACTAGGTGACCCATTGAGTTAGAATTTAAATACACAATGTAGTCATCGGGTCCCCAAGAATTGTTGGACATTATCTGGACATTGCGTTTTAATATTTTCTCACTGCAAAAGAAAACTGGAAGCCTGTTTGTGGGAGGGGCCCAGGTACTTTTCCATGTTGGACTTGAAATGATGACCAGGGAAGACAATGGCCAGGATGGAGGGTCTATTGTTAAGCAATGTGAACTTGTCAGAGTTAGATCAGATGAACTGATCAGTCAACAAGCCATTACCTGGATGAGATAACCCCGAGAGACGGGAATACCAGAACTAGAAAGCCATTAAGTCCCAGACCAATTGGAAGTGAAACCCCACACCAGCCATCAGTGGATTGCCCAGAAGCCACACAAACAGGAAGCTTCGAAACAAGAACAAACTTTATTCGGCCTGAAAAGCAAACAGTTTAGGGATATAAAAGGGGTCATTTGACCACAGCTCTCTCTCTCTTGCTCTCGCTGCTTCGCCTCTACAAGAACCGAGCACTCCACGTGGGACAGAGAGAAGAAACCAGAAGAGACACGTTTTCACCAGGAGAAGCAGCGAGTAAGCCAATGAATCGGTGAGCATCATCTCTGCCACGCAATTCTAAGATCACAATCACGGTGTGAGGGGATATCGTGTGTTCTCCCAACCAAATCTTAGTAAGGGTTTTAAGGGGGAGATTTTAGACATGGGTACTTCGTGTTAGGGGCCTGTTTAGACAGGCCAGACTGTGTGTTGTACTGTGTTTGTTTGTATTACACTACCAGGATGTGTTCTTACTGGCTGCAGGTGTGTTTTAACTTGAATAAAGCATTGCCAGATGAGACCGGGTTATTTGTCCTTGACTCATTCATCTGTTCAGTACAGTAATCACTTCCAGGTCTAGAACTATTGCACCGTGGGGCCGCGTTGAAAACACCTAAAGGAAACCACCTACAATAACACCTGAGGTCAGGGTGGCAAAGTAAGTTACAATGCAAAGCTGTAGAGTGTGAGGTTGGACTTCACTCTGGGTTAGAACTTAAGCAGCACTGTCCCAAGATGGACCAGCCACATAAATACTGTGGCAACAAGAGCAGGTCAGAGGCTGGGTATTCTCACCTCCTGACTCCCCAAAGCCTTTCCACCATCTACAAGGCACAAGTCAGGAGTGTGATGGAATACTCTCCACTTGCCTGGATGAGTGCAGCTCCAACAACACTCAAGAAGCTCGACTCCATCCAGGACAAAGCAGCCCGCTTGATTGGCACCCCATCCACCACCTTCAACATTCACTCCCTCCACCACCGGCGCACCGTGGCCACAGTGTGTACCATCTACAAGATGCACTGCAGCAACTTGCCAAGGCTTCTTCGGCAGCACCTCCCAAACCCGCGACCTCTACCACCTAGAAGGACAAGGGCAGCAGGCACATGGGAACACCACCACCTCCAAGTTCCCCTCCAAGTCACACACCATCCTGACTTGGAAATATATCACCGTTCCTTCATCGTCGCTGGGTCAAAGTCCTGGAACTCCCTCCCTAACAGCACTGTGAGAGCACCTTCACCACATGGACTGCAGCGGTTCAAGAAGGCGGCTCACCACCACCTTCTCAAGGGCAATTAGGGATGAGGAATAAATGCTGGCCTTACCAGCGACGCCCACATCCCGGAACAAATAAATAAAAAAGGTTGGCGGGGGGTTTCACACACTGTGAGCTGAGTACCAGGTGGAAAATTAAGGACTGAGCCTATGTGATTTTCCAATTTGCACTTCTAGTGGGCGAGACTCCTCACTGGGAGCACAGAAGCAGAATATTTACCCTTCAAATCCATCTATTTTGCCACGCCTTTGGTCAACTCTCTAGGAACATAGGAACAGGAGGAGGCCATTGGGCCCCTCGAGCCTGTTCCACCATTATATGAGATCATGGTTGATCTGTGACCTAGCTCCATGTACCCGCCTTTGGCTCATATCCCTCAATGACTTTGGTTAACAAAAATCTGTCAACCTCCGATTTAAAATTAACAATTGACCCAGCATCAATTGCCATTTGCGGAAGAAAATTTCAAACTTCTACCACCCTTTATGTGTAGAAGTGTTTCCTAACTTCACTCCTGAAAGGCTTGGCTCTAATTTTTAGACTATGCCCCCTGGTCCTAGACTCCCCAACCAGTGGGAATAGTTTCTCTCTATCTACCCTATCAGTTCTCCTTAATATATTGAAAACTTTGATCAATTCACCCCTAAACCTTCTAAATTCCAGGGAATACAACTGTAATTTGTGTAACCATTCTGAGTAAGCACTTGAGCAATTTTAACTGCCCCCCACCGCCCCCCAGCCTGGTTTCTGCCTGGCAGGTAGGGTTAAAATCGTCCTGAGTCTGGAACCCTTCTGGTTTTTATGGATTAGTACCAAACAACGCAGAACATCAGCCCGTTATAAATTACATAACCTCCTTGGCTAAATATTCTGACTGGCACATTCTGTTTCCTTTCCACAAATGCTGCCTGACCTGCTGAGATTTCCGGCATTTTCTGTTTTTATTCCAGATTCCAGCATCCGCAGTATTCTGCTTTATATTACAGAAACAGGCCATTCGGCCCAACTGGTCCATGCCGGTGTTTATGCTCCACACGAGCCTCCTACCCTCTAAGCTGCGCTACCGTGAAGCTCTCTGCCAGTCCCGCACAGCCCGGGATCCGCTTTTGCAATGTTAAACGCAAAACTGTGAATGGGTCACACAGCCCCTTAGATGGGCCGGCACCCCCAAAAAAAAGGGTAACTTTGCCTCTCACGCCTCTTCATCTAACCCTATCAGCATTGTAATGTGTGCACCTGTGAGTATGCTCACAGGTTTGTAGAGCTGTTGTTATGTTTTAAAGTTTAATTTGTTTTAATTGCCGGGTTTTTAGTGTCCCCCTCCCCTTTTATAGGGGGCACTTGTAATAAAGCCCAAAAAAACCACCAAAAAAACCCACAAAAAATAATAAATCAAAAAACAAAAAAAAAGGAAAAAAGGGCAGTCGAAAAGTGTTTGGAGTGTCCCCCAGATCAGGGGGCACTTGGATTAATTTATTATGTTTTCCCCAAAAGAGTTGTAGAGCTGTTGATCCACCAGTACGCTCGCGGCCTTCTGCGAGAGGTGGGCGCCGGAGGGACTGGAGTGCATTATCACCCCCGGCAACCAAATTTGAATTTGATTTTTTATGTTTTAAAGTTTAATTTGTTTTAATTGCCGGGTTTTAGTGTCCCCCTCCCCTTTTGTAGGGGGCACTTGTAATAATTTTTTGCTTTTAAAGCCCAAAAAAACCACAAAAAAAACAAACAAAAACTAAAAAAAAGGGCAGTTGAAAAATGTCTGGAGTGTCCCCCAGATTGGAGGGCACTTGAACTAATGTTTATTTTTTCTCCCAAAAAGAGTTGTAGAGCTATTGATCCACCGGTACGCTCGCGGCTTTCCGCGAGAGGTGGGTGCCGGAGGGACTGGAGTGCATCATCACCCCCGGCAACCAAATTTTAATTTGATTTTACATGTTTTATAGTTTAATTTGTTTTATTGCCAGGTTTTAGTGTCCCCACAGTTAGGGGGCACTTGTATAATTTGCCTCTCGGAGCCCTAAAAAAAAAATGTTTTAAAACACACAAAAAACCCCCCCCAAAAAACGGCACTTGAAAAATGTTTGGAATGTTCCCCCCTTTGATAAGGGGGCACTTGATTTAACTGTTTATTTATTGGTTTGCAACAAAAGAGTTGTAGAGCTGTTGAGGTGTTGCACGGAGTAGTCCCGTGCAATAAGTTTTTAAGTCGGTTCACGGGCTCCCAGGCCGCCTGCAATTTCTGCGGTCTGGAGGAGTCCGTGTTCCATGCATTTATGGAATGTGCGAGGTTGCAGCCCCTATTCCATTATTTGAAGGGGATGCTCCTCAAATTCTGGTTGCACTTCAGTCCCATACTCCTGATCTTTGGGCACCCTGTGCGGAGGCGAGCGGGCAGGTCCGAGGGCCTCCTCGTAGGACTACTCCTGGGCATGGCCAAGGAGGCCATCACCCAGTCCAGGCAGCCGGCGGGTGAGGGGGTCATTCAGCCTGACTGCCTGCTTCTCTTCCATGGTTACATCCGAGCCAGGGTGTCCTTGGAGATGGAGCACGCGGTGTCCACCGGTATGCTTGCGGCCTTCCACGAGAGGTGGGCGCCGGAGGGACTGGAGTGCATCATCACCCCCGGCAACCAAATTTTTATTTGATTTTATATGTTTTAAAGTTTAATTTGTTTTATTGCCGGGTTTTAGTGTCTCCCCAGTTAGGGGGCACTTGTATAATTTGCCTCTCGGTGCCCTAAAAAAACCTCCAAAAAAACAAAAAAACACAAAAAAAACACACAAAAAAAGTGTTTGGAGTGTCCCCCCCCCTTTAATAAGGGGGCACTTTGATTTAATTTGTTAATTTGTTTACAACAAAAAGAGTTGTAGAGCTGTTGCGGTGTTGCACGGAGCAGTCCCGTGCAATAAGTTTTTAAGTCGGTTCACGGGCTCCCAGGCCGTCTGCAATTTCTGCGGTCTGGAAGAGTCCGTGTTCCATGTTTTTATGGAATGTGCGAGGTTGCAGCCCCTATTCCATTATTTGAAGGGGCTGCTCCTCAAATTCTGGTTGCACTTCAGTCCCACCCTCCTGATCTTTGGGCACTCTGTGTGGAGGGGAGCGGGCAGGTCGGAAGGCCTCCTCGTAGGACTGCTCCTGGGCATGGCCAAGGGGGCCATCAACCGGACCAGGCAGCTGACGGTTGAGGGGGTCGTTCAGCCCGACTGCCTGCCTCTCTTCCGCGGTTACATCCGGGCCAGGGTGTCCCTGGAGATGGAGCACGCGGTGTCCACCAGTACGCTCGCGGCCTTCCGCGAGAGGTGGGCGCTGGTGGGACTGGAGTGCATCATCATCCCCGGCAACCAAATTTTAATTTGAACCACGTGTCTAATGTGTGATTTGTTTAAGTTTGTCGGTTTTAGTGCCCTCCCCCCTTTTAGCCAGGGGGCACTTGTATAATTTGTGTTTTTAGTGCCCTCAAAAAAAAAACAAGGGGGCAGTTGTTTGAAAATTTTTGGAGTGTGCCCCCCCTTGAACCAGGGGCCACTTATTTATTATCGACACAAAGATAGTTGTAGAGCTGTTGTATAGTGAGTGGCTTAGCCAGTCGCGTGATGTTCACAAGACTCAATAAAACCCCAGCCAGTTGGATTCAGGGGGATCCACGATGAGACAGGTGGTTGTGAGCCTGGTGGATGAACTGGTAATGTGTAGTGTAATTGTTAAACCTTTGCTAATAAACCAACTAGTTCTTAATAGCAATGTGTTGATATTAATTCTTAAGCAAAGAACCCATGAAGCAAATACATCACAGGCATCACCTTCTATTACTTTCTCCCTCATGTACTTATTTAGCTTCCCCTTAAATGCACTTGAGTAGATTGAGTAGACCAGGCCTATATACCCTAGAGTTTAGAAGAATGAGAGGTGATCTAATTGAAATTTATAAGATTCTTAAGGCATTTGACAGGGTAGATGCAGGGAGGATGTTTCCCCTGGCTAGGGAATCTAGAACATGGGGTCACAGTCTCAGAATAAGGGGTCGGCCATTTAGGACTGAGATGAGGAGAAACTTCTTCAAAGGGTTGTGTAACCCTTTGAAGAACAAAAAGGGCCACTGTACAGCAAAATTCTAAAAGGACAAAGGGTGTTAAAAGAACAAGCCTGAAGGCTTTGTGTCTTAATGCAAGGAGTATCCGCAATAAAGTGGATGAATTAACTGTGCAAATAGATGTTAACAAATATGATGTGATTGGGATTACGGAGACGTGGCTCCAGGATGATCAGGGCTGGGAACTCAACATCCAGGGGTATTCAACATTCAGGAAAGATAGAATAAAAGGAAAAGGAGGTGGGGTAGCATTGCTGGTTAAGGAGCAAATTAAGGCAATAGTTCGGAAGGACATTAGCTTGGATGATGTGGAATCTATATGGGTAGAGCTGCAGAATATCAAAGGACAAAAAACGTTAGTGGGAGTTGTGTACAGACCTCCAAACAGTAGTAGTGATGTTGGGGAGGGTATCAAACATGAAATTAGGGGTGCGTGCAATAAAGGTGCAGCAGTTATAATGGGTGACTTTAATATGCACATAGATAGGGTTAACCAAACTGGAAGCAATACGGTAGAGGAGGATTTCCTGGAGTGCATAAGGGATGTTTTTTTAGACCAATATGTCGAGGAACCAACTAGGGGGGAGGCCATCTTAGACTGGGTGTTGTGTAATGAGAGAGGATTAATTAGCAATCTCGTTGTGCGAGGCCCCTTGGGGAAGAGTGACCATAATATGGTGGAATTCTGCATTAGGATGGAGAATGAAACAGTTCATTCAGAGACCATGGTCCAGAACTTAAAGAAGGGTAACTTTGAAGGTATGAGGCGTGAATTGGCTAGGATAGATTGGCGAATGATACTGAAGGGGTTGACTGTGGATGGGCAATGGCAGACATTTAGAGACCGCATGGATGAACTACAACAATTGTACATTCCTGTCTGGCGTAAAAATAAAAAAGGGAAGGTGGCTCAACCGTGGCTATCAAGGGAAATCAGGGATAGCATTAAAGCCAAGGAAGTGGCATACAAATTGGCCAGAAATAGCAGCGAACCCGGGGACTGGGAGAAATTTAGAACTCAGCAGAGGAGGACAAAGGGTTTGATTAGGGCAGGGAAAATGGAGTACGAGAAGAAGCTTGCAGGGAACATTAAGACGGATTGCAAAAGTTTCTACAGATATGTAAAGAAAAAAGGTTAGTAAAGACAAACGTAGGTCCCCTGCAGTCAGAATCAGGGGAAGTCATAACGGGGAACAAAGAAATGGCGGACCAATTGAACAAGTACTTTGGTTCGGTATTCACTGAGGAGGACACAAACAACCTTCCGGATATAAAAGGGGTCGGAGGGTCTAGTAAGGAGGAGGAACTGAGGGAAATCCTTATTAGTCGGGAAATTGTGTTGGGGAAATTGATGGGATTGAAGGCCGATAAATCCCCAGGACCTGATGGACTGCATCCCAGAGTACTTAAGGAGGTGGCCTTGGAAATAGTGGATGCATTGACAGTCATTTTCCAACATTCCATTGACTCTGGATCAGTTCCTATGGAGTGGAGGGTAGCCAATGTAACCCCACTTTTTAAAAAAGGAGGGAGAGAGATAACAGGGAATTACAGACCGGTCAGCCTGACATCGGTAGTGGGTAAAATGATGGAATCAATTATTAAGGATGTCATAGCAGTGCATTTGGAAAGAGGTAATATGATAGGTTCAAGTCAGCATGGATTTGTGAAAGGGAAATCATGCTTGACAAATCTTCTGGAATTTTTTGAGGATGTTTCCAGTAGAGTGGACAAGGGAGAACCAGTTGATGTGGTATATTTGGACTTTCAGAAGGCTTTCGACAAGGTCCCACACAAGAGATTAATGTGCAAAGTTAAAGCACATGGGATTGGGGGTAGTGTGCTGACATGGATTGAGAACTGGTTGTTAGACAGGAAGCAAAGAGTAGGAGTAAATGGGGACTTTTCAGAATGGCAGGCAGTGACTAGTGGGGTACCGCAAGGTTCTGTGCTGGGGCCCCAGCTGTCTACACTGTACATTAATGATTTAGACGAGGGGATTAAATGTAGTATCTCCAAATTTGTGGATGACACTAAGTTGGGTGGCAGTATGAGCAGCAAGGAGGATTCTATGAGGCTGCAGAGCGACTTGGATAGGTTAGGTGAGTGGGCAAATGCATGGCAGATGAAGTATAATGTGGATAAATGTGAGGTTATCCACTTTGGTGGTAAAAACAGAGAGACAGACTATTATCTGAATGTTGACAGATTAGGAAAAGGGGAGGTGCAACGAGACCTGGGTGTCATGGTACATCAGTCATTGAAGGTTGGCATGCAGGTACAGCAGGCGGTTAAGAAAGCAAATGGCATGTTGGCCTTCATAGCGAGGGGATTTGAGTACAAGGGCAGGGAGGTGTTGCTACAATTGTACAGGGCCTTGGTGAGGCCACACCTGGAGTATTGTGTACAGTTTTGGTCTCCTAACCTGAGGAAGGACATTCTTGCTATTGAGGGAGTGCAGCGAAGGTTCACCAGACTGATTCCCGGGATGGCGGGACTGACCTATCAAGAAAGACTGGATCAACTGGGCTTGTATTCACTGGAGTTCAGAAGAATGAGAGGGGACCTCATAGAAACGTTTAAAATTCTGACGGGGTTAGACAGGTTAGATGCAGGAAGAACGTTCCCAATGTTGGGGAAGTCCAGAACCAGGGGACACAGTCTAAGGATAAGGGGGAAGCCATTTAGGACTGAGATGAGGAGGAATTTCTTCACCCAGAGAGTGGTGAACCTGTGGAATTCTCTACCACAGAAAGTTGTTGAGGCCAATTCACTAAATATATTCAAAAAGGAGTTAGGTGAAGTCCTTACTACTAGGGGAATCAAGGGGTATGGTGAGAAAGCAGGAATGGGGTACTGAAGTTGCATGTTCAGCCATGAACTCATTGAATGGCAGTGCAGGCTAGAAGGGCCGAATGGCCTACTCCTGCACCTATTTTCTATGTTTCTATGTTTCTATGTATCTTTGGAATTCTCTACCCCAGAGAGCTGTGGATGCTCAGTCGTTGAATATAATCAAGACAGAGGTCGATAAATTATTGGGAACTAAGGGAATTAAGGGATATGGGGATAGTGTGGGAAGGTGGAGTTGAGGTAGACGATCAGCCATGGCCTTGTTGAATGGTGGAGCAGTCTCGAGGAGCCGAATGGCCTACTCCTGCTCCTATTTATTATGTATCTACGCTATTCGATTCAACTACTCCAAGAGTTCCACATTCTAACCACTCTGGGTAAAGAAGTTTCTCCTGAATTCCCTATTGGATTGATTAGTGACTGTCTTATATTTATGACACCTAGTTTGAGGATGAACATTCAGGTTTCTTTTGAGGTTTAATAGGTCGAGTGTTCTGGCCATGCTAGACCATATTATGAGGAGCCTGCCAGGCCAAGGCCCAGGCAGAACAGGAGTTAGAGTAGAGGCAGCTTTGCCCCGAACCGATTCGTGTTATACCTGACTTGGCGCTGGATGAAGATAGTGAAAAATGTCTTCCATTCCTAAAGAAAGACTTGCATTTACTGGCGCCTTTCACAACTACCGGACATCCCAAAGCGCTTTACAGCCAATGCCATACTTTTTGAAGTATAGTCACTATTGTAATGTCAGAAACTCGGCAGCCAATTTGCACACAGCAAGCTCCCACAAACAGCAACGTGATAATGACCAGATAACCTGTTTTTTCATGATGTTGATTGAGTGATAAATATTGGCCAGGACACCAGAGATAACTCCCCTGTTCTTCAGAGTAGTGCCATGGGATCATTTACATCCACCTGAGAGGGCAGACAGGGCCTCGGTTTAATATCTCATCCAACAGTGTAGCCCTCTGTTGGCATTGTACTGAAGATTCAGTCTAGATTTTTGTGCTCAAATCTCTGGCGTGGGACTTGAACCCACAACCGTCTGACTCAGAGGCAAGAGTGCTACCCACTGAGCCACAGCTGACAACCTAGCAGGCCCACCCTTCATTTTGATGAGTTCAAAACAGTTCTGCCTTTGTATGTGGCCTAGGTTGCTAACTTAGGACTCTGTTAGTTTGGATTGAATCTGAATGAAAGATATCTACGTAGTCAGGATTGGCACACCCCGCCTGCTTGCCGATCTGCCTCAAGTAGTTTCTTGTACAGACAATGAGCAAGCACGAGAGGAATGTGCTGATCATGTATTGACTGGGGATCAAATAAAAATGTACAAAGAGATTTCTGGCACCAAACTATCCAAAACGACATCACTTATCCTTTAACCGAGGCCCTCTGACAGTATTAAAGGCAGGAGCAGGACCACAAAATCGTAGGTTCCCTGGAGGGTTTGAGAATTTATTATCAAACAAATAATTAGATTATAGCTTTTGGCTTTGTGAGAGCATGAGCACTTTTTAATTAAACTTTTAATTAATTTTGAGTGGGCTGCATTTTCCGGTCCCCTGCGCTCCGGTTTTCGCCCTGGAGCGATGGCAATGGCGGTGGTGAGGTGTTCTGGGTAGGCGGTCAGTCTCCAGCACCCCGAAGCGCACCTCGCAGTGACTGCCTGGAAAATCAGGGTGGTCCAGGGCAGTGGAGAGGAAGGTAATGGGCTTCTAAGGTAAATATGAATGTTTCATCTTTTAATTTTATTTGCAATTGTTTAGCGATTGGTGTGGACAATGTTTTGGGAATGTTTTTGTGTCTTTTTTTAGTCCCCCCCCCCCCCCCCCCCCCCCAAGCATCTCTCGGAGCGCTCCAGGCCCGGCTCTTTAGCTCGGAAGTTTCACATCCTTGCGCCAAGAGAGGTGTACAATGTCTCCCTTAGCGCTGTGCCCCCTGACTCAGGGCCCAGCTGCTCAAACATAACTACTAAAGCGTAAACTATTCCCAGCTGCTAACTTTCCTGCCAGCCGCCATTATCACCCCGAAAACATCAAAGCCTAAAATCCAGCTCTTACATTCAACAACAACTTGCATTTAGATAGCACCTTTAATGCAGTGAAACGTCCCAAGGCGCTGCACAAGAGCATTATCAAACAAAATTTGACACCGAGCCACATAGGAGATGTTAGGACCGTTGAAAGAGGTAGGTTTTAAGGAGCGTCTAAAAGAAGGAGATAAAGCTCAAGAGGTGGAGAGGTTTAGGGAGGGAGTTCCAGAGCTTAGGGCCCAGGCAGCTGAAGGCACGGCCACCAATGGTAGAGCGATTAAAATCAGGGGATTCTCAAGAGGGCAGAATGGAGGAGCACAGATATGTCAGAGGGCTGTAGAGCTAGAGGAGGTTACAGATATAGGGAGGGGCGAGGCCATGGATGAATTTGAACACAAGGATGAGAATTTTGAAATTGAGGCGTTGCTTAACTGGGAGCCAATGTAGGTCAGCGAGCACAGGGGTGATGGATGAGCGCAGGTCGGGGCCATAAAAGGAGTGGCCTGCGGCGGCCATGGGCAGTGTGGCGGTGTACCACTGCAAGGTACAGCGTGGGCTGGTGCAGGAGGGCGACTGTAACGAAGAGGTCCAGGTTGCTGATTGGAGCGTGGGAAGGTACAGCTGGAGCGGCGAGGTCGGGGCGAAGGAGCGGCAAGAGATTGTAGAGGGACGTGATTGGGGCCCAGGAGCGGCGCAAGTTCGGGGCCAGGCCCAGGGGCAGCAGGGGCCAGCCCACACTAGCTCCCTGCAGCAGAGTAGGCCTCCAGTCGTCTTGGGTAATCCCTGCCTCTGGATCAAGACCTAGCTCTGTCAAGCCCGTGTGGTGGCTGGTGTGCAACGGCCACCACACGTTAAAAAAATCCACGCACAGGCATCTTCCACATTTCAACATGTAGTTCAGGATCTGGAATATTAGGTCCTTCATTGAAACACCTGTGAACTCATCCTTTTTTGGCGTGGGAGCAAGTCATCCTCGTTTCGAGGGACTGCCTATGATGATGATGATGGGTGAGCGGGACTTGGTGCGAGTTAGGACAAGGGCAGCAGAGTTTTGGATGAACTCAAGTTGATGGAGTGTAGAAAATTGGAGGCCAGCCAGGAGTGCATTGGAGGTAACAAAGGAATGGATGAGGGTTTCTGCTGCAGATGAGCTGAGGCAAGGGCACCTATTTACTTTAAGACTCTGTGTGTTTTCTTTAAACGGCACTGCGGTACTGAGGGAGTGCTGCATTGTCAGAGGTGCCATTGTCTGGATAAGATGTTTGGATAGGCTTTATCTGCCAGGTGGGCATAAAATAGTCCATGGCATTGTTTAGGGTAGATGCAGGGAGGGTGTTTCCCCGGGCTGGGGAGTCTAGAACCAGGGGTCACAATCTCAGAATAAGGGGTCAGCCATTTAGGACTGAGATGAGGAGAAACTTCTTCACTCAGAGGGTAGTAAATCTTTGGAATTCTCTACTCCAGAGGGCTGTGGAGGCTTTGAGTATATTCAAGACAGAGATAGATAGATTTTTGGATATTAAGGGAATCAAGGGATATGGGGATAGTGCAGGAAAGTGGAGTTGAGGTAGAAGATCAGCCATGATCTCTTTGAATGGTGGAGCAGCTCGAGGGGCCGTATGACCTACTCCTGCTCCTAATTCTTATGTTCTGTTCAAAGAAGAGTGGGGGAGATCCCTGATATCCTGGCCAACATTTATCGCTCAACCAATTCCACTAAAAACAGATTAATTGGCCAATACAAAAAGCAAAATACTGCGGATGCTGGAAATTTGAAATAAAAACAGAAAATGCTGGAAATACTCAGCAGGTCGGGTGAGAGAGAGACAGAGTTAACGTTTCAGGTAGATGACCCTTCGTCAGAACTGGAAAATTGATTGGCCAATGTCTCACTGCTGTTTGTGGGGTCTTGCTCAGTGCAAATAACTGTTGCGTTTGCCTACAAAATAGCAATGGCCACCCTTCAGAAGTAATTCATTAGAAAGTGAAGCATTTGGGATGTCCTGGGTTCCTGAAAGACACGATAAGAATACTAGTTTATCCTTCCCTACACGCAGTAGGAGCACTAAGGTTTATTGGTTATACCTGCACTGCTTAACGGTTGAAGCAATGTGTTCTTGGGTTCCGTTTGATCAGAGAGTGGAAGCTCTGTCTGCTATTTCTCATTGATTGGGGTAATTATCTTGCGTGCCTACTTATTGCTACCCGCATTCTCCTGAGAGGTAGGTGGCCTGGGTGTGTGTCGGGGTCGACGTACACTGACTCAGCCTCGAAAAGTGGGTGCTGTAATATAGTTCCACTTAGCGGACTACTGCTCCACCTAGTGGACTACTGTGGCAATGCAGCCATCACTGTTTTCACAATAAAGGCATCAGGTGACATGTCACCTGACAAGTTCCTATGTTGATGAAGCCATCTTGCAGTCTGCATTTAGGGTTAGGGTTAGGGTTAGGGTTGTGAGGTCGTAAAGAATATATCACAGGCGCCAGTCCGCTTTGTGTTCCCTCAATTCCAGGTCATCACCAATTGTTGGACTATCTTCTGCAGGCCCCCGAGATGTCTGCACTCCTCTAATTCTGCCCTCTTGAGCATCCCTGATTATAATCGCTCAACCATTGGTGGCCGTGCCTTCTGTTGCCTGGGCCCCAAGCTCTGGAACTCCCTGCCTAAACCACTCCACCTCTCGACCTCTCTTTCCTCCTTTAAGACGCTCCTTAAGACTTACCTCTTTGACCAAGCTTTTGGTCATCTGCCGTAATTTCTCCTTATACGGCTCGGTGTTAAATTTTTAATCTTGTAATACTCCTGTGAAGCGCCTTGGGACATTTTACTACATTAAAGTCGCTATATAAATATAAGTTGTTGTTGGCTTTTCAGCCACATGTTAAGCACGGGCAGGGTGGGCCCAGATTTGATTTCCAATCTTTTTTGTGATTTTAGCCAAGGTTGCAATTTGTAATTTTTAAAAATGTATTTATTCACAGGAGATATTAGGACAGACGATGAAACGTTTGGTGAAAGAGGTAGGTTTTAAGAAGCGACTTAAAGGAGGAGAGAGAGGTTGGGGAGTTTAGGGAGAGAATTTCCTGAGCTTACGGCATAGAGAGCTGAAGGCACGGCCGCCAATAACGGAGCGATTAAAATTGGGGCTGATCTCGGAGGGCTGTACATCTGGAGCAGTTTACAGAGATAGCGAGGGATGAAGCAATGGGTGGAATTGAACACATGACAATCATCATCATCATAGGCAGTCTCTTGGAATCGAGGAAGACTTGCTTCCACTCTTAACATGAGTTCTTAGGTGGCTGTACAGTCCAATACGAGAACCACAGTCCCTGTCACAGGTGCGACAGATAGTCGTTGAGGGAAGGGGTGGGTGGGACTGGTTTGCCCACGCTCTTTCCGCTGCCTGTGCTTGAGTTCTGCATGCTCTCGGCGATGAGACTCAAGGTGCTCAGCACCCTCCCTCTACTTAGGGCTGATATGTCCTTACTATACAGTACAAATGCACACAAGGCCCATACTTGAGAGAAGTCACTCTGTGACCAGTTACCTTTATTACCAAGACCTCAAGTGATGAAGGTGGGTGGAGCTTCCCCTTTTATACCTGAAAGTCCAGGTTAGGAGTGTCTCCCACAAGTTCACCCCCTTGTGGTCAATGTTCTCAAGGTTTACAACTTAGGTCAGCTTATACATGGGTTACAATGATAGTTGAATACATGACATCACCTCCCCCCCAAAGTCTTAGTGGGATCAGAGGTTAAGTCTCTCTGGTGGTTTACGCTCCCTTGTAGAGCGCCTGAGTTGGGGCTCTGGTTGTTGGGCGTTGGCCTGAGTGTCTGTTGTTTGCGGTGCCTCAGGCCTGACCGGACTGCCCACAGTGACTGGTCTCTCCTCCACTTGGTTCCGGTGTTCGGTCACCTGTGGTGGAGTAAACTCAACATCGTGTTCTTCCTCTGTTTCTTCTATGGGATTGCTGGAACTCCTTTTAGTTTGATCCACGTGTTTGCGGCAGATATGTCCATTGGTAAGTTTAACTACCAAAACCCTATTTCCCTCTTTGGCAATCACAGTGCCTGCAAGCCATTTGGGCCCTGTAGCGTAATTAAGGACAAAAACAGGGTCATTGACATCAATACATCACACCCTCGCATTCCTGTCATGGTAATCACGTTGTGACTGATGCCTGCTCTCAACAATTTCTTTCATAGTGAGGTGTTTAAGGGATAACCTGGTTTTGAGCGTCCTTTTCATTAGCAGTTCTGCGGGTGGAACCCCTGTGAGCGAGTGTGGTCGGGATCTATTGGCCAACAGGAGGCATGATAAGCGGCTTTGTAGGGAACCCGCTTGGATTCTGAGCATTCTCTGTTTGATTATCTGCACTGCTCGTTCCGCCTGGCCGTTTGAGGCCGGCTTGAACAGTGCCATTCTGACATGGTTGATTCCATTGCCTGACATGAAGTCCTGGAATTCAGTGCTTGTGAAGCACGGGCCATTGTCGCTGACCAAGACATCCGGTAGACCATGGGCGGCGAACATTGCCCGTAGACTTTCTACCGTGGCAGAGGATGTGCTTGAATTTAAAAAGGCACACTCAATCCATTTAGAGTAGGTATCTACAACAACCAAAAACATTTTTCCCATGAAAGGACCTGCGTAGTCCACATGGATGCATGACCATGGCTTGGCGGGCCAGGACCAGGGGCTAAGGGGGGCTTCCCTGAGTGCGTTGCCTAGCTGAGCACACGTGTTGCACCTGCGAACACAAAGTTCCAGGTCTGCATCTATCCCTGGCCACCAAACGTGTGACCTGGCAATTGCCTTCATCATGACAATGCCCAGGTGCTCATTGTGAAGTTCTCTGATAAACACCTCTCTGCCCATCTGGGGCATGACTACACGGTTTCCCCACAGTAGGCAATCGGCTTGAATTCAGAGTTCATCCGTGCGCCTATGAAACAGTTTAAATTCCTCAGGGCATGCCCCGTACGTGGCTGCCCAGTCCCCATTCAGGACACATTTCTTAATTAAAGACAGTAGCGGGTCTTTATTTGTCCAGACTTTAATCTGACGGGCTGTCACAGGTGAGCCTTCGCTTTCGAAAGCTTCAACAGCCATGACCATCTCAGCAGCATGCTCAGTTGCCCCTTCAGTGGTGGCTAGTGGGAGCCTGCTGAGTGCATCGGCGCAGTTTTCAGTGCCCGGTCTGTGGCGAATTGTGTAGTCATAGGCAGCTAACGTGAGTGCCCACCTCTGTATGCGGCCGATGCATTCGCATTTATGGCCTTGTTGTCGGCCAAAAGTGATGTTAGGGGTTTGTGATCTGTCTCCAGCTCAAATTTCCTGCCAAACAGGTACTGGTGCATTTTTTTTACTGCATATAACATGCTAGCGCTTCCTTTTCTACCATCCCGTAGCTCCTTTCTGCCTGGGACAGACTTCTGGAGGCATAAGCTACCGGCTGTAACTGACCATTGGCATTCACATGTTGCAACACACACCCGACCCCATAGGATGACGCATCTCACGTTAGAACAAGTTTCTTACACGGGTCATATTATGTTAACAGTTTGTTGGAGCATAACAAATTGCGTGCTCTATCAAAAGCCCTTTCCTGGCTGTCCCCCCAGACCCAATCACGACCTTTACATAGAGCACGTATAGAGGCTCTAACAGTGTGCTCAATTTGGGAAGAAAATTACCAAAATAGTTCAGGAGCCCCAGGAACAAACGCAACTCCGTCGTGTTACGGGGCCTGGGTGCTCTCTGGATCGCTTCTGTTTTGGATGCAGTAAGTTTGATCCTGTCTGCTGCTACCCTCCTCCCCAGGAATTCTACCTCTGGAGCTAAGAAGACTTCGCCTTTTTCAGTCGCAGCCCTACCCGGTCCAGTCTGCGTAGCACCTCCTCCAGGTTGTGGAGGTGTTCTTCAGTATCGCGACCCGTGATGGGGATGTCGTCTTGAAAAACCACCGTCCTTTGAATCGACTTGAGGAAGCTTTCCATATTTCGCTGAAAGATCGCGGCGGCCGAACAAATCCCGAATGGACGTCTGTTATACTCAAACAACCCCTTGTGTGTCGTGATGGTGGTCAGCTTCTTCGACTCACTCGCCAGATCCTGGGTCATGTAAGCTGAGGTCAGGTCCAATTTTGAAAAATGTTTGCCACCGGATAGCTTCGCAAAGAGGTCCTCCGCTCTCGGTCGCGGGTACTGGTCTTGGAGTGACACCCGATTGATGGTGGCCTTGTAATTGCATAATTTCCTAACCTACCCATCCGCCTTGAGCTCACCCAGTCACTGAATTCGACTGGCGAGATGATGCCTTCCCTGAGCAGGCGGTCCAATTCGCATTCTATCTTTTCCCGCATCACGTACGGCACCGCTCTGGCCTTGTGGTGTACTGGCCTGGCGTCCGGGTTTATGTGAATCACTACCTTGGTCCCCATGAAAGTGCTGATTCCGGGTTGAAATAATGAGTCAAATTTGTCCAGGGCGTGTGAGCATGATACACGCTCCACAGAAGAAATTGCATTGACATCGCCCCATTTCCAGTTCATGACAGCAAGCCAACTCCTCCCCAGTAGTGCGGGACTGTCCCCCAGGACAATCCAGAATGGCAACCTGTTCTCCGAATCTTTGTGGGTCACAACTACCGTGGTGCTGCCTAGCACCGGAATGATCTCCTTTGTATATGTCTGTAGCTGTGCATCAATCGGCAATAATTTTGGCCTCCTGGCCTTGGACACTCACAACCTTTCGAACTGTTTGATACTCATCAGGGACTGGCTGGCCCCCATGTCTAGCTCCATTAATACTGAGATGCCATTGAGGAGCACTTTCATCATTATTGGTGGCGTCCTGGTATATGAACTGTATATGTGCTCCATATGAACTCGCTGAACTTCAGCTTCCAGCGATTTCCCCCAGTATTCATTTGGCCTCGTAGGGCTTACATCGGGCCCGTCCTCCTCGTACATCAACCTGGCTGCAGGCTTTCTGCACATACGCGCCAAGTGACCGCTGACGTTGTAGTTTCTGCAGATATATTGCTGATACCTGCAAGCTCTGGCTGGATGTTTGCCTCCACACCTCCAGCATGAGCTGAAGGCCTCGTTGTTGGAAACAAAAAATCCATTACCAGTCGATCGTCTCTGACTGTCTCTGTAACTGTCCTTAAGCGCACCATTAACAGGTGTTGATGGCTCCATTACTGGCCGCATTGTCCATTGCGATGGCATGAATCACCATTCAGCTAGCCATTGTCTCTGTTGAATTCCCCCTTTGGGTTCGACTACATGCTGGGGCATGTCCGATTGCCCTTGTCTGCCTAGAGAACTGTGTGCCGCGTTAACAATGTTGACTCCCTGGTCGTTGGCCGCATTTGAGCCAAGACTTTTGTCATACATCATTCTGGTCTCTTCCTCCCTTGAGATAATTGTCTGGGCTATCAGAGCCGCCGCTTCCAAGGTCAAGTCTTTGGTCTCAATCAGTTTCCTGAAAACCCCAGCGTGCCCGATGCCCGCAATAAAAAAGTCTCGCAGTATCTTCGCTCTGCATGCATCTGTGAACTTACATAGGCTCGCCAGTCGCCGGAGGTCTGCCACGAAGTCTGGAACGCTTTGCCCTTCTCGTCGCTGATGCATGTAAAACCGGTGTCTCTCCATGTGCATGCTGCTCGTTGGTTTAAGGTGTTCCCCGATCAACTTACTGAGCTCTTCGAACGTCTTGTCCGCCGGCTTCTCTGGCGCTAGAAGGTCCTTCATCAGGGAGTACGTTCTGGATCCACAAACCGTCAGGAGATGAGCCCTGCGTTTGTCGGCCGAATCCTGTCCCAACCATTCCTTAGTGACAAAACTTTGCTGTAGTCTCTCAATAAAGTCGTCCCAATCATCACCAACACAGTACCTCTCTTCTGTGCTGCTAGTGGCCATGCTCGCGTGGTTTAAATCCCAGTTTCTCATCGCCAATGATATGTCCTTACTATACAGTATAAATGCACACAAGGCCCATACTTGAGAGAAGGTCACTCTGTGACCAGTTACCTTTATTACCAAGACCTCAAGTGATGAAGGTGGGTGGAGCGTCCCCTTTTATACCTGAAAGTCCAGGTTAGGAGTGTCTCCCACAAGTTCACCCCCTTGTGGTCAATGTTCTCAAGGTGTACAACTTAGGTCAGCTTATACATGGGTTACAATGATAATTGAATACATGACAAGGGCGGTCTTTGGCCAGGGACCCCCAGGTGTCAGTGGGGATGTTGCACTTTATTAAGGAGGCTTTGAAGGTGTCCTTGTAATGTTTCCGCTGCCCACCTTTGGCTCGTTTGCTGTGAAGGAGTTCCGAGTAGAGCGCTTGCTTTGGAAGTTTCGTGTCTGGCATGCGGGCAATGTGGCCTGCCCAGCGGAGCTGATCAAGTGTGGTCAGTGCTTCAATGCTGGGAATATTGGTCTGGTCGAGGACGCTAACGTTGGTGCGTCTGTTCTTCCAGGGGATTTGTAGGATCTTGCAGCGACATCGTTGGTGGTATTTCTCCAGTGACTTGAGGTGTCTACTGTACATGGTCCATGTCTCTGAGCCATACCGGAGGGCAGGTATTACTACAGCCCTGTAGACCATGAGCTTGGTGACAGTTTTGAGGACCTGGTCTTCAAACACTCTTTTCCTCAGGCAGCCAAAGGCTGCACTGGCACACTGGAGGCGGTGTTGGATCTCGTCGTCGATGCCTGCTCTTGTTGATAGGAGGCTCCCGAGATAGGGGAAGTGGTCCATGTTGTCCAGAGCCACGCCGCTGATGAGACACGACAATGTGGATGTTGAGTCACACCAGCTCCCGTGTCATCATGGTCCAAGAGGTGTTACATAGCTGCTTGCTCTCCAAGCAGACTTGCATTTATATAGCGCCTTTCATGATCACCGGACATCCCAAAACGCTTTACAGCCAATGAAGTCCTTTTTTTTTAAAGTGTAGTCACTGTTGTAATGTGGGAAACTTGGCAGCCAATTTGCACACAGCAAGCCCCCCAAACATCAATGTGATAATGACCAGATAATCTGTTTTAGTGATGTTGGTTGAGGAATAAATATTGACTAGGACACTGGGGATAACTCCCCTGCTCTTCTTCGAAATAGTGCCACGGGATCTTTTATGTCCACCTGAGAGAGCAGACGGGGCCTTGGTCCCTCCAATACTCCAGTGCAGCCATTGGCCACCTGAGGAAAAGAGTATTCGAAGACCGGGCCCTCAAATCTACCACCAAGCTCATGGTCTACAGGGCTATAGTAATACCCGCCCTCCTGTATGGATCAGAGGCATGGGCGGTGTACAGAAGACACCTCAAGTCGCTGGAGATATATCACCAATGATGTCTCCGCAAGATCCTGAAAATCCCCGGGAGGAAAGGCGCACCAACATAGTGTCCTCGTCCAGGCTAACATCCCCAGTATTGAAGCACTGACCACACTCGATCAGCTTCGCTGGGCAGGCCACATAGTTCGCATGCCAGACACGAGGCTCCCTAAGCAATTGCTCTATGCGGAGCTCCTTCACAGTAAACAAGCCAAAGGTGAGCAGCGGAAACGTTACAAGGACACCCTCAAAGCCTCCCTGGTGAAGTGCGACATCACCACTGACACCTGGGAGTATCTAGCTTAAGACCGCCCTAGGTGGAGAAAGTGCATCTGGGAAGGCGCTGAGCTCTTCTAAGCCCAATGCCGCGAGTGTGAAGAGGTCAGACGCAGGCAGCGGAAGGAGCATGTGGTAAATCAGTCCCACTCCCCTTTCCTCCAACGAATATCTGTCCCACCTATGAAAAGGTCTCGTATTGGACTGTTCAGCACCAAGGAACTCACTTTAAGAGTGGAAGCAAGTCTTCCTCGATTCCAAGGAACTGCCTATGATGATGTTAACATCTCATCCGAAATACGGCACCTCTGACAGTGCAGCGCTCCCTCAGCACTGCCCTGGCGTGTCGGCCTGGATATTTGTGCTGAAGTTTCTGGAGTGGGACTTGAACCTACAACATTCTGACTCAGAGGCTGAGCCAGTGGCTGACAGTAGGGGCGGGGGCGTGGGGGGCCGACACTAAGACAAAATATCCTTGTCTCCGATCAGGTTGACAACTACAGCTCGATGTACCCAAGAGGCCTCTATGTTTCTTTGTGAAAGGCATGGAAATGTTGACATTTTTTTTTCCTTTGGGTGTATCTGATGCTGACTCACAATGCCATGACATTGGAACTTGAGGATTGAGGGAGGTGGAGACAATGATTTCAGACCATGCTTTTTATTTTGTCTTATATTGCAGATATTCTTGAAAACCTCATCAATTCAGGGGCTCCACAGAGAGATCGGATGTTTGTTGCAAAGTCCAGCAGTGTGCAGTTGTCTCCAGGGAGCGAGTGTATTTTAATGTTCGCGGCTCCACAGATGGGATGCTTTGTGTGCAGTAGGCCACTGTTGCTCCTCATTCTCCTTTGGACCAGGAAATTCCCCTGGTTTGTTTCGGGGCCTGGTGTCAGTCAGTTGGCCTCAAATGGGGCGGTAGTTGGTTGCTGGGTTACTACACTCAGTCAACATATTATAGTCAACATATTATAGTCATAGAAACATAGAAACATAGAAACATAGAAAATAGGTGCAGGAGTAGGCCATTCAGCCCTTCTAGCCTGCACTGCCATTCAATGAGTCCATGGCTGAACATGCAACTTCAGTACCCCATTCCTGCTTTCTCGCCATACCCCTTGATCCCCCTAGTAGTAAGGACTTCATCTAACTCCTTTTTGAATATATTTAGTGAATTGGCCTCAACAACTTTCTGTGGTAGAGAATTCCACAGGTTCACCACTCTCTGGGTGAAGAAGTTCCTCCTCATTTCGGTCCTAAATGGCTTACCCCTTATCCTTAGACTGTGTCCCCTGGTTCTGGACTTCCCCAATATTGGGAACATTCTTCCTGCATCTAACCTGTCTAACCCCGTCAGAATTTTAAACGTTTCTATGAGGTCCCCTCTCATTCTTCTGAACTCCAGTGAATACAAGCCCAGTTGATCCAATCTTTCTTGATAGGTCAGTCCCGCCATCCCGGGAATCAGTCTGGTGAACCTTCGCTGCACTCCCTCAATAGCAAGAATGTCCTTCCTCAGGTTAGGAGACCAAAACTGTACACAATACTCCAGGTGTGGCCTCACCAAGGCCCTGTACAACTGTAGCAACACCTTCCTGCCCCTGTACTCAAATCCCCTCGCTATGAAGGCCAACATGCCATTTGCTTTCTTAACCGCCTGCTGTACCTGCATGCCAACCTTCAATGACTGATGTACCATGACACCCAGGTCTCTTTGCACCTCCCCTTTTCCTAATCTGTCACCATTCAGATAATAGTCTGTCTCTCTGTTTTTACCACCAAAGTGGATAACCTCACATTTATCCACATTATACTTCATCTGCCATGCATTTGCCTACTCACCTAATCTATCCAAGTCGCTCTGCAGCCTCATAGCATCCTCCTCGCTGCTCACACTGCCACCCAACTTAGTGTCATCCGCAAATTTGGAGAACTACATTTAATCCCCTCGTCTAAATCATTAATGTACAGTGTAAACAGCTGGGGCCCCAGCACAGAACCTTGCGGTACCCCACTAGTCACTGCCTGCCATTCTGAAAAGTCCCCATTTACTCCTACTCTTTGCTTCCTTTCTGACAACCAGTTCTCAATCCATGTCAGCACACTGCCCCCAATCCCATGTGCTTTAACTTTGCACATTAATCTCTTGTGTGGGACCTTGTCGAAAGCCTTCTGAAAGTCCAAATATACCACATCAACTGGTTCTCCCTTGTCCACTCTACTGGAAACATCCTCAAAAAATTCCAGAAGATTTGTCAAGCATGATTTCCCTTTCACAAATCCATGCTGACTTGGACCTATCATGTCACCTCTTTCCAAATGCACTGCTATGACATCCTTAACAATTGATTCCATCATTTTACCCACTACCGATGTCAGGCTGACCGGTCTATAATTCCTTGTTATCTCTCTCCCTCCTTTTTTAAAAAGTGGGGTTACATTGGCTACCCTCCACTCCATAGGAACTGATCCAGAGTCAATGGAATGTTGGAAAATGACTGTCAATGCATCCACTATTTCCTTAAGTACTCTGGGATGCAGTCCATCAGGCCCTGGGGATTTATCGGCCTTCAATCCCATCAATTTCCCCAACACAATTTCCCGACTAATAAGGATTTCCCTCAGTTCCTCCTCCTTACTAGACCCTCTGACCCCTTTTATATCCGGAAGGTTGTTTGTGTCCTCCTCAGTGAATACCGAACCAAAGTACTTGTTCAATTGGTCCGCCATTTCTTTTTTCCCCGTTATGACTTCCCCTGATTCTGACTGCAGGGGACCTACGTTTGTCTTTACTAACCTTTTTCTCTTTACATATCTATAGAAACTTTTGCAATCCATCTTAATGTTCCCTGCAAGCTTCTTCTCGTACTCAATTTTCCCTGCCCTAATCAAACCCTTTGTCCTCCTCTGCTGAGTTCTAAATTTCTCCCAGTCCCCGGGTTCGCTGCTATTTCTGGCCAATTTGTATGCCACTTCCTTGGCTTTAATACTATTCCTGATTTCCCTTGATAGCCACGGTTGAGCCACCTTCCCTTTTTTATTTTTACGCCAGACAGGAATGTACAATTGTTGTAGTTCATCCATGCAGTCTCTAAATGTCTGCCATTGCCCATCCACAGTCAACCCCTTAAGTATCATTCGCCAATCTATCCTAGCCAATTCACGCCTCATACCTTCAAAGTTACCCTTCTTTAAGTTCTGGACCATGGTCTCTGAATTAACTGTTTCATTCCATCATATTATGGTCACTCTTCCCCAAGGGGCCTCGCACAACGAGATTGCTAATTAATCCTCTCTCATTACACAACACCCAGTCTAAGATGGCCTCCCCCCTAGTTGGTTCCTCGACATATTGGTCTAAAAAATCATCCCTTGTGCACTCCAGGAAATCCTCCTCCACCGTATTGCTTCCAGTTTGGTTAACCCAATCTATGTGCATATTAAAGTCACCCATTATAACTGCTGCACCTTTATTGCATGCACCCCTAATTTCCTGTTTGATGCCCTCCCCAACATCACTACTACTGTTTGGAGGTCTGTACACAACTCCCACTAACGTTTTTTGACTACAAACACCCTACTCCCTTCTTTAGCTATCACCGTGCCCGCGATCCACTTGGGACCATGTCCATAGTTTAGCACATACACATTCAAATCAATTTCCCGTGACACAGGGGCGCAACCATCGTTTATATTTTGTTGCTGCCGCCTGCTCTCTACCTGATCGTGCAGGTTGGGGTGAACCAGCGAGAGTCTGGTTTTAAGTATCCTTGTGTCGTTTTCATGAGTAGCTCAGCTGGGGGCACCCCTGTGAACGAGTGGGGTCTTGTGTGGTAGCTGAGCAGTACTCGGGACAGGCGGGTTTGGAGTGAGCCTTCTGTGACTCGTTTATGGCTCTGTTTGATTGTTTGTACTGCCTGCTCTGCCTGCCCATTGGAGGCTGATTTAAACGGGGCCGAGGTGACATGTTTGATCCCATTGCGGGTCATGAATTCTTTAAATTCGGCACTGGTGAAACATGGCCCATTGTCACTGACCTGTATGTCAGGCAGGCCGTGGGTAACAAACATGGCCCTCAGGCTTTCAATGGTGGTGGTGGCGGTGCTTCCCGACATTATTTCACATTCAATCCATTTTGAAAAAGCATCCACCACCACCAGGAACATTTTACCGAGAAACGGGCCCGCATAGTCGACATGGATCCTTGATCATGGTCTGGAGGGCCAGGACCACAAACTTAGTGGTGCCTCTTTGGGCGCGTTGCTCAACTGAGCACACACGCTGCATTCCCATTCACAGGACTCTATGTCAGAGTCGATACCGGGCCACCACACGTGGGATCTGGCTATCGCTTTCATCATTACTATACCCGGGTGTGTGCTGTGGAGATCTGAGATGAACGTGTCCCTGCCCTTTTTGGGTAGCACTACGCAGTTACCCCACAACAGAAGGTCTGCTTGAATGGACAGCTCGTCCTTTCGCTGCTGGAACGGCTTGATTAGCTGTTGCATTTCAACGGGGATGCTGGCCCAGATCCTATGCAGTACACAGTTTTTTACTAGGGACAGCAGAGGATCTTGGCTGGTCCAAGTCCTAATCTGGCAGGCCGTGACAGGTGATTTATCATTTTCAAACGCTTCCATGACCATCAACAAGTCTGCGGGCTGTGCCACCATCAACAAGTTTGCAGGCTGCGCCATTTCCACCCCCGTGGTGGGCAATAGTAGCCGACTGAGAGCATCCGCACAGTTCTCGGTGCCTGGCCTGTGGCGGATGGTATAGTTATACGCTGATAGCACGAGTGCCCACCTTTGTATGCGGGCTGAGGCATTAGTATTTATCCCCTTGTTTTCAGCGAACAGGGATATGAGGGGCTTGTGATTGGTTTCCAGCTCAAATTTGAGCCCAAACAGGTACTGATGCATTTTCTTTACCCCGAACACAACGCTAATGCCTCTTTCTCAATCATGCTGTAGGCCCTCTCAGCCTTAGACAAGCTCCTGGAGGCATAGGCGACAGGTTGCAACTTCCCCGCAACATTAGCTTGTTGTAATACACACCCGACTCCGTACGACGACGCGTCACATGCTAGCACAAGTCTTTTACACGGGTCATATAATACAAGCAGCTTGTTGGAGCATAAAATGTTTCTGGCTTTCTCAAAAGCAATTACTTCGTTTTTTTCCCCATACCCAGTTCTCACCTTTACGCAATAACACATGTAGGGGCTCTTAACCCCGGTAGGAAATTACCAAAATAGTTGAGGAGTCCCAGGAGCAACCGCAGCTCCGTGACGTTCTGTGGCCTGGGCACGTTCCTGATAGCCTCTGTCTTGGCGTCTGTGGGCCGAATGCCGTCCACCGTGATCTTTCTCCCCAAAAACTCCACTTTTGTTGCCATGAAGACGCATTTCGACCTCTTCAGCCGCAGCCCTACACGATCCAGTCGCTGGAGGACATCCTCCAGGTTTTGTAGGTGCTCGACGGTGTCCCGACCCGTGACCAATATGTCATCCTGAAAAACCACCGTGCATGGTACCGACTTGAGTAGGCTCTCCATGTTTCTCTGGAAGATCGCTGCAGCCGACCGAATTCCAAACGGGCATCTGTTGTAGATGAACAGTCCCTTGTGCGTGTTGATGCAGGTGAGGCCCTTCGAAGACTCCTCCAGCTCCTGCGTCATATAGGCCGAAGTCAGGTCGAGCTTGGTGAACGTCTTGCCTCCTGCCAGCGTCGCAAATAGGTCGTCTGCCTTAGGTAGCGGGTATTGGTCCTGTAGCAAGAAACGATTAATAGTTACTTTATAATCGCCACAAATCCTGACTGTGCCATCACTTTTGAGTATTGGAACAATCGGGCTGGTCCACTTGCTGAATTCCACTGGAGAGATGATGCCCTCGCAGCCTGTCCAGCTCGATTTCCACTCTCTCCCTCATCATGTGAGGTACCGCTCGCGCCTTGTGGTGAATGGGTCATGCCTCTGGGACCAAGTGGATCCGCACCTTCGCCCCAGAAAAGTTTCCAATGCCTGGCTCAAAAAGGGAAGGAAATTTGTTAAGAACCTGGGTACACGAGGCCTCATCGACATGTGATAGCGCTTGGATGTCATCCCAGTTCCAGCGGATTTTGCCCAGCCAGTTCCTTCCAAGCAGTGTGGGGCCATCGCCCAGGACAATCCAGAGTGGCAGTTCGTGCACCGTGCCCTCGTAGGTGACCTTGACCATGGCGCTGCCCAGGACAGTGATTAGCTCTTCGGTGTACGTTCTCAGTTTCGTGTGGATGGGGCTCAGGGCTGGTCTGAGTGCCTTGTTGCACCACAGTCTCTCAAACATATTTTTATTCATGATGGATTAGCTAGCGCCAGTGCCCAGTTCCATGGCTATGGGTATGCCATTCAATTTTACATTTAGCATTATAGGTGGACATTTAATCGAAAATGTGTGCACCCCATGTACTTCAGCATCTGCCTCCTCTCTCTGAGGCTTGAAATTGCTTTGATCCACCATGGACCGATCTTCCTCTGCCACATGATGCTTAGCAGGTTTTGCAGAGCTTGCAGCTCGTTTGCAAGCTCGTTGAAGATGCCCCATTGTTCCACAGTTCTTTTAAACATACCCTTTGAAGTGGCATTAATTGGCTGAATGGATGCCTCCACAACGCCAACAAGGTGTGAATTGCCTTGCATTCATCCTTTGCTGCAGACTCTGAGTCATCTGGGTCACCTGAGGCCTGCTGGCAGTTGCAGACTCGTGAGTTCTGCCCTGTACATTTCTGTTCGCAAACACAGTTCCAGTTAATTTATGAACATTGCTCGCACTTGTGTGCTGAGAGATTTCTTTGGTGTTATCACTGGTGGGTATAAACGCCTGTGCTATTGCAATGGCCTTACTGAGGGTCGATGTCTCTACAGTCAAAAGTTTTCGTCGGATGGTTTCGTGGCCAATCGTCAGTACAAAAAAGTCTCTGAGCATTTGCTCCAGGTAGCCATCAAACTCACATTGTCCTGCAAGTCACCTTAGCTCGGCGACGTAGCTCGCCACTTCCTGACATTCAGATCGCTGGCACGTGTAGAACCGATACCTCGCCATCAGCACGCTCTCCCTCGGATTAAAATGCTCCCGAACCAGTGTACACAGTTCCTCATACGACTTATCTGTGGGTTTCACCGGAGCCAGAAGATTCTTCATGAGGTTGTAGGTCGGTGCCCCGCAGACTGTGAGGAGGACCGCTCTCCTTTTTGCAGCGCTTCCTTCTCCGTCCAGCTCGTTGGCTACAAAGTACTGGTCCAGCCGTTCGACATAGGCTTCCCAGTCCTCACCCTCCGAGAACTTCTCCAGGATGCCCACAGTTTGCTGCATCTTTGCGTTGGATTCGTATACTCGTCGCCAGTTGTTGTGTTCCTAACACAGATGAGACTGCACACAAGTGGTTAAAGTAACAATGACCTCAGTCTTTATTAAGACACTCCAGAGTGAGGAACAGGCCTTAGGAGCCGGCTTATATACAATGCTCCCAAGGGATGCTGGGATCCCTTGGGACTTCAGGGGATACACTCCCTGGTGGCGGAACATGGGAGTGCATGCTTTACAGATACACAACAGGACAGACATGCTAAGTGAGTGGGCAAAAATTTGGCAGATGGAGTATAATGTGGGAAAATGTGAGGTTATCCACTTTGACAGAAAAAATAGAAAAGCAAATTATAATTTAAATGGAGAAAAATTGCAAAGTGCTGCAGTACAGAGGGACCTAGGGGTCCTTGTGCATGAAACGCAAAAAGTTAGTATGCAGATACAACAAGTAATCAGGAAGGCAAATGGAATGTTGGCCTTTATTGCAAAGGGGATGGAGTATAAAAGCAGAGAAGTCCTGCTACAACTGTACAGGTATTGGTGAGGCCACACCTAGAGTACTGCGTGCAATTTTGGTATCCGTATTTAGGGAAGGATATACTTGCATTGGAGGCAGTTCAGAGAAGGTTCACTCGGTTGATTCCGGAAATGAGATGGTTGACTTATAAAGAAAGGTTGAATAGGTTGGACCTGTACTCATTGAAGTACAGAAGGATGAGAGGTCATCTTATTGAAACATATAAGATAATGAGGGGGTTCGACAACGTGGATGAAGAGAGGATATTTCCACTCATAAGGGTACTAGGGGACATAGTCTCAAAATAAGGGGCCGCCCATTTAAAATTGAGATGAGGAGGAATTTCTTCTCTCAGAGGGTTGTAAATCTGTGGAATTCTCTGTCCCAGAGAGCTATGGAAGCTGGGTCATTGAATATATTTAAGGCGGAGATAAACAGATTTTTGAGCGATAAGGGAGTAAAGGGTTATGGGGTGTGGGCGGGGAAGTGGAGCTGAGTCCATGATCAGATCAGCCATGATCTTATAAAATGGCGGAGCAGGCTCGAGGGCCAAATGGCCTACTCCTGCTCCTATTTATTCTGTTCTTATGTTCTTAAGGCCCACCACCACCTTTCCAAGAGTGACTAAAGAAAAGAAAGACTTACATTTATATAGCGCCTTTCACGACCACTGGACGTTTCAAAGCGCTTTACAGCCAATGAAGTACTTTTTGGAGTGTAGTCACTGTTGTAATGTGGGAAATGCAGCAGCCAATTTGCACACAAGCAAGCTCCCACAAACAGCAATGTAATAATGGCCAGATAATCTGTTTTTCTTGTTATGTTGATTGAGGGATAAATGTTAGCCAGGACACCAGGGATAACTCCCCTGCTCTTCTTCGATATAGTGCCATGGGATCTTTTACGTCCACCTGAGAGAGCAGACGGGGCCTCGGTTTAACGTCTCATCTGAAAGACGGCACCTCCAACAGTGCAGAACTCCCTCAACACTGCGCTGGAGTGTCAGCCTAGATTTATGTGCTCAAGTCCCTGGAGTGGGACTTAAACACACAACCTTCTGACTCAGAGGCGAGTGTGCTACCCACTGAGCCACAGCTGACACTAGAGATGGGTAATAAATGCCAGCATAGCTAGCCACACCCCATCTCATAAATTAATTAAAATAAACCCTATGCTGTTCCCTGAATGACCCACCAGGAGATGTGTTTGGTGGAAGGTGCCAACCCCTCCTTATCACCCCTCCCCATTACCTTTGCCTCCAGATCCATATTTACGAAAGGATACACTTGCTTTGGAGGCAGTTCAGAGAAGCTTCACTAGGTTGATTCCGGAGATGAGGGGGTTGACTTATGAGGAAAGGTTGAATAGGTTGGGCCTCTACTCATTGGAATTCAGAAGAATGAGAGGTGATCTTATCGAAATGTATAAGATTATGAGGGGGCTTGACAAGGTGGATGCAGAGAGGATGTTTCCACTGATAGGGGAGACTAGAACTAGAGGGCATAATCTTAGAATAAGGGGCCGCCCATTTAAAACTGAGATGAGGAGGAATTTCTTCTCTCAGAGGGTTGTGGATCTGTGGAATCCGCTGCCTCAGAGAGCTGTGGAAGCCGGGACATTGAATAAATTTAAGACAGAGATAGACAGTTTCTTAACCGTTAAGGGTTTAAGGGGATATGGGGAGCGGGCGGGGAAGTGGAGCGGAGTCCATGATCGGATCAGCCATGATCGTATTAAATGGCGGAGCAGGCTCGAGGGGCCATATGGCCTACTCCTGTTCCTAGTTCTTCTGTTCTTATCCCGTATCCAGCCTCACCTGGCAGACTCAGCAGAGTCAGGACAGCCCAGCGGGGATCCAAACGCCGGTCTCCTTGCTTGCTCTCGTGTTGTCACTCAGACTATCCTAGAAATTAAAATCTATGAAATAATCTCAACCTCTGAGGACATGGGCAGCAAGCTCCTGCTCTTAGCTGCGGCATACAGAAATAACCTTAACCTATTTACCCGATCAAAGCTCCTCATAACTGTGTCAGCCGTGGCTCAGTGGGTAACACACTCGCCTCTGAGTCAGAAGGTTGTGGGTTTAAGTCCCACTCGAGGGACTTGAGCACAAAAATCCAGGCTGACACTCCCTGTGCTGTGCTGAGGGAGTGCTTCACAGTCGGAGGTGCTGCCTTTTGGTTGAAAGGTTAAACCGAGGCCCTGTCTGCTCTCTCAAGTGGACATAAAAGATCCCTTGGCACTATTTAAGTGAAGAGCAGGGGAGTTATCCCTCGTGTCCTGGGACCAATATTTATCCCTCAATCAACATAACAAAAACAGATTATCTGGTCATTACCACATTGGTGTTTGTGGGAGCTTGCTGTGCGTAAATTGGCTGCTGCGTTCCCTACATTTATCGTAATCATAGGCAATCCCTCGGAGTCAAGGATGACTTGCTTCCACATTAAAAATGAATTCACAGATGATTGATAAGTCCGATGCGGGAAGTGCAGTCTTTGTCGCAGGTTGGACAAACGGTGGTTGAAATGACATTGGTTGAAGTGCCGGTTTGTTGACGTTCTTGGATTGTCGTGCGCTCCTTCCGCTGTTTGCGCTTGGTCTCCGCTTGGTCCCGGCGAAGAGACGCGAGATGTTCGATGGCCTCACGGATTACTCTCTTTCGTTTTGAGCGATGTCCTTGAAGCTTTTCCTCTGCCCACCTGGGGCTCGTTTGCTGCGTCGGAGCTCGGAGTAGAGAGCTTGTTTTGGGAGTCTAGTATCGTGCATGTGGATGATGTGGCCTGTCCATCAGAGCTGATCGAGTGTTGTCAATGCTTCAATGCTGGGGATGTTGACCTGGGTGAGAACACTGGTGTTGGTGCGCCTATCCTTCCAATGGATTTGCAGGATCTTCCAGAGGCAGCGTTGATGGTACTTCTCCAGTGCTTTGATATGCTTGCTGCATATAGTCCATGTTTCAGAAGCATATATGAGGGCAGGTATCACTACTGCTCTGTATAACATGAGCTTTGTGCCAACTTTAAGTTTCTGGTCTTCAAACACTCTCTTCCTCAGGAGACCAAAGGCTGTGCTGGCACAGTGAAGGCGGTGTTGGACCTCGTCATCGATGTCTGCCCTTGTTGACAGTAGGCTCCCAAGGTATGGAACATGGTCCACATTGTCCAAGGCCTCATCGTGGATTTTGATAATCGGGGGGGCAGTGATGTGTGGCAGGGGCAGATTGATGGAGCACCTTTGTTTTATGGATGTTTAGTGTAAGGCCCATGCTCTCGTTGCTATGGTGAACGTGTTGCCGATGGTTTGGAGTTCGTCCTCCGAGTGAGCGTAGACTCAAGCATCATCTGCATATTGTAATCCGATGACCGAGGATGGCACGACCTTGGATCTGGTCTGAAGGCGATGGAGGTTGAAGAGTTTCCCGGTTGTTCTATAGATTATCTCCGCTCCAGCGGGAAGCTTGCTGACGGTAATGTTTCCTACATTACAACAGTGACTGCACTCCAAAAATAGTTCATTGGCTGTAAATCGATTTGAGACATCCGGTGGTCGGAAAAGGCGCTATATAAATCCAAGTCTATTATAACTTTTATTATCTCTTATCATTTCCCATCTTAATCCTCTCTGCTCCGATTTTCTAGTCTCCACTTAAGCTAAAAGTCTCTCATTCGTGGTACCTTCTTAATGTATGTCTTCAGCATCCTCTTCTCCGTGGCTTTGATAACCTTCCTAAAAGCAAGGTTCCGCAAAACTGAATACAATCATCTAACTGCGGTCTAACAAACAGAGAGTCTTGCATTTATATAGTGCCTTTCACGACCACCGGACGTCTCAAAGTGCTTTACAGCGAATTAAGTAGTTTTGGAGTGTAGTCACTGTTGTAATGTGGGAAACGCCACAGCCAATTTGCTCACAGCAAGCTCCCACAAACAGCAATGTGATAATGACCAGATAATCTGATTTTGTTATGTTGATTGAGGGATAAATATTGGGCCAGGACACCGAGGATAACTCCCCTGCTCTTCTTCGAAATAGCAAAATAGATCTTTTACGTCCACCTGAGAGAGCAGACGGGGCCTCGGTTTAATGTCTCATTCGAAAGACGGCGCAGCACCCCCTTAGCACTGCACTGGAGTGTCAGCCTAGATTTATGTGCACAAGTCCCTGGATTGGGACTAGTCAAGGATTTGCCTGGGTTTAGCATTACCTCCTTCATTGCAGAAAATATTTTCATAGCCGTCTATGCACCGACAAAAATAACACGCTGGTTAATCGACAAATATAGAAAAATACAGATATCTGATGACAGGTGCACGAAAATCGGATGACCTTGCAGACTACTTGGGATTCCTTCAGAGATCCCTTGAGTCCCTGAGCCTAGATTTGGAAATCTATGCTTTGCATGAAATATTCAGCAGAAATTCCTTTTCCAAAGCCATAATCTCAAATAATTCATTTGTGCATCATCGCTTCTGAAGGCTACAGTGTTCGAAAAGTCGCTCGCGTTGCTGGCCAGAGTGTTCCACCAACAACTGCCGCTAATTTGCAACAAAAAAAAGACAGCTGTGCTGGCGAACAACTGGTGAGGTGCCAGTGCAATCGGAGCAGACGCACTCCTGGGCCTCACAGGCTGAAACCGTAATCAGAGGATGCACAGGGGCAGTCTGGAAGAAGTGTTCCTTTCATTTTCGCTCCCTGTGACTAGGTGCTTGGCCTCCCCCTTTTCAGCTGTGTTGCATGTTATATCTTCAGTACAACTCACAAACACTCACAAACACACACAGCCTGAAGATGGCAGAACACTCCATGCTTCATACAACTCGGGCCCTGCTTCAGTTAAGAAAATAGCCCGTTGTCTTTCCAACACCACCCGGTTATGGTTTTCATCATTGGGAACTTCAATGATATTATTTGCGGTGAAAAACATTTCTAGCCTCTCCACATACTCTCCGAAACTTTCACGGTCACATTGAAACTCCCCCAAGCGCCCTATCATTCCCATAGGCGCGGCCATCTGGACTCTGGCAGTTCAGACAAGTGTGCTTGTAATTTACCCTGGATTTGTAGCTGTTAATCAAAACAGAGAAGCTCTCAAAGTCTCTCTGTCGGTTGGCTGAATCCTTCACCAACAAAAACTGCAGCTTTTTTTCCTCCGATTATCCCATCCTCATCGCCATTGTTATATCTTCAGTACAACTCACAAACACACTCACAGCCTGAAGATGGCAGAACACTCCAGAACTCCAGTCAGGTGACCTGTTCCCTCTTTATTTGTACACAGTACTGGCTGCAGTGCCACAGTAGTCCACAAGTGGAGCTATATATATATTACACTGCGTCCTGCTGTTGCCACTGCCAGTGTTCGGAAAACCATCGAAAACTGCAAACAGAGGGAATGGCTGGCACAGTGGGTCAGTGCACGCTTGTCCTTGTTTTGCAAATTGCTCCGTGCCCTCGCCCCTCCCTATCTCTGTGATCTCCTCCGGCCATCAACTCCTGGGAATCCCTGGCTCAAAAGTGGAGGAGGAGCATCCAAGAAGGTGCCGAACCCCTCGAGTCTCTTCGCCGGAAGCCAGGCACAAACAGCGAAAGGAGCGCACGGCAACCCAAGCACCTCACCCACCCGTCCCTCCAACCACCCTCTGCCTCCACCTGTGACAGAGACTGTAGATCCCGCATTGGACTCATCAGTCACCTGAGAACTCATTTTTAGTGTGGAAGCAAGTCATCCTCGACTCCGGGGGACTCTGACAGTTATACAGGGTATTGGTGAGGCCACACCTGGAATACTGTGTACAGTTTTGGTTTCCATATTTACGAAAGGATATATTTGCTTTGGAGACAGTTCAGAGAAGGTTCACTCAGTTGATTCCGGAGATGAGGGGATTGATTTATGAGGAAAGGTTGAGTAGGTTGGGCCTCTACTCAGTGGAATTCAGAAGAATGAGAGGTGATCTTATCGAAACGTATAAGATTATGAGAGGGCTTGACAAGGTGGATGCAGAGAGGATGTTTCCACTGATAGGGGAGGCTAGAACTAGAGGGCATGATCTTAGAATAAGGGGCCGCCCATTTAAAACTGAGGTGAGGAGAAATTTCTTCTCTCAGAGGGTTGTAAATCTGTGGAATTCGCTGCCTCAGAGAGCTGTGGAAGCTGGGACATCGAATAAACTTAAGACAGACATAGACAGTTTCTTAAACCGATAAGGGAATAAGGGGTTACGGGAAGCGGGCGAGGAAGTGGACCTGAGTCCATGATTGAATCAGCCATGATCTTATTAAATGGTGGAGCCGGCTCGAGGGGCCCTATGGCCTACTCCTGTTCCTATTATGTTCTTATTGCCTAAGAAGAAGAAGGCGAAGAATCTCCTCCAGCCCCCCAACCTTCCGAGATCTCTGCGCTCCTCCAATTCTGGCTTCTTGAGCATCCCTGATTTCCTTCACTCCACCATTGGTGGCCGTGCCTTCAGCTGCCTGGGTCCATAAGCTCTGGAACTCCCTCTATACTATTCGCTTCAACCACTCCCTGTGGTAGCGAGTTCCACATTCTCACCACTCTCTGGGTGTCCCTTCTGAATTCCCTATTGGATTTCTTGGTGACGATCTTATATTGATGGCCTCTAGTTTTGCTCTTCTCCACAAGTTGAGGAACATTATTGGGTAGTGTTGAGTTGTGCTTTGAGTTTATCCTGCACCATACCTGGTCTAGAAGGAGTTTCTGCTGACTCTAGGTACAAAATACTGTTGTTTTTTTTCACCTTTTGGTCGTCGAGTTTACATTCTAGAGAGTTCTCGATACAAAGAGGGCACACTGCCAGAAAATGACCCTCTAGACCCGGAAATGCAGAATATGTGAGGCAATTGGATATATACGTGAAAAGGAAAAATGTGCAGGGCTGAGGGGAAAGAGCAGGGGGGAATGGAAGTAATTGGAGAGCTCTTTCAGAGAGCCGGGACAGGCACAGTGGGCCGAATGGCCTCCTTCTGTGCTGTAGGATTCTCTCTTCTGTTTTGAGTTGGCAGTGTGGAAATTTGCACCGATGGCCAGGAAAATCAAAAAAAAAAGAGGGTGAAATTCATTTGCGCTGGGTTTGGCGGGGGGGGGGGGGGTGTCAGTGACAGTTGGGAGGCGCGAGATTTAGCACCAGGCGCTGACACCGCGCCCCTTTTAAGAAATTCGGGTTACACCGCCCCCCCCCTCACTTCCCGCTAAACCAAGCGCCCCACTTCCTTCCTGGGGCACTAACGGGGCGGACACATCCACTGCTCTGCACTGTGGGCCGTCCATCGTTGCCGTCCCCTTAACAGGAAGGGCCAACACTGCAGACTCCGCAAATTAAAAAGGGACCTACCTGGTCCACCGAGGGAGCTGATGGGGGGGAGGGAGCCGGGCCATCAGCGGAGGGCCGGGGCTGAGTGATTGCGGGGCAGAACCCGCGGGGAAACCGGAGCAGCGGCGGGCAAAAACCAGGTACGTTTTTTTCTTTCATTTCCACCGGCCACCTCGCCTTTAATCATCACCCTGGTAACACTCATAACACTCCTGTGAAGCGCCTTGGGGGATGTTTCACTGTGTTAAAAGGCGCTATATAAATATCATCATCATCATAGGCAGTCCCTCGGAATCGAGGAAGACTTGCTTCCACTCTAAAAGTGAGTCCAATACGAGAGTCACAGGTGGGACAGATAGTCATTGAAGGATAGTCGTGGGGAGTCTAATTTGCTGCACTTCCTCCACTTAGAGCGGTCTTTGGCCAGGGACTCCCAGGTGTCAGTGGGAATGTTGCACTTTATCAGGGAGGCTTTGAGGGTGTCCTTGTAATGTTTCCTCTGCCCACCTTTGGCTCGTTTGTCCTGAAGGAATTCCGAGTAGAGCGCTTGCTTTGGGAGTCTCGTGTCTGGCATGTTATATAAATATCAGTTGTTGTTGTTGCCGGCCGCTTGCTCCATGCCTCCTGCCGCTGCCGGTGTTTTCGCCCGGCACTGCTGCAGGGGGAGGAAGTGAATCTCAGGGCCGGGGCGCTAACAGGGTGTTGCGCGCGGGCTGGAACTCATTTGCGCCTCGTTAACGCCCCCCAGAGGCATTAACGGGAGGGGCAAATGAATCGAATTTCTAGCCTTAACAGGACAACATAAGAGATAGGAGCAGGAGTAGGCCATATGGCCCCTTGAGCCTGCTCCCTCGAAACCGCTTCCTCACTCCCTACAATCACAAGATACAGGTAAGTCTTCTTTTTTGTTTGGCGTTGATGGTTGAAAGAAACCTGCCCGATGTTAAGTCGGGGAAGAAAACTTCAGACAAAGGGTTCGGGGACAGTCACAAACTGCAAATGATGTTGACAGGTGTGCTGTTGCTTGCCAGCCAAGTGATTTCCATGGAAATACAGTGGAACGTTTGACAAGCTGAGATGTACTCTATGCAAGGGGCAGGCTGTCAGCAGCTGTTTAACAGCTGCTGACTGTGTTTTCAATTCATGCTCACAAAATATGCAGCACTAACAAACTCTGTCTGTACACTCAAAACTGTCTAGGCCCGGCTCCCTAACCTCTGTGGACAGCATTCTGCATTCTGTGACAAACTGGCTCCGTCTCAGCTTGCAGCTTCAGAGGCGACAATCATTCTTATTGAGGAGTCAATGATTTCGAATTATTTTCTCTTCCCCACCACCACCACTTTTCATTCCTATATCTCAGTCACCACCCCCAGCCCCACAACCCTCCGAGATCTCTGCGCTCCTCCAATTCTGGCCTCTTGCGCATCCCCCGATTATAATTGCTCCACCATTGGCAGCCGTGACTTCAGCTGCCTGGGCCCCAAGGTCTGGATTCCCTCCCTAAACCTCTCCACCTTCTCTACCTCTCTCTCCTCCTTTAAGACGCTTCTTAAAACCCATCTCTTCGGCCAAGCTTTTGGTCGTCTCTCCCAATATCTCCTTACGTAGCTCGGTGTCGAATTTTCTTGCTGTTGTTGTTTTGTATGGGCCATAAATCAACTTGTATCCGGTGGTTAACTCTCTCTGAGTCCTGTTCCATCATCACTCTAAGTCAGCTATGAAGAAGCATGCCAGAGGGGTCCAGTGCCAGCTCTTGTCTCAAGAGTTGTTCCTCCCCCGTCATCTGCGAACATACAAACAAACATACAAAAAGCGAAGGTGGGGAAAGATGTTGAAGTCCGACCATGCACACCCTTTCAATTAAATGGGGCAATCTTGTACACCTCATTGGGGAGATGGAGCGGGGAGGGGGGGGGCGGGGAAGAAAAAATATTGAGGGAAAAACGCTGTAGATAACGTGAGAAAAACTCTCTGCTCCCTAAGACAATCAAGTGAACTCTGGGAGACCATGGTCACAACCCCTCCCACCTCCCTGATATATCCCAATGTTTTTAGGGACATGGGGCTGGATTATTGTTTGGATCGCACCTCTGTTAGCGCACAGGAGGGCTGGTAATGGGTCTCGAAATGCTCACCGCTTGGGCGCCAGCTTCCAGCGCCCTGCTGGGAAATTTATTACCGGTTTTGTGGTGGCACTGAGCTGTGCCGCTGGGACTGTCGCGCCAATATGCAACGCCCCCGCTTTTGACAGCGATGCGATATTTACACCTGTAGCGCCCCCTAATGAGACCGCCAGAGAAAGCGGGCAGTCAGAGCTGTCCCGGGGCGCTAAGGGAAGGAATGATTGAAAAATGTCAGTGAAATTGATATTTCTTTGGGGTTTTTTTTTGCGATTCTCCTTTATTTGGGGGAGTACTTTATCGGGAATGTTTTTTGTGTCAATCTTTTTTGCAGGAAGCCTCTCTTTGGGCGCTCTGAGGCCGGCTCTTTAGTTCGGGATTTTCAGTTGCTCACCTAGCCTAGCGCCCTACGAGGGGTGTGGAACGCCTCCCTTAGCGCTCTACTTCACTCTCAGGACGCAGCAACCCAATTTTTTGGCTGCCGTCGCAAACCATTTTCCGGCGCAAAATTTACCGCCCCACCGCCATTAGCACCCTAAGAAGCCTCCAACCGAAAATCCAGCCCAAGAGGTTATACCAGCAATCATCTCCATCTGTCGGGCTAACCCCAAAGACTTCTTACGGCACATTACCTTTAATATCTCTCGCTAGCCTGTCTGGCAAACATCCCCTTCTTATTACTTACATTGTCCACTTCCTGGGTCGATTACACCACATGTTTACCGCACTGACTGCGACAAAGTTATATCTTAACTGTGTATTCGTCTTTTCTCAATTAAATTTGAATCCATGTCCTATTGTCCGAGAGCCTGTGTTAATATTGAACGTAATTTTTGGGATCCAATTTATTCCCCTAAAGGATGAGAGGGGATTTCATAGAAACATATAAAATTTTGACGGGACTGGACAGGTTAGATGCAGGAAGAATGTTCCCGATGTTGGGGAAGTCCAGAACCAGGGGACACAGTCTAAGGATAAGGAGTAAGCCATTTAGGACTGAGATGAGGAGAAACTTCTTCACTCAGAGTTGTTAACCTGTGGAATTCTCTACCGCAGAGAGTTGTTGATGTCAGTTCATTGGATATATCCAAGAGGGAGTTAGATATGGCCCTTACGGTTAAAGGGATCAAGGGGTATGGAGAGAAAGCAGGAAAGGGGTACTGAGGTGAATGATCAGCCATGATCTTATTGAATGATAGTGTAGGCTCGAAGGGCCGAATGGCCTACTCCTGCACCTATTTTCTATGTTTCTATATTTCTATGTCACCACCATCTTTTAAGGGCAACGACAGAAGGGCAATATACACAGCTTCGCCAACATCCTAAAGAACAGAGCCTACTTCCATTTATCAACAGATGCTCTCCTTTGTTTGCAACCTTGGCGTCATATTTGACCCTGAAATGAGCTTTCGACCACATATCTGCAGCATAACTAAGATCACCTATTTCTACCTCCGCAATATCGCCCGTCTCCGCCCCTGCCTCAGCTCATCCACTGCTGAAGCCCTCATCCGTCCCTTTGCTACCTCTAGACTCGACTATTCCAACGCACTCCTGGCTGGTTTCCCACATTCTATCCTACGTAAACTAGAGGTGATCCAAAACTCGGCTGCCCATGTCCTAACTCGCACTAAGTCCCGCTCACCCATCAACCCTGTGCTCGCTGACCTACATTGGCTCCCGGTTAAGCAACGCCTCGATTTTAAAATTCTCATCTTTATTTTCAAATCCCTCCATGGCCTCGCTCCTCCCTATCTCTGCAATCTCCTCTAGCCCCACAACTCCCTGAGATGTCTGCATTCCTCTAATTCTGCCCTCTTGAGCATTCCTGATTATAATCGCTCAACCATCGGTGGCCGTGCCTTCTGTTGCCTGGGCCCCAAGCTCTGGAACGCCCTGCCTAAACCTCTCCGCCTCTCTACCTCGCTTTCCTCCTTCAAGATGCTCCTTAAAACACACCTCTTTTACCAAGCTTTTGGTCACCTGTGCTAATTTCTACTTAAGTGGCTTGGTGTCAAGTTTTTAATCTCATAATACTCTTGTGAAGCGCTTTGGGAGATGAGGGGGTTGACTTATGAGGAAAGGTTGAGTAGGTTGGGCCTCTACTCATTGGAATTCAGAAGAATGAGAGGTGATCTTATTGAAACGTATAAGATAATGAGGGGGCTTGACAAGGTGGATGCAGAGAGGATGTTTCCACTGATAGGGGAGACTAGAACTAGAGGGCATAATCTTAGAATAAGGGGCCGCCCATTTAAAACAGAGATGAGGAGGAATTTCTTCTCTCAGAGGGTTGTGAATCTGTGGAATTCGCTGCCTCAGAGAGCTGTGGAAGCTGGGTCATTGAATAACTTCAAGACAGAAATAGACAGTTTCTTAACCGATAAGGGAATAAGGGATTATGGGGAGCAGGCGGGGAAGTGGAACTGAGTCCATGATCGGATCAGCCATGATCGTACTAAATGGCGGAGCAGGCTCGAGGGGCCGTATGGCCTACTCCTGCTCCTATTTCTTATGTTCTTATGTATATAAATACAAGTTGTTGTTGTACTTCTTCCAAGGTCAGCATGTCCCCATGGTAGAAAGCCCAGGCCTGTAGATAATACACAAGATGGTGACAGGCCAGTGATTTGTGCAAACAAACGATCACTCCCTTGGACGAGCACTCTATCCTCTCGAGCTGTACTAAGCTCTTGATTCCCTTTTGCACCACTGCTGCTCATTTCGCTGATTGTTTATGTGGTGTATGTAGCACACAAATCACTGACTCCACACGGTCTGGTGTAAATCTAACTGCTGTGACCTTTGTCCTTTATTGTTCAGCTCCAGAGTGCCACTCAGGTGTGGTGGTCAGCCTTATATAGCCCTTGTTGCAGGTACTACCAGGTTTCCCACCACAGCGCCCTCTGTGGTGTGGCATAGTGCTTACAATACATTTACGGTACTGGGACGATACACACATCATTACATAACATCACCTTCCCCCCCCACCAGGACGCAGGACAACGATACACACATCATTACAAAACATCACACTTGTCCACCGAAAGGCAGGTAGGCATAGACAGTGCGTTAGTATGGTACATATTATCTGGTACATTAACTAGTTATTGACTGGTAAAGGATCCTTGATTTCCTTGTTAGCCATTATCATTGATTGTACTTCATCCATTATTTTACACAAATACAGTGGCCATTCAGCATTAAAAAATTAATTTTTATTATAAATTCACTATCTCACATTAACATAGCTCATTTTGGACTCGCTCTGCCTTACAGAAGTCCTTTGTGGGGACCACCTCTTGGTAAGGCCCTTTTAAGAATCCCGGGTGCATTTCCTTTTTAAGGTGCCATCTTTGATGCAGGAGGATTCCACGAGGCTTCTCCTTGGGTGCTGCCATCTTTGATGCTCTGCTGCTCCGACACGATGCCGCCGTCATCTTCTTCTCTGCCGCTCCGGATGCTCTCCGCCGTCGCAGCCTCCGCTCCCCTCCGCTGCAACCTGACTTGCCGCCTCTCCTGCGGCCGTCGTGGCCTCTCCAGCGGCCGGACTTGCCGCCTCCCCCGCGGCCTCCGTAGCCGCCTCTCCTGTGGCCGCCGCGGCCACCGACCTCCAGCTGCTGCCGCCACCCGACACTAACAGCTCCTCGGCAGGGCCCGCCCGACAGCAGCTTCCTCGGCGGGGCTCTTCCGAACCGCCGGCCGTCCTGGATCCCTCGCGCCCCGCCGGCTCACTCCCCCCCCCACTAGGCCCCTCTGTGCAGGGCTGCTTGCCTGTGGGGGCTGGGGCTGCAGGGTCTCTGTGTGAGGTCCAGGCCTGGGGCTTGCCTGTGGGTGGATTGAGGCTGCAGCTCCAGCTCGGTCGGCGCTGCTCTCTGGGGACCCGGGGCACGGCAGCACCCCGGGGAGCAGCAGCCTGTGGGGTGATGAAATCCTCCCAGCTCCCACGGACCGTCCCCATCCAACTCCGGCCGAGGAGTGTCGGCCTATCGCCTGCAACGACCCACAAAGGTAAAGCGTGCGTCTCGTCCCCGTGGGATACCTGCACCATCGCTCTGCCAAGAACAGGTATCAGTTTCCCTGGTGTAGATACGCAGCTTCGCCGTGACCGGGACCAGCTTGGGTCGTGCAGCTGGGTTAATCCACAGTTTATCAAAAGTTCTCCGACTCATCAACGACGGACCCAAGCCTGTGTCCACTTCCATACTCACAGGGACTCCGTTGATTTTTACTTCCCTTATCACTGGGGGTGAATTGTCAGTACACGTGTGTAGTCCAAACACCTCATCATCTTCTACCTGCTCCTCGCTGAACAGTGGATCATCCCCCATCTCCTCAGCCACATGGTGAGTCAGATTTCTTTTACACATACGCTGAAGGTGGCCTTTAACGTGGCAGGTATTGCACGTGTACTCCGCAAACCTGCACTGGTGAGCCCCATGGCTTCCTCCACAACGCCAGCATGGTGCTGCTTGATTGGCCCCCCTCAGCGGACTCTGAGTTCCAGGATCCCGAGGTCCGTGCTCTCTGCCCCGGGCAGAGCCACGTTCTGCAGTTTTGTCCGTGGTGGGTGCTATCCTGTGGACAGTGCCTGCCGGGTTCGAGACCGTGTGGATTATTTGCTTGGTGCTGCAAGTCGAGGTCATATGTGCCCGGCTGATGGCAATGGCCTTTGTCAGAGTGACTGTGGGTTCCGTGGCCAGCAGCTTGTGAAGGAGGCCCTTGTGGCCAATCCCCATAACGAAAACGTCCCGCAAAGCCTCGTCAAGGTGTGCCCCAAAATCACACGGCGCCGCGAGTCTCCTGAGGTCTGCAGCATATTTGGTGACATCCTGGCCCTCGGGTCTGCAGGGATGGTAAAATTTGTATCTGGCCGTGAGGATGCTCTCCTTCGGTTTCAACTGGTCACGAAGGAGTTCAGTCAGCTCCTCGTATGACTTGTCTCTGGCGCTCCCAGGTGCCAGCAAATCCCTGACGAGACAGTAAACCTCATCTCCACAACTAGAGAGCAATATCGCCTTACGCTTCTCTCTCATTGCGTATGTGTCCTCCGTCAGGTCGTTTGCTGTGAAGTAGTACTCGAGCCTTTCCGTAAAGGCCTCCCAATCATTGCCCACGGTAAAATCCTTTAGCGAGCCCAGAGTGGCCATGGTTGCGTGGAGTTCGTCCGCTTCCTCGTTGCCAATGTGGTGTATGTAGCACACAAATCACTGACTCCACACGGTCCGGTGTAAGTCTAACTGCTGTGACCTTCGTCCTTTATTGTTCAGCTCCAGAGTGCCTCTCAGGTGTGGTGGTCAGCCTTATATAGCCCTTGTTGCAGGTACTACCAGGTTTCCCACCACAGCGCCCTCTGTGGTGTGGCATAGTGCTTACATTACATTTACGGTACTGGGACGATACACACATCATTACATAACAGTTTAAGGGTGTTTTCTACTCAAACCACCAAATTCCTCCCCTGTGCCATTTCCTGCAGACTGTTTGTTTTGTATCCTGGCTGTTTATTTCCTTCCCCCAGCATCATGACTTTGCATTGCTTTACATTGAACCACAACTCCCACTTTTTGGCCCCAAAGTGGCTTTGCAATTGTTCTGCCTGTTCCTTACCATTTACAACCCTGCCAACTTGGTATGGTTAGCACACTTGGGAGACTTCGGTTACGGTTTTGTCCTCCAAATCATTAATGTATATTGTAATCATCAGTGGCCACAGACCCGAACTCTGTGAAATCTGTTGGCTGCCTCTTCCCATGTTAATACTGGTTCGTTAACCATTGCAACTCCAGCTTCAAGCAGTTAGTTATCCACTTCAAACGCATCTCTCTTATTCTGTGCTAGTCATGCTTGGTTATGTCATTTTTTTATGTAGTACATTTTCCGATACAATCTAGGGCCTAGAAATTGGGGGGGGACAGTAACACTCGCGAGGGGAGAGACTTTGCGCCAGGTACTGAAGTCTCGCCCCTTGCGATAAATTGGGGTCACCGCCCCCGAAAGGAAGTGGAGCACTTAGCGTTCCATTTCCTTCCCGGGGCGGGAGGGGGGCGCACGGCTCAGCAGCGCTCTGCACTGGGCCGCGTAGTGCTGCCGCGTACGAGGGGCTTGTCTCTGAATTAAAGGGAAGCTGTGTACTCTGCCAAAGAGGAACCCACCTACCTGGACCACCGGGGAGCAGGGGAGGTCCCATGCGATCAGTCCGTTGCTCGAGCAGAGTGCCGGGGCGGGCGATCGCGGCACCGACCCCGCGACCAAAGCGACACTGGAGTGGGAAGCGAAACGGGAGGTTTTTTTCCCCAGCAGCAGCCGGCCACCTCCCCTTTAACCTTCGCCCCGGTAGTGGCTGGCTGCCCGGTCCGCGTCCCCCTGAAGCTGTTGCTGTCATTGCCTGGCGCTGCTTCAGGAGGCAAAACCCAATTTAGGGTCTGGGGCGCTAACAGGGCGATGCGCACGGCGATGATGTCACGATCTCCGGGCGCTGGAGTTTGGGACGCAACACTGTAGCGCCGCCGCTAAACTCCCGCCGAAGTTAGCGGGAGTCGATGGCATCGCCGCGCCCAGTCGCAAAGTCATTTGCGCCCGTTAGCGCCCCCTGGGGGTGACGCAAATGCACCCAACTTCTCCTCCTCGGTATATTGAATCTACTGAGGCTGCGTCATCAGCTACCAGTTCGAGTCTGTCCCCACATCCTTTGTCGGAGGTTTTCTTCCCAGACTTAACATCGGGCAGGCTTTTTTTAAGAGCTGGTGCCAAAATAAGACTTATCTGTACCTTCTGGTTGTGATTATAGGTGGTGAGGAGGCAGTTTCCTGTTTTAAAATATTCTTCTTTTATTTGATTTTCCTGCCCATTAGTGGGAATTTCCGCGCTGGCATCATCAAATGGAACATAGAATCTTACAGCACTGATGGAGGCCATTTGGCCCATCCTGCATGTGCCGGCTCTTTGAAAGAGCTAAACAATTAGTCCCACTGTCTTGTTCTTTCCCAATGGCCCTGCAATTTTTTCCTTTCCAAGTGTTTATATATAATTCCCTTTTGAAAGTTACTAGTGAATCTGCTTCCGCCTCCACTATCCTCAAAGAACTCTAAATATGTCATATGTATGATGTCCCCCTTTCATCATCATAGGCAGTCCCTTGAAATCGAGGAAGACTTGCTTCCACTCTAAAAGTGAGTTCTCAAGTGACTGAACAGTCCAATATGGGAATTACAGTCTCTGTCACAGGTGGGACAGACAGTGGTTGAAGGAAAGGGTGGGTGGGGAGTCTGGTTTGCCGCACACTCCTTCCGCTGCCTGCGCTTGGTTTCTCCTTGCTCTTGGCGACAAGACTCGAGGTGCTCAGCGCCCTCCCGGATGCTCTTTCTCCACTTAGGGCAGTCTTGGGCCAGGGATCCCCAGGTGTCTCTAAACCCATGTTGACTACTTTTTAGCTATTCAATACTTCACCTGCTGCTCCACTGGAGAAAATGTAGGCTTCGGCACTTCCATATGAGTTTCTATCCATTAATTTTAACTATTCTCCCTTACTGGATATTTTCTAGTACTTTCCAATGACCAATCTCAAGCTCACAAGTCTATAGTTGGCAGGGTTAACCTAGGTGTCGTCTTGTCTCGTATCTCTAAGTCAGCATGAGTTAGCTCATGGGTTCAAGTGGCTCCCCAGAAACCTGAGCACATAATCTTGGCTGACACTCCCGTGCAGTACTGAGGTAGTGTTGTACTGTTGGAGGTGCTGTCTTTCAGATGAGGCCTATCTGCCTCCTCAAATGGATGTAAAAGAGCCCACGGAACTACTTGAAGAAGACCAGGGGAGTTCTCCTAGTGTCCTGTCCAACATTTATCCCTCAACCAACACCATTGGACAAAAAAATGATTTAATCGTTCATCTATCTCATTGCTGTTTACGGGTCCTTGCTGTGCACAAAATTGGCTGTACGTCATTGGCTCTGAATCACTTTTGGACATCCTGAGGTCATGAAAGCTGCTATATAAATGCAAGTTCTTTCTTTCTTTTTCACCACTTTCAACTCTCTCTCGTCCTTTGAGACAGTGTCATGTATTTAGCAATTGTCTAAATCAGCAGGCCGGGGCCCTTAGAGGGAGCAGCATGTGGCAGCCCGGCCCAGATATCGGTGCGGTCCCAGCCTGCAAGACCATCAGCAGGCCGGGGCCATTAGAAGGAGCAGTGTGCGGTGGCATGCCACTGCAGGGAGCAACGCGTGCTACTGCAGGAGGGCGATGGCTGATTGCAATGCGGGCAGGTACAGTAGGCGAGGTCGGGGTGAAGGAGCGGCAAGAGTTCGTAGAGAGATGTGATCGGGGCCCAGGAGAGGCGTGGGCCCAGGGGCAGCATGGGCCAGCCCACACTAGGTCCGTGCAGCAGAGCTAGTCTCCAGTTGTCTTGGTTAATCCTTGCCACTGGACCAAGACCTGGCTCTGTCAAGCCCGTGTGGTGGCTGGTGTGCAACGGTCACCACACGTTAAAAAAATCCTCGCACAGGTATCTTCCACCCTTCAACATGTAGTTCGGGATCTGGAATATTACATCCTTCATTGAAACACCTGTGAACTCAGCCCTTTTCGAAGTGGAAGTAAGTCATCCTTGTTTCGAGGGACTGCTATGATGATAAGAATAGAGATAGACAGATTTTTAAACCATAGGAGAGTCAAGGGTTATGAGAGCGGGCAGGAAAGCGGAGTTGAGGCCAAGATCAGATCAGCCATGATTTTATTTGGCCCTGAAATTCTGGTCGGAGGCTACCCGCAGGCAATTGCGTCCGATCGGAGAATTTTTACAAAATTACCTGGTGGTCCCGGAGACGCCACGGATCTCCGGTGGGGAGGCCTTCTCTTCCCGCGCTGTGAAGCGCGCTCCCGTCCTCCAGGTTCCCACGCAGAAGGTGTGACTGCTCAACCAATCAGGTACTGTATTCTCAATTAATAGCAATGGGAACTCCATATCTACGAGTTCTCATTGCTATTAATTGAGAGAAAAAAAACAAAGACAAAAACACCAATTAAAAAATAAAAAACACACCTCACATAATTAAAATTAATTGAAATTAAAGTTAATAAATATCTTAAATTCCAAGTTTTAAAAAAAATGTTTAAATTATGGTTTAAAATAAATTTAACGTAGTGAGCAGGGTTTTTGAAAATAAAATGTGTATTTATAATTGTACTTTTTATGTTTTAAGTGTGTTTTAAGACTCTTACGCCTGTAACAGTAGGCTATGCGCCTGCTTTTATCGGATGCAAGAGTTCTGAGGACATTTGCTGGGCACGATATGAGTAAATACCGCAATCGTGCCCTTGCAAATGTCCTCGCTCCCAAGAAGTGGATGATCTGTCAAACTGGAACTTGACAGATCGGAAAAGCCGGTTTTCAGCGCATGTGCATTGTGCGCTGAAAATCGGCTTTTCCGATGCCTTCCCGGGTCCGTACACACTCCGTACGGATCCGGGGAGGCCAGGATTTCAGGGCCATTGAATGGTGGATCAGGCTCGAGGAGCTGAAAGGCCAACTCCTGCTCCTATTTCTTAAGTTTCTTATGTAAGATTTCTGTCAAGGTGTGACCGTGTTTTCACCATTTTCAGACGTCACAAGCCATTGATTAAAAGATTGGGCATACAACTCTTTCACAGCTACTTCAACCAAAGGTCCTCCCAGCACACACAACACCCAAACATCAGTCGCTTGAAGTGCCTACCTTCTGCCCAGCACTCTCCCAGTTCAAAAGTCGGAGTTCGGCAGAGTGAGGGTCCACAGAGGCAAACTCGATTCCCAGCTCTCGGCAGGGTCATTTGTTGGAGCACTTTGATGCCAGAGAGTTTGTTAAACAACCTGGGTCCTGATTTAACTGATTTAACCAATTTAGTTCCAGATGGAAAATAGCGCTCTTGTCATGAAAGTTTGTTTTGATTGTTTTAATCCGTTGTGGCGTTGAACTGAATAGCCTTCAAACCTTTATTAAATTTACACAAGTCAATTGAAATATCAATGGCTGAACCGTCAATCTGTCACCCCCTGGAATTCTCTTCCTAAACCCCGACTCCTCGCTAACTCTCTCCCTACCTTCAAAAGCCTCCCCCGGATTTACCTCTTTGGCCGCCTTTCCTAACTTATCTCGCTCCCCTTTCTGTCAACAGTGCACTGTCAAGGGAACATTTCAAGCAGAGGCAGTGAACTGGAAGTATGTGGTCCTCTAACAACTGACCTAAGTAACACAAGGGAACTTAAGCGACAAGTAAAGCTAGGTTAGGATCTGGAACGCACTGCCTGAAAGGATAGTGGAGGCAGATTCAATTGTGGCTTTCAAAAGGGGAATTGGATAAGTACCTGAAAGGAAAAAAAATTGCTGGGCTGTGGGGAAAGGGCCGGGGAGTGGGACTAGCCGAAGGGCTCTTGCAGAGAGCAGGCATGGGCTCGATGGACAGAATGGCCTCCTACTGTGCTGTGATAGTGTCAGCTGTGGCTCAGTGGGTAGCACCCTTGCCTCTGAGTCAGAAGGTTGTGGGTTCAAGTCCCACTCCAGGAACTTGAGCACATAAATCTAGGCCAACATTCCAGTGAAGTGCTGAGGGAGTGCTGCACTATCGGAGGTGCCATCTTTCGGATGAGATGTTAAACCGAGGCCCCATCTGCTCTCTCAGGTGGATGTAAAAGATCCCATGGCACTATTTCGAAGAAGAGCAGGGGAGTTATCCTTGGTGTCCTGGGGCCAATATTTATCCCTCAATCAAAACAGCAAAAACAAATTATCTGATCATGATCACATTGCTTTTTGTGGGAGCTTGCTGTGCGCAAGTTGGCTGCCGTGTTTCCCGAATTACAACAGTGACTACACTTCAAAAGTACTTCATTAGTTGTAAAGCGCTTTGAGACGTCCGGTGGTCATGAAAGGCTCTATATAAATGCAAATCTTTCTTTCTTTCTAACCATTCTATGATTCTAGGTCATTAGAACTTGGTTGTGAGTTAAGCATTAATTGCTCAAGCAGATCAGGTAACTCAGTCGCTTGAGCACGGAACTTGGGTCCTGGGTTTAAATGCACGCAGGGTTCATCCAACACTTTAGGTAGGTAAAATGGACATAGGGAGAAAACAGGAGTTATCAGGGACTGAGCAATGCTTCCCATATAGTTGTAGTATCTTCTGTTTCTTTCATGCTCAGCACCAACGACCACTGAAAGTAATTCCTCACTCGCTACTACTCAGAGCATGACTTCACATGCACACTACCTGATAACGTAGTAAACCTACAGGTTGAATATAAACCCTTGTACTATATTCACCATATGTCATGACCTCCTTGATTTTGAAAAGCATTAGATTAAACAACATTGGACCATGCCATCGGCTATTAAAAAAGAAAGATCTTGCATTTCTGTAGCACCATTCACAACCTCAGGACGTCCCAAAATGCTTTACAGCCAATCAGATACTTTTGAAGTGCAGTCACTATTGTAATGTAGGAAACTCGGCAGCCAACTTGCGCACAGCAAGCTCCCACAAGCAACAATGTGATAATGACCGGATAATCTTTTTTTTTTTAGTGATATTGTTTGAGGGATAAATATTGGCCAGGACTGTACAGGGTATTGGTGAGGCCACACCCAGAGTACTGCATACAGCTTTGGTCTCCATATTTAAGGAAGGATATACTTGCGGAGGCTGTTCAGAGAAGATTCATTAGGTTGATTCCGGAGATGAGGGGGTTGACTTATGAAGAGTAGGTTGGGTTTATACTTATTGGAGTTCAGAAGAATGAGAGGTGATCTTATCGAAACATATAAGATACTGAGGGGGCTCGACAAGCTGGATGCAGAGAGGATATTTCCACTGATAGGGGAAACTAAAACTAGGGGACATAAGGCTAGATTTTCCACTTTTGTGTTTATCGCCCATAAATGGGTGTTATTTCCGGTGTGGGCGGTAAAAAAGGGTTTTCAGATCGCTGGCTTCTCGCGCATTCTCAAAGCACCTAGTCTCCATTTTTGAAAATGGGAGTTACCGCGAGCGATATGAAATGGGCGTTAGCGTTAAATCTCGCTGACCTCCTGCCGTAAAGTGTTACTGTCCTTAGCAACGGCATGGCAACGTTCGATTTCCGTGATTCAGGAGGTCATGGGTCATCATGACATGCGCAGAAGAGGAGACAGAGAGAGAGAGGGAGCTCAGAGGGACTGAAGGTGTGTGTGGCTGTGGTGTCTGCTTGTTTGGCTGTTGTGGGAGGCACAAGGGAGATTCACCAGCAGCAAAAAGCCCACTAAGCACCAAGAACATAGTTGCCACTGAGTTTTTGTCCAACAAATAAGATATAACATGGAAGGGATGGTGCAGGCCCTGAAGCTGGTAGCCAGGAATACTGGTGGCAGAGGGCTCCCTGTGGTCCCGCAGCACAGCACTGCACCTCAAGGTGCCATACCTCCATTGCCAATCACACATGAGAGCCAGCAGTAACATCTTGCTTCTGGCTCGGAGCAAGTTCCAACCTTGAGACCATCCTCTCCCGTATCTGTCCAAGCAGCGTTTCGGCCGTCACCCCTCCCCCCCCCCCCCCCACCCCCACAATGAAGCATCGCCTGAGGAGCTCCTCGGCCAGGCGGCTTGGAGTCAGGAGGGGAAGGGGAAGTGGTAGAGATGGGGAGGAGAAGCGGGGGTGGGGGGGTGCGTGGTGGGGGGAAGGGTTGTTTTTTACAGAACTACTGATGATTTCAGAAAAATGTTCGGTTTAAATGTTTTTTATTTATAAAAATCTTGTTGTGCATTGGCTCAGATAGCTGCACCGTTACACACTGGTGATTCCTTAACATCAAAGGGATAATGACACTTAACTTCAATCAACTTAAACTTTAATTGTCACCAAGGTGATGCCCACCATTGATGTATCACCTACACACCCAGCAGTATGTCAGCCTTGTAAATAACACCAACGTTCTTTCAGGCAAAGCGATCATTGATGAGCTCCTGATGTAAGACTCTTGCAGCTATCATGCCACCACGGGCCCTTTCATGTGGTCTACAAGGGGGCGGGGGCATGGCTTCAGCATCAGCCTGATTGTCTGGGCTGATGTCAGCGTCTGCCTACTCATCCTCCTCTTCCTCGCTCTGGTGAGGTGGACTGTCAGACTCATCAGGCAATTCTTGTCCCCTCCTGATATCCAAGTTGTGCAGCATGGAGCACACCACCAGAAATTGAGCTACCTGCTCAGGGTGGTATTGGAGGTCACCTCCTGAGTGGTCCAGGCATCTAAAGCGCTGCTTCAGCACTTCAATGGTTTTCTCCACGAAATTGCAAGCGGCTCTGTGACTCTCGTTGTATTGCCTCTCAGCTTCGGTGTGGGTATCACGCAGGGGGGTCATCAGCCAAGTGGCGAGGCCATATCCTTTGTCACCAAGCATCCAGCATTGACCTTGTGGCTGATTGTTAAACAAGTCAGAGACAGTGCTCTCACGCAGGATGTGAGCATCATGGATGCTGTCCAGAAATTGAGCATTCACTGCCAATATAATTTGTGTTGGTCGACAACCAGTTGGACATTCAGGGAGTGGAATCCCTTGCGGTTCCTGAAAACCTCAGCATCCTGAAAAGGTACCGCACAAGATATGCATACATTTTTTTGTTTCCTGCACCTTGGGGAAGTTTGCAATTCTGGAGAATCCTAGAGCCCTCTCAGTCTGTGCCTCCCTGGTCATAGGGAAGCTGATCAAGTCCCTCCTGCGTGCGTGCAGGGCTTTAGTAACCTGTCTAATGCAGCAATGTGTGGCATGCCGAGAAAGTCCGCAAATGTCGCCAGCTGTGGCCTGAAAAGAATCCAAGGCATAGAACGACAGTGCCGCGGTGACTTTGACCTCGACAGACAGTGCAGTACTGATGGTGCTGGTAGGCTGCAGATCTTTCCTTGTCAGCTGGCATACCTCAGTAATAACTTCTTTGTGGAAGCGCATTCTCCGAAGGCAGGTGGTGTCGGGCAAGTCAAGGTAAGACTGCTTCTCCCTGTACTTGCGGGGGGTGTAACATCTGGTCCTCCTCATCAGTCTGGCATGTCCTACATTGGGCACATAATGCTGTGGAGTGTACCTTCAGCGATCTCGAGTCTGCTGCATGTAATTGGTCATCAAGAGAGGGTGAGAAAGGACAGGCCCCATTGCAATAGCTCTCTGATTTCCACCGATTGGTCACAATGATTGCCCCGACGAAGACACCTATTAAATTCCAATCGGTCACAGTATGGTCAAGATGTTTGTAGAGATGTTCACATCACCTCCAACGATCTGCAGAGTACACCCGAACTCCCCCGAGGTTGAAGCACAGCAGCCTTTTAAAGGATGCGATATGTGATCTAGAACATAGCGTCCATAACGCTGTGATTAGTTTCGGTTAGTTCCACTTTTTCTGGATGTTTTTTTGGGCGAGTGATATTGTGGGCGATATGTGTGTGAGTTGGTGAAAGTGACGCTGACCGATTTCATGGCCGCTCGTTTTGATAACGATGCTCTTTACAACAAAAAACAGTGGGCAGGCGGTATTATTGAATCTCGGCGTTAATTCCGTATGGAAACTAACGCTGGGCGATATTATGGCCGTTGATTTCATCCATTCTGATGATTCCGCCCAAAAAAAGTGGGCGGGCGGTATTATTTTTTCCCGGCATTAAGCATATGGGGAAAGTAACGCTCGTCAATAACTTTCTGAAAAATGCCCATCAGTTTCTATTTTGTGGCTAAATGGGCGATATCTGGGCATTATACGTCATTTCAGTGGTAAGATGGCCGTTAACTGGGCGTTAAGCATGCAAAAAAAGTGGAGTTTCTAGCCTTAGAATAAGGGGCCACCCATTTAAAACTGAGATGAGGAGAAATTTTTTCCCACAGAGGGTTGTAAATCTGTGGAATCCTCTGCCCCGGAGAGCTGGGGAGGCTGGGACATTGAATATATTTAAGGCGGAGATAGACAGATTTTTGAGCGATAAGGGAATAAAGGATTATGGAGAGCGGGCAGGGAAGTGGAGCTGAGTCCATGATCAGATCAGCCATGATCTTATTGAATGGCGGAGCAGGCACGAGGGGCCAGGAGGCGTACTCCTGCTCCTATTTCTTATGTTCTTATGTAGGACACCAGGGAGAATTTCCTTGCCCTGGGATCTTTTATGTCCACTTGAGCGAGCAGACAGGGCTTCGGTTTAAAGTCTCATCTGAAAGATGGCACTTCCGGCAGTGCAGCACTCCCTCAGCACTGCATGGGATTTTGTGCTCAAGTCCCCGGATAGGGACTTGAACCCACAACCTTCTGACTGAAAAGCAAGAGTGCGAGCACTTAGCCTCAGCTGACACATTGCACAATTGCACAAGGCTGTCACATATCCCCAGAATTTAAAATACAGTAGATGCTTGTTGTCTGGAGGTACATCTCTTGTCCCTTTTGAAACCAAAAATTGGGATATAGGAAAACAAAAGGTAGCTCACACAATGGAAACAGGTTTATTGACTTAATACAAGGGTTTCCTGTGGACAATTGTGTATGTTATCAAGCACTTTACCTCAATTTAAGAGATTTCACCACAAGGCCATCAATCTGTGCTAAATAGTTTGAGCAGTGCCCTTTGGTGAGATGATGAGAGATCCGAGGTGTGGAGAGTGGGGGTGAGAGGTTTGAGGCAATGCTTCCCTCTCCCAGGTATTAGCTCCTGGCTGAGGGCAGGCATTGGAATGGCCAGAGGTCCACTTTGTGGTAGGAGGAGAGGTCAGATAGGTCAGAGTGGCCGTCGCCATTGTGCGCACCACGTGATTGCCGGGGGCTCCACCGTTGAGTGGGATCAGCGGCCGGGGGGAGGCCAGAACGACGCCGGAGGAATGAAGGCCGGGACGTGGACCATTTTCCATACCACGAGAGCCTACTATCAGCAAGGGCAGACATTGACGACAAGGTCCAACACCGCCTCCAGTGCGCCAGCGCAGCCTTCAGTCACCTGAGGAAGAGAGTGTTTGAAGACCAGGACCTCAAATCTGGCACCAAGCTTATGGTCTACAGGGCTGTAGTAATACCCGCCCTCCTGTATGGCTCAGAGATGTGGACCATGTACAGTAGACACCTCAAGTCACTGGAAAAATACCACCAATTCTGCCTCCGCAAGATCCTGCAAATCCCCTGGGAGGACAGACGCACCAACGTTAGAGTTCTCGATCAGGCCAACATCCCCAGCACCGAAGCACTGACCACACTCGACCAGCTCCGTTGATCACTCTTTCCGTGAAGAAAAATTTTAGTCCCTAAATTACCTTTTAACTCCTTTCAACCTGTGAGCCCATAGTTCTACTCCTGCCATTTAATATTCCAGGTAATATACCATTGGCCATCTTATATGCCTCCATCCTGGACTGAAAAGCCCAAGCTTCTCCAGTCTTTCCACATAACTCCGATCTCTGATACCAGAGATTAGTCTCATTCTTCTTCTCTCCACTGTATAAAAAGATAAGAAATAGGAGTAGGACTAGGCCATTTGGCCCTTCGAGTCTGCTCCGCCATTCAATAAGATCATGGCTGATCTTTTACCTCAACTCCACCTTCCTGCAATATCCCCATATTCCTTGATTCCCTTGGTATCCAAAAATCTATCTTCCTCTGACTTGAATATACTCAATGATTGAGCCTCCACAGCCCTCTGGGTAGAGAATTCCAAAGATTCACCACCCTGAGTGAAGAAGTTTCTCCTCATCTCAGCCCTAAATGGCCGACCCCTTATCCTGAGATTGTGACCCCTGGTTCTAGACTCCCCAGCCAGGGGAAACATTCTCCCTGCATCTACCCTATCAAGCCCTGTAAGAATTTTGTATGTTTCAATGAGATCACCTCTGATTCTTATAAACTCTAGGGTATATAGGTCCAGTCTACTCAATATCCAGTGCTTAAATCCCTTGCTATTTGGTGACCAGAACTGAACGCAGTTTTCAAGACATGGTCCGACCAGAGCAAAGAAAGTTTGATTACAAGCTCCTTTGACTTATATTCTATTGCATAAGAAATAGGAGCAGGAGTAGGCCATTCGGCCCCTCGAGCCTGCTCTGCCATTCAATAAAATCATGGCTGATCTTCTATCTCAACTCTACTTTCCTGCACTATCCCCATATCCCTTGATTCCCTTAATATCCAAAAAATATTGTTGATTGCTGCTTTGCATTGGCTGGACAGGTTTGGCATCGAATCTACAAAGACTCCTAGGTCTCTTTCGGCTTCACCCCTAACTATCCCAACATCATTCGTGGAGTATGTAATGTATTTGCTTCATGGGTTCTTTGCTTAAGAATTCATAGCTATTAAGAACTAATTGGTTTATTAGCAAACGGTTAAACAATCACCTGCAAATTACCAGTTCATCCACCAGGCTCGCAACTACCTGCCTCATTGTGGATCCCCCGAACCCAACTGGCTGGGGTTTTATTGAGTCTTGTGAACATCACGTGACTGGCTAAGCCACTCCCAACTCAACAGCTCTACAACTATTTTGAGCTGTAACTTTAATCAAGTGCCCCCTTGTTTTGTGGGGGGTTTTTGGGAGGGTTTTTTGAGGGCACTAAAACACAAATTATACAAGTGCTAAAAGGGGAGGTGGGGGCACTAAAACCGACAAATTTAAACAAATTAAACTTTGGATGTTAAGATCAAATTAAAATTTGGTTGCCGGGGGTGATGATACACTCCAATCCCTCCAGCGCCCACCTCTCGCAGAAGGCCGCGAACGTACTGGTGGACACCGCGTGCACCATCTCCAGGGACATCTTGGCTCAGATGTAACCACGGAAGAGAGGCAGGCAGTCGGGTAGAACGACCCCCTCGACCGCCCGCTGCCTGGACCGGCTGATGGCCCCCTTGGCCATGCCCAGGAGCAGTCTTACGAGGAGGCCTTCCGATCTGCCCGCTCCCCTCCGCACAGGGTGCCCAAAGATCAGGAGTGTGGGACTGAAGTGCAACCAGAATTTGAGGAGCAGCCCCTTCAAATATTGAAAGAGGGGCTGCAACCTCGCACACTCAGTAAAAACGTGGAACACGCACTCTTCCAGACCGCAGAAATTGCAGGCGGCCTGGGAGCGCGTGAACCGACTTAAAAACTTATTGCATGGGACTGCTCCGTGCAACACCCTCCAGGCCAAGTCCCCAATAAATAGTGGGCGGACTCCCGCGTAGAGTGCACTCCATTGGAGGCCCCCACCTCCTCCGGACGGCAAGATGGCTGCGCCATGGCGTGTCCGGATGGCAGACGAGGATGGCAAGGTGGAGTGTGTGCAAGAGCAACCCGTACAGGAAACCCCTCCGTGCAGAACTGAAAGGCACGAAGGGGATTTCCCCGAGGAGGTTCAAGTTGTGAGGCACCAGCTCCCGAGGGAGGTTTCGTGGCTTGGCGCCGATGAGGAATTCCGTCCGGACGGGGATCAGATCGGACGGGATCTACCCACGTGCTTGGGCCTTCAACAGCTCTATTACAGAGTACATATTCTTCCTTCCTCTACTCTTCTCTGCATTAAATTCCATCTGCCCTTGTTCTGCCCAAAGAGATATCGTATCCAAGTCGTTCTGTAATTACTGTGCTGCCTCTTCTGATTACACTCCTCCTCCTGCTTTGGTATCCTCCACTATTAAAAATTACAATTTCCAGAGGAGTGCCCCTGGTCTCCTGCCACAACTTCAGCGGGAGACTGGCAGAACTCCCCGAGAACCAGCTAAGCATTTCTGTTTCCGCAGTTTCTCTGGGGGTCCCAGTGGTCCCCCACAGCTGGAGAACCCCTGTGGGATTTCAGGGCCATAGAATTTCTTACAATTTGAACTGTAACCACACTCCAATTGATTGTAGCTTTCCGCGCAGTCGTAGTATTTACGAATAGGTTAGATAGGTGGAGATATGGGCACAGGGAGGGCACATGGGAGTAGCACTGCACTACAACAACAACTTGCATTTATATAGCACCTCTTACATCGTCAAACGACCCAAGGCACTTCACAGGAGCGTTACCAAGCAGAATTTGACACCGAACCACATAAGGAGATATTAGGACAGGTGACACAAAAGCTTGATCAAAAATGTAGATTTTAAGGAGCATCTTAAAGGAGGAGAGAGAAGTAGAGAAGCGGAAAGGTTCAGGAAGTGAATTCCAGAGCTTGGGGCCTAGGCTGCTGAAGGCACAGCCGGTAATGGTGGGGCGATGAAAAATGGGGATGCACAAGAGGCCAGAATTGGAGGAGCACAGAGATCTTGGAGGGTTAGAGTGATATCTTCTGTACAACCTCACAAACACACAGGCTCTAAGATGGCTGATAACTTCAGGAACTTGTCAGGTGGCCTGTTCTCTCTTTATTGTTGTAAACAGCAATAACTGCATTACCACAGTAGTCCACTGGGTGGAGCTATATATATTACACTTCTCCCTCCTCAATGAAGACATAATTATAACAAACAATCATCATACATAACTTGCATGGTTATACATAACAAAGGATATGCACTTATTTTGTCATATTTACAAATCAAGCGTAACCACTGTTTTCCTGTTTTGAAGAGGATACCTTCACTCTCGAACAGAACCTTCCAAACATGGTGTTGAATTTAGAATCATTCTCGGCTGATCCAGAGGAAAATTTTCCTCCAAGGGATACCCTTGATCTACATTTGAACTCTCTACAACTTCAGACTGTTTGTTTGCCTGACTCGGACTCAGACTTAAATTCTGACTTTCTCTTGGACTTGTTTCCAGGACATTTGATACAGGATACGCTACTGGTACTTTACTTGTATCAAAACTACCTGATGAGTCAGAAATAATCTAATCATTCCAACCTTCAACTCCTTCCACATCTATAGGTAAAATATGATCAATGTAAACAAACCTAATCTGTCCATGATCAAACACCTTGACCAAATATGTGCGAGGACCACATATCTTCACCACTCTTCCTGGTAACAACTTATAGTGATGTTTCTTCACTCTCACCTTCTGATTTAATTTCACACTTCTCTCTTTTACTCTATCTTAATCATGATTCTCTCCCTGTCTTAATTGTTTCTCTTCTACGGACTGTGCAAAGTTTGGTTTTAACGAGAATCTGGTTCATGGCTGTTGTTTGAGAAATAACTCTGCTGGTGATCTAGTATGAGGAGTATCACGATACATAATTAGAAAATTAGCCAATTTGTGGTCCAATGACAACGGCCGTTTCCTTGGATTTGGATCCAACATTTGTTTGATGAGGGCACGTTTTACAATTTGTACAGTGCGTTCTGCTGCACCATTTGAAGCAGGGTGGTACGGTGGAACCTTGGTGTGTTTCACACCATTTTTGTTCATGGACTGTGCAAATTCTTCTGAACAAAATTGTGGTCCATTATCAGAAACAATTTCTTCTGGGATGTCAAATGAATAAAATAATCTTTGCAAAATGTCTAGAAACATAGAAACATAGAAACATGGAAAATAGGTGCAGGAGTAGGCCATTCGGCCCTTCGCGCCAGCACCACCATTCAATAAGATCATGGCTGATCATCACCTCAATACCCCTTTCCTGCTTTCTCTCCATACCCCTTGATCCCTTTAGCCGTAAGGGCCATATCTAACTCCCTCTTGAATATATCCAACGAACTGGCATCAACAACACTCTGCGATTGAGAATTCCACAGGTTAACAACTCTCTGAGTGAAGAGGTTTCTCCTCATCTCGGTCCTAAATGGCTTACCCTTTATCCTTATACTGTGTCCCCTGATTGTGGACTTCCCCAACATCGGGAACATTCTTCCTGCATCTAACCTGTCCAGTCCCGTCAGTATTTTATATGTTTCTATGAGATCCCCTCTTATTCTTCTAAACTCCAGTGAATACAGGCCCAGTCGATCCAGTTTCTCATCATATGTCAGTTCTGCCTTCTCGGGGATTAGTCTGGTGAACCTTCGCTGTACTCCCTCAATAGCAAGAATGTCCTTCCTCAGATTAGACCAAAACGGAACACAATATTCCAGGTGAGGCCTCACCAAGGCCCTGTATAACTGCAGTAAGACCTCCCTGCTCCTATACTCAAATCCCCTAGCTATGAAGGCCAACATGCCATTTGCCTTCTTCACCGCCTGCTGTACCTGCATGCCAACTTTCAATGACTGATGTACCATGACACCCAGTTCTTGTTGCACCTCCCCTTTTCCTAATCTGCCGCCATTTGGATAATATTCTGCCCTCGTGTTTTTGCCACCAAAGTGGATAACCTCACATTTATCCACATTATACTGCATCTGCCATGCATTTGCCCACTCACCTAACCTGTCCAAGTCACCCTGCAGCCTCTTAGCATCCTCCTCACAGCTCACATCGCCACCCAGCTTAGTGTCATCTGCAAACTTGGAGATATTACACGCAATTCCTTCATCTAAATCATTGATGTATATTGTAAATAGCTGGGGTCCCGGCACTGAGCCCTGCGGCACCCCACTAGTCACTGCCTGCCATTCTGAAAATAACCAGTTTATCCTGACTCTCTGCTTCCTGTCTGCCAACCAGTTCTCTATCCACATCAAAACATTACCCCCAACACCATGTGGTTTAATTTTGCACACCAATCTCTTGTGTGGGACCTGGTCAAAAGCCTTTTGAAAGTCCAAATACACCACATCCACTGGTTCTCCCCTGTCCACTCTTCGAGTTACATCCTCAAAAAATTCTAGAAGATTTGTCAAGCATGATTTCCCTTTCATAAATCCATGCTGACTTGGACCGATCCTGTCACTGCTTTCCAAATGCGCTGCTATTTCATCTTTAATAATTGATTCCAACATTTTCCCCACAACTGATGTCAGGCTAACAGGTCTATAATTACCCATTTTCTCTCTCCCTACTTTCTTAAAAAGTGATGTTACATTAACTACCCTCCAGTCCATAGGAACTGATCCAGAGTCGATAGACTGCTGGAAAATGATCACCAATGCACCCACCATTTCTAGGGCCACTTCCCTAAATACTCTGGGATGCAGACCATCAGGCCCTGGGGATTTATCAGCCTTCAATCCCATCAATTTCCCTAACACAATTTCCTGACTAATAAGGATTTCCTTCAGTTCCTCCTTCTCACTAGCCCCTCTGTCCCCTAGTATTTCCGGAATGTTATTTGTGTCTTCCTTCGTGAAGCTAGAACCAAAGTATTTGTTCAACTGGTCTGCCATTTCTTTGTTCCCCATTATAAATTCACCTGATTCTGACTGCAAGGGACCTACATTTGTCTTCACTAATCTTTTTCTCTTCACATATCTATAGAAGCTTTTGCAGTCAGTTTTTATGTTCCCAGCAAGCTTCCATTTTCTATTTTCAATACTCTATTTTCCCCCTCCTAATGAAACCCTTTGTCCTCCTCTGCTGAATTCTAAATTTCTCCCACTCCTCAGGTTTGCTGCTTTTTCTGGCCAATTTATATGCCTCTTCCTTGGATTTAACACTATCCTTAATTTCCCTTGTTAGCCACAATTGAGCCACCTTCCCCATTTTATTTTTACTCCAGACCGGGATGTACAATTGTGAAGTTCATCCATGTGATCTTTAAATGTTTGCCATTACCTATCCACTGTCAACCCTTTAAGTATCATTTGCCAGTCTATTCTAGCTAGTTCACGTCTCATACCATCAAAGTTACCTTTCCCTAAGTTCAGGACACTAGTCTCTGAATTAACTGTGTTACTCTCCATCTTAATAAAGAATTCTACCATATTATGGTCACTCTAATGTTTTATTTGTTATTTTCTGCATTGAAACACCCCTACCCACTTCAAATGGTTATCAATCACAATGAACAATTGCTGTCCTTCCAGCTCAGCAAAATCAATATGTAACCTTTGCCACACACTAGGAGGCCATTTCCCTGGCTGTAATGGTACTGATGGTGGATTCTTGCTTACCGATTGACATGTTGTACACTAACGATGTACTGTATATCTTTATCTAGACCTGCCCACCATAATTAACTGCGTGCAAAACTCTTGATCAAGCACATTCCCAGGTGCTGGTCATGAAGATCTCCTAATAATTTGGACCTAAATTTATTTGGTATAACCACTCTTGCACCCCCAATACAATCTTTATCAACTGATAATGCATTCCTACGAATGAAAAATGGATGAATATCTTTCTCTGATACCTGGTTTGACCAGCCATTTGTGATATAATCATACACCTTTGACATAACTGGGTCACGATTGGTTGCTCTACCAATCTCTTCAGCTGTGACTGGCAGTTCATCAATGTATGAAAAATACAACACTTCTTCCATATCAGGTGTAACTTGTGATGGGGAAGGCAATCTAGACAGCATCAGTATTACTGTGATCAGCTGAACGTCTATTCAATATCATATGTATATGCTGACAAAATCAAAGCCCATCTCTGCATTGGGCTGCAACTAATGTTGGAACTGGGAACTTTGGATGGAGGATTGCTGTCTGGGGCTTATGGTCCATAATGATGGTAAACTCATGACTATACAAGTATTTGTGGAACTTCTTGACCCCAAAAATTAATGTCAAAGCTTCCCTTTCTATTTTCACATAATTACGCTCACTGGCACTGAGATTGTGTGAAGCAAAAGCAATTGGTCTCTCCTCCCCACTATGTAGTACATGAGAGATCACTGCCCCAACTTTCTACCATTTGGCTTTTACACTCCTTGATGCAGAGTTGTATTCTTCTGACCACTTCCAATGGACCTGTTTTTTCAACAGTTCATTCAGTGGATGTAGCACTGTAGCCAAACTTGGTAGGAACGTCCCATAATATTTGAAAAGACCCAAAAATGAATGAAGTTCAGTGACATTCTTGGGTGTGGGTGCATTTCTGATTGCATCCAGCTTTCCCTTGGTTGGATGTAAACCATCTTTGTCTACTCTGTGCCTTAAGTACTCCACTAAGTTTTGAAATAACTCACACTTGTGAGCAGTCACTCGTATTCTGTGCTTCTCTAGCCGTTTAAGGACTTCATTGAACATGTTATTGTGGATTTGCCTGTTTGGTGCTGAAACGAATATGTTATCTAAATAACATACTACCTCTTTAGTGCCTTGCAAAATCTGGTGCATGGTGGGGCAGAAGACACTTCAAATGGTAGCCAATTAAATTGATATAGGCCTAGATGAGTATTTATAGTCAAGCATGACTTGGACTTCTCATCTAGTTCCAGTTGTAAGTAGGCATTTGTGCAATCCAACTTTGAGAAGATCTGACCACCTGTCAGTGTTGTGAACAAATCTTCTACATTTGGCAATGTATTGGGGAGATTACCCTCTAGAACTTGGTTTACGGTTGCTTTATAATCACCACACAACCTTACCTTACCATTGGATCCCATAAACAAAGTGGTCACGCAATGCTCGGTCCTGAAAGTTACCAAAAGGACAGTGAATAGACAGCTTCTTTAATGCTACAATGTACTCATTGATACTTTCGTCGGCTAACTGATCTCGTATTCTGAAATGATAACTTTCAGCAATTTCCAGGGACTCAGGACTGTGGTGTTGTTCTAACTTCCTTAGAATCTCCATAAGTGATGCACCCTTTCGCTTGATGGGAACATGCACATTTTTCAGTGTTTCATACACCACAGGGCCTGCTTAAGTCAAGAACATATCTCGTTTTCTTTCCAACACCACCCGGTTATGGTTTTCATCATTGGGGACTTCGATGATACTATTCGCGGTGAAGAACATTTCTAGCCGCTCCACATATGCTCCAAAAGTTTCATGGTGATGTTAAAACTCACATAAGCACCCTATTATTCCCATAGGCACAGCCATCTGGACGCTGGCAGTTCTGCCAAGTTTGCTTGTAATTTACCTTGGATTTTTAGCTGTTAATCAAAACAAAGAAGCCCTCAAAGTCTCTCTGTCAGTTGGCTGAATCATCCACCAACAAACATTTCAGCTAGGTTATCCAGAAATCCTAACCTTCGTCGCCAATGTGATATCTTCTGTACGATCTCACAAACACACAGCCTTTAAGATGGCTGATAACGTCAGGAGCCTGTCAGGTGACCTGTTCCCTCTTTATTGTTGTAAACAGCAATGGTTGCATTACCACAGTGGTCCACTAGGTGGAGCTATATATATATATTACAGTTAGAATCATAGAATGGTTACAGCATGGAAGAAGGTCATTTGGCCCATCGAGCCCATGCCAACTCTCAGCTAGTCCCACTCCCCTGCCCTTTCCCCGAGCCCTGCAATTTTTTTTCTATCACATACTTATCCAACTCCCTTTTGAAGGCTAAAATTGAGTCTGCCTCCACCACCCATTCAGGCAATGCATTCCAGATCCCAACCGCTCGCTACGTGAAAAAGTTTTTTCTTATGTCGCTATTGCTTCTTTTGCCAATCACCTTAAATCTGTGTCCACTGTTTCTTGGACCTTCTGCCAATGGGAACAGTTTCTCTCTATCTACGCTAATTAGACCCCCGTCCAGAGGTTGTGGGGCTGGAGAAGATGACAGAGATAGGGAGAGGCGAGGCCATGGAAGGATTTGAAAACAAGGATGGCAATTTTGCTGGTGTTGCGGATAAACTCAAACACAGGCTGCTTGAGCCAAAAGACCTGTTTCTGTTGTAATGTCTGAGTAATTCTGTGTAATCTACTAGCCGTTAGCCAGTGGAAACAGGGATCATCACCGCATACTACAGACATTTCATACAGGCTGACCTAATGGAAGCTGCCCTTCGCAGGTAATCTCTTCAATTACCTTTCAGGTTCATGGAATCATAGAATCATAGAAATTTACAACACGGAAGGAGGCCATTCAGCCCATCGTGTCCGCGCCGGCCGACAAAGAGCTATCCAGCCTAATCCCACTTTCCAGTTCTTGGTCAGTAGCCCTGTAGGTTACGGCACTTCAAGTGGACATCCAAGTACTTTTTAAATGTGGTGAGGGTTTCTACCTCTACTACCCTTTCAGGCAGTGAGTTCCAGACTGCCACCACCCTCTGGGTGAATATATTTCCCCTCAACTTCCCTCTAAACCTCCTATCAATTACTTTAAATCTATGCCCCCTGCTTGTTGACCCCTCTGCTAAGGGAAATAGGTCCTTCCTATCCACTCTATCCAGGCCCCTCATAATTGTATACTCCTCAATTAAATCTCCCCTCAGCCTCCTCTGTTCCAAAGAAAACAAGCCCAGCCTATCCAATCTGTCCTCATAGCTAAAATTCTCCAGTCCAGGCAACATCCTCGTAAATCTTCTGTGTGCCCTCGCTAGTGCAATCACATCTTTCCTGTAATGTGGTGACCAGAAATGCAAGCAGTACTCTAGCTGTAGGCTAACCAGTGTTTCATACAGTTCAAGCATAACCCCCCTGCTCTTGTATTCTATGCCTTAGCTAATAAAGGCAAGTATCCCATATGCCTTCCCAAACACCTTATCTACCTGTCCTGCTACCTTCAGGGATCTGTGGACATGCACTCCAAGGTCCCTTTGCTCTTCTGCACTTCAAAGAAGAAAGATATTGCATTTATATAGTGCCTTTCATGTCCTCAGGACGCCCCAAAGTACTGTTTGAACTGTGTATTCCCTCGTCTTGTTAGCCCTCCCCAAATGCATTACCTCACACTTCTCCGGATCGAATTCCATTTTCCACTGCTCTGTCCACCTGACCAGTTGATTGATATCTTCATGTAGTCTGCAGCTTTCTTCTTATCAACCACATGGCCAATTTTTCTGGGGGGGTGGGGGTGGGGTTCCCACTCCGCCACCCCCCCAAAAAAAAACTTCAGCAATGATGAAGCTCATTGTACTGTGAAACAGTGCATAAAAGGAGGTGGGGTTGGATTGGGGGAATCATACGAATAATGCCGGACAGGTAAATACCATCAGGTCCATCGAGCCTGTCCCACACAATTGCGATACCTTGTGTATCACAACATATACACTCCACCCCATCCCAAACCATACATCTCCCGTAGCCTGTGATTACATTCCTCTGAACGAAGCCGGAAGTTGTGGTGCTTGATCAGCGATAAACGAATGTTTGAAGAATAACATTGCAGTTGGATAAGGGTCAGAAGGGCTGAGAAGCATCTCGCAGTTGGAAACAGTTTGTCTTAGCCCAGCGCCCAGCTGCAGGCCCGTGTGACAACCTGTCTCAGACGCTACAACTCCATGCAGCTGTCATTGTCGTCGTGCCTTGTGAAAATGCATCTTGACAGCCTGCAATCACCAACCAGTTCAAAAACACAACTGCCATTTTCAAACAGACTACAGGGATGCGAAAACCCTTTGCACTTTGCCCCCACCCTGCTTTTACCCCTTTAGTTTTTCAAACGCAACCTCTAAGGGCCCCGACAGAGCAGAACGCGGCACATTTCTTCCCGTGTTACCCACTCACAAAACCCAGAATTTGGCGACGCGCTGTTAGAACCCTTAGAGCCAAGCAGGAACCTGCATTTATGTAGCGCCTTTCACCACCTCAGGACGTCCCAAAAGTGCTTTACAGCCAATGATGAACTGTTTGAAGTGCAGCCACTGTTGTAATGCAGGAAACGCAGCAGCCAATTTGTGCACAGCAAGCTCCCACAAACAGCAACATGATAATGACCAGATAATCTGTTTTAGTGATTTTGATTGAGGGATAAATATTGGCCAGGACACCGGGGAGAACTCCCCTGCTCTTCTTCGAATAGTTCCATGGCATCTTTTCCATCCACCTGAGAGAGTATGCAACTCCTCCCGCCCGATGTTTCTCCCCACGCTGCGTGCAGGAGATCCAATATGCCTCGATGCGGGAACAGGCAAAGTCTAAGGAAAGTCGCAAGTTAACACTGTGACCTGCATTATGGTTATTGTAGAGCTTGGTATTCTGTGGGCCGGGCCTCTCCTATCTGTATTAATGGAATGCGCAAGTTTGGACAGTCCGTGTCCCTGACCTCCCCCCGCCCCCGCCGTAACAATCAGTGGGAATCTCATCAAGGTTTTTCCTGCTCTGCTGCCGTAACTTTGGTGCAGACACTATTTTGAAGACGAGCAGGAAAGTTTTGGGATGTCCAATGGTCGTGAAAGGCGCTATGCAAATGCAAGTCTTTCTTTCTGTCCTTGTCCTTCTCGGTGGTAGAGGTCGTGAGTTTTCCCACCAGTTGAACAAATACTTTGGTTCTGCCTTCACGAAGGAAGACACAAATAACCTTCCGGAAATATTAGGGGCCAAGGGTCTAGTGAGAAGGAGGAACTGAAGGAAATCCTTAATAGTCAGGAAATTGTGTTAGGGAAATTGATGGGATTGAAGGCCGATAAATCCCTGGGCCTGATAGTCTGCATCCCAGAGTACTTAAGGAAGTGGCCTTAGAAATAGTGGATGCATTGGTGATCATTTTCCAACAGTCTATCGACTCTGGATCTGTTCCAATGGACTGGAGGGTAGCTAATGTAACACCACTTTTTAAGAAAGGAGGTAGAGAGAAAATGGGTAATTATAGACCGGTCAGCCTGACATCAGTTGTGGGGAAAATGTTGGAATCAATTATTAAAGATGAAATAGCAGCGCATTTGGAAAGCAGTGACAGGATCGGTCCAAGTCAGCATGGATTTATGAAAGGGAAATCATGCTTGACAAATCTTCTAGAATTTTTTGAGGATGTAACTAGTAGAGTGGACAGGGGAGAACCAGTGGATGTGGTGTATTTGGACTTTCAAAAGGTTTTTGACAAGGTCTCACACAGAGATTGGTGTGCAAAATTAAAGCACATGGTATTGGGGGTAATGTTTTGACATGGATAGAGAACTGGTTGGCAGACAGGAAGCAGAGAGTCAGGATAAATGGGTCATTTTCAGAATGGCAGGCAGTAACTAGTGGGGTGCCGCAGGGCTCAGTGCTGGGACCCCAGCTATTTACAATATACATCAATGACTTGGATGAAGGAATTGAGTGTAATATCTCCAAGTTTACAGATGACACTCAGCTGGGTGGCGGTGTGAGCTGTGAGGAGGACGCTAAGAGGCTGCAGGGTGACTTGGACAGGTTAGGTGAGTGGGCAAACACATGGCAGATGCAGTATAATGTGGATAAATGTGAGGTTATCCACTTTGGTGGCAAAAACACGAGGGCAGAATATTATCTGAATGGCGGCAGATTAGGAAAAGGGGAGTTGCAACGAAACCTGGGTGTCATGGTACATCAGTCATTGAAAGTTGGCATGCAGATACAGCAGGCGGTGAAGAAGGCAAATGGTATGTTGGCCTTCATAGCTAGGGGATTTGAGTATAGGAGCAGGGAAGTCTTACTTCAGTTGTACAGGGCCATGGTGAGGCCTCACCTGGAATATTGTGTTCAGTTTTGGTCTCCTAATCTGAGGAAGGACGTTCTTGCTATTGAGGGAGTGCAGCGAAAGTTCACCAGACTGATTCCCGGGATGGCAGGACTGACATATGAGGAGAGACTGGATCGACAGGGCCTGTATTCACTGGAGTTTAGAAGGATGAGAGGAGATCTCATAGAAATATATAAAATTCTGACGGTACTGGACAGGTTAGATGAAGGAAGAATGTTCTCGATGTTGGGGAAGTCCAGAACCAGGGGACATAGTCTAAGGATAAGAGGTAAGCCATTTAGGACTGAGATAAGGAGAAACTTCTTCACTCAGAGAGTTGTTAACCTGTGGAATTCCCTACCGCAGAGAGTTCTTGATGCCAGTTCATAGGATATATTCAAGAGAGAGTTAGATATGGCCCTTACGGCTAAAGGGATCAAAGGGTATGGAGAGAAAGCAGGAAAGGGGTACTGAGGTGAACGATCAGCCATGATCTTATTGAATAGTGGTGCAGGCTCGAAGGGCTGAATGGCCTACTCCTGCACCTATTTTCTATGTTTCTATGATTCTATGTTTACAACAGTGACGACACTCCAAAAGTACTTAATTGGCTGTAAAGCGCTTTGAGACGTCCAGTGGTCGTGAAAGGCGCTATATAAATCCAAGTCTTTCTTTTTTTTGGCGGGTGCTGCTGAAGTAGGCTTGGAAAGTTGCTGCAGTGCATCCTGTGGATGGCATACACTGCAGCCACGGTGTGCCGGTGGTGGAAGAAGTGAATGTTGAAGGTGGTGGATGGGGTGCCAATCAAGCGGGCTGCTTTGTTCTGGATGGTGTCAAGCGTCTTCAGTGTTGTTGGAGCTGCACTCATTCAGACAAGTGGTGAGTATTCCATCACACTCCTGACTTGTGCCTTGTAGATGATGGAGAGCTTTGGGGAGTCAGGATGTGAGTTACAGACAAAAGAAAAGCTAAAAAGCTAAAACTAAGCATTAAATGAAACGCGGTCCAGAAACCAAAGGTACAGAAAGGCAGCAATACCTAAATCTAAAAAAACACTACTTCCCTATTATATACAATAGCAAAGGACACTGTAGCTTTAACAGCTTTAGTGCGGGGAACCAGGAAATCTATTTCGAAGTAGGCCTGCTTTATACAGATGCTCGGAAATGATGTCATGCTGAGTACACCACCGGGAAATGAAGGGCAAGAAAGCCTTTCCCTGGACTGCAGTGCACAGTTCTGGTCTCCATATTACAAAAGGGATATAGAGGCACTGAGGAAGGTGCAAAAAAGATTTACAAGGATGATACTAGACTGAGAAATTTCTTCACTCAGAGGGTGGTGAATCTCTGGAATTCTCTACCCCAGAGGGCTGTGGGGGTTCAGGCTTTGAGTATATTCAAGACAGAGATCGATAGATTTTTGGATATTAAAGGAATCAAGGGATATGGGGATGATGCACCTAGTTAAAACAGATTATCTGGTCATTATCACATCGCTGTTTGTGGGAGCTTGCTGTGCACAAGTTGGCTGCCCCGTTACCTACATTACAACAGTGGCAACAGTCCAAAAGTACTTAATTGGCTGTAAAGCACTTTGAGATTCCAGTGGTCGTGAAAGGCGCTATATAAATCCAAGTCTTTCTTTCTTTCTATTTTAGTGTAGACCCAGCTGAGATTGGTTTGACACGGAACAGTGAATGGACCTGAGAGCTTCCTGACCTGTGTGGCTCCACGTAACACCACATGTAGCTCTTACTGACTGAACAGAGATGCTGTGGCAGTGCAGGCTTTAAACCTTGCTTCAACAGGTCTAACTTACATCATCATCATCGGTGGTCCCTCATATCAAGGATGACTTGCTTCCACGCCAAAAAGGGATGAGTTCACAGATGTTTCAATGAAGGACCTAATATTCCAGATCCCAAACTACATCCTGAAGGGTGGAAGATGCCCGTGCGTGGATTTTTTTTAACATGTGGTGACCGTTGCACACCAGCCACCACACCAGCTTGACAGAGCTAGGTCTTGGTCCAGTGGCAAAGATTACCCAAGACGACTGGAGACCAGCTTTGCTGCACGGACCTAGTGCGCACACATATCGCAGTGTGGGCTGGCCCGTGTTGCCTCTGGGCCCTGGCCTCTTCTGGGCCCCGAATTCACACCTCTCCTGGGCCCCGAGTTACATACTGGACGGGAGGCTTCAATCATTGTGGAAAGTCTTGTGTACTCTGGCTTTGATCGTATTTAGTCCCTAATAAAGCGGTGGACTGTGTAAAACATTTCTTTCTGGATGACAACAGCAACAAATTGCATTTCTACAGCACCGTTAAGGTGGAAAAACGGCTCCAAGTTGGTTTACAGATGACGATTGGAAAATGAGCACCAAGCAAGGTAATGGAGTGGAAAACTGCATAAGGACATAAGAATTAGCTGCAGGTGTAGGCCATATGGCTCCTCGAGCCTGCTCTGCCATTCAGTAAGATCATGGCTGATCTTCAATTTCAACTTTCCTTTCCCGCCCGATCTCCATATCCCTGGATTCCCCTACAGTCCAAAAATCTATCAATCTAAGCCTTGAATATACTCAATGATTCAGCATCCACAGACCTTTGGGGCAGAGAATTCCAAAGATGCACAACCCTCTCAGTGAAGAAATTCCTCCTCATCTATTTCTACCTATGCGGCTTGGTATCAAATTTCTATCACATAATACCCCCGTGAAGAGCCTTGGGACATTTCACTACTTTAAAGGCGCTATGTAAATACACGTTGTTGTTGTTAAATGGCTGACCCCTTATCCTGAGACTATGTCCCCTAGTTCTAAATTCCCCCATGAGGGGAAACATCCTCTCTGCATCAGCCCTGTCGATCCCCCTCATATATGTTTCAATGAGATCACCTGTCATTCTTCTAAACTCCGGAGAAATCTACTCAATCTCTCCTCATAGGACAACCCTCTCATGCCAGAGCCGAAGACATACGGGCTGAATTTGGTCAAGGCCTAAGCCCACCGAAGTGCCGCCCAAAGTGCTGACGATGGCCGCTGAGGTCGCGGACGGTACTTTCGGCGGGGTTTTCTTCAACAAGATCCCTCGAAGGACGGCGGGCAGCAAATGAGGGACTTACGCCATCAATCTGGGCGGCAGCGGACGGGAGCTCTCATTCTTGGTGGCAGAGGCGCTTGCTGCCCAAGTGCTGCCGAGGATGGAGTCGGGCCCACGGAGGATCGAAGATTTAAAAGTAAAAATCATTAACAAAATATTTAAAAAACTATCGGAAGACCTTCAGGGGACCCCATGCAGGTAAGTCGCTGTGGGAAAAATAATTAAAATGTTCACTTACCTTTTTTTCAGCTTCGTCATATTCACCGTCGGGGACAGAGCAGCCTCCAGCCAGCGGTCCACCCCGTTCTGCCGCCGACTCCCGCCAGGACCAATCTAGCATCTCAGCGGGCGGGTGTCTACTTACGCCACTCGGCCGTCTGCTGACGTCGGCGGGCACTTCCGGGCAGTTCTCCCCTCTCCCACCCACTCCAAGCCACCCCGAAAGTGGCACTGGGGGGGGGGGGATGTGGCAGAGGAATGTCGGCGGCAGTGGGCGGGAAGTTGATCAATTTCGGCCCCTATAGGTTTTGAGAAGATATTTACGGTGGAAAGAGATCCAGAGAGAGGGAATTCCCAAGAGCGGAGCTGATGCAATGCGACTGCAGGCTTTACCGCCGATGAAATCCCAGCTCAAAATAAAACAGTCGGAGGACTCCCGACACCTGCAGACTCCCCCAATTGGTTCTGCTGTAAATTCAGGTTCAATGAACTGCCGGTAATTGGGATGGTGACGTGGAAAAAATACTTGTCGCTGTTGGACTCAGCTCCAGTCTGGGCATTAGCACTCCAGCGACACAACGCTCTTTTTGTTGCTCTAGGCTGAACTTCACTAATTAACGCAACACATTATTCCCTCGCGTGTTACATGAGCCCTTACAAACAGGAGGCTTTTAAAATTTTATCCTGGAGTGAATCCAGGACTCTTTTAGATGTAGGTCAGGTCAAACCAAGCAACAAAGGAAATCATTGTACTGACATAATGGCAGAACAGGTCACTAACAGAATTCAGAGCGCTGCTCCCCACATAAAGTAAGAGAGGACGCAAAATTTAATATGTAGGACCCACGTTTAGAATTCCACAACTCTTCTCTGCTAGTTACTGTAGAACATGGTGTGGGTGATCCAAGGGATTGCAGTTTTTTCACCTGAATACGAAATGCACTTTGTCCATTCACTAGTGATATGTCCTTACTATACAGTACAAATGCACACGAGGCCCATACTTGAGAGAAGGTCACTCTGTGACCAGTTACCTTTATTACCAAGACCTCAAGTGAAGAAGGTGGGTGGAGCTTCCCCTTTTATACCTGTAAGTCCAGGTTAGGAGTGTCTCCCACAAGTTCACCCCCTTGTGGTCAATGTTCTCAAGGTGTACAACTTAGGTCAGCTTATACATGGGTTACAATGATAGTTGAATACATGACATCACCTCTCCCCCAAAGTCTTATTGGGATCACAGGTTATGTTTCTCTGGTGGTTTACGCTCCCTTGTAGAGCGTCTTAGTTGGGGCTCCGGTTGTTGGACGCTGGCCTGAGTGTCTGCTGTTTGCGGTGCCTCAGGCCTGTCCGGACTGCCCACAGTGACTGGGCTCTCCTCCACTTGGTTCAGGAAACAAAAGATCCATTACCAGTCGATCATCTCTGACTGTCTCTGTAACTGTCCTTAAGCGCACCATTAACAGGTGTTGATGGCCCCATCACTGGCCGCATTGTCCATTGCGATGGCATGAATCGCTGTTCAGCTAGCCATTGTCTCTGTTGAATTCCCCCTTTGGATTCGACTACATGCTGGGGCATGTACGATTGTCCTTGTCTGCCTAGAGAACTGTGTGCCGCATTAACAATGTTGACTCCCTGGTCATTGGCCGCATTTGAGCCAAGATTTTTGTCATACATCATTCTGGTCTCTTCCTCCCCTGAGAAATATGTCTGGGCTATCAGAGCTGCCGCTTCCAAGTTCAAGTCTTTGGTCTCAATCAGTTTCCTGAAAACCCCAGCATGCCCGATGCCCGCAATAAAAAAGTCTCGCAGCATCTCCGCTCTGGGAACTTACATAGGCTCGCCAGTCACCGGAGATCTGCCACGAAGTCTGGAATGCTTTGCCCTTCTCGCCACCGATGCATGTAAAACTGGTGTCTTGCCATGTGCATGCTGCTTGCCGGTTTAAGGTGTTCCCCGATCAACTTACTGCGCTCTTCGAACGTCTTGTCCGCCGGCTTCTCTGGCGCTAGAAGGTCCTTCATCAGGGAGTACGTTCTGGATCCACAAACCGTCAGGAGATGAGCCCTGCGTTTGTCGGCCGAATCCTGTCCCAACCATTCCTTAGTGACAAAACTTTGCTGTCGTCTTTCAATAAAGTCGTCCCAATCATCACCAACACAGTACTTCTCTTCTGTGCTGCTAGTGGCCATGCTCGCGTGGTTGAAATCCCAGTTTCTCATCGCCAATGATATGTCCTTACTATACAGTATAAATGCACACGAGGCCCATACTTGAGAGAAGGTCACTCTGTGACCAGTTACCTTTATTACCAAGACCTCAAGTGATGAAGGTGGGTGGAGTTTCCCCTTTTATACATGAGAGTCCAGGTTAGGAGTGTCTCCCACAAGTTCACCCACTTGTGGTCAATGTTCTCAAGGTGTACAACTTAGGTCAGCTTATACATGGGTTACAATGATAGTTGAATACATGACAACTCGAGAAGAGACGAGCTTCACAGCCACCATAATTATAGATAATCCAAGTACAATTGGCCGTGTCAGCCAGTGGCTCAGTGGGCAATACTCTCTCCTGTGAGTCAGAAGGTTGTGGGTTTAAGTCCCATTCCGGAGACTTGAGCACAAAAATCTAGACTAACACTCCAGTGCAGTGCTGAGGGAGAGTCGCATTGTCGGAGGTGCTGTCTCTCGGATGTAATGTTAAACCGAGGCTCTGTCGGCTCTCTCAGGTGGATGTAAAAGATCCCGTGGCACTATTTTGAAGAAGAGCGGGGGAGTTATCCTTGGTGTCTTGGGGCCAATATTTATCCCTCAATCAGATTATCTGGTCATTATCACATTGGCAGTGACAGCGCTGTGTTTAAGCAGTTTGTCACCTCGGACGTGTTCAAAATTAAGCTGCATCAGAATAACCTCGGCGTAACCCAAGAATGCAGACCAGCCAAACATTGAAATTCTCAGAATGCTTGGCCCAGTGGATAATGTACAGAACAAAGGTTATTTAACTCTCACCCTCTTCTCAGATGACGACTAGATTTGGCTGCCGTCAAGAAAGGAGGAAGAAAATAAATCCATCTTATAATTGATGTTCTGCTGATGACTATAATTTCTCCGGTTGTACTTATATATATGATGTTCATTTATCATCGTTTTCACAAAAATGAATAATCTCCTGTTGCCAGGAGCACATTAAAGTCCACATTCTAAAACTCTGAGGACAGCATTAAAGAAATAAATTCTTCCTGTAAAAATCCTGAAACTGTCCCCTTCAAAAAAAGACCTTAAATCTGGTAATAGAACGTCACAAGTAATTCTCCAGTTCCCTGTCACTTGTAGCAATTTGAGGCATCGGCGTGCTGTGCATTTTGGAAGGAAGAATGAGGAGAGGCAATATAAACTAAATGGTCCTACTATAAAGGGAGTGCAGGAACAGGGAGACCCGGAGGGGTACATACACAAATCTTTGAAGGTAGCAGGACAAATTGATCAGGCTGTTACAAAAGCATACAGGATCCTTGGTTTTATTAATAGAAGCATAGATTACAAAAGCAAGGAAGTAACGCTGAATCTGTATAAAGCACTGATTAGGCCCCAGCTGGAGTATTGTGTCCAATTCTGGGCATCACATTTTAGAAAGAAAGAAAGACTTGCATTTATATAGCGCCTTTCACGACCACCAGCTGTCTCAAAGTGCTTCGCAGTCATTGAAGTACTTTTTGGAGTGCAGTCACTGTTGTAATGTGGGAAACGCGGCAGGCAACTTGCGCACAGCAAGCTCCCACAAACAGCAATGTGATAATGACCAGATAATCTGTTTTTTGTTATGATGATTGAGGGATAAATATTGGCCAGAACACCGGGGATAACTCCTCTGCTGTTCTTCAAAATAGTGCTGTGGGGATCTTTTACATCCACCTGAGAGGGCAGACCGGTTTAACATCTCATCCGAAAGATGGCACCTCCGATAGTACAGTATTCCCTCAGCACGGCACTGGGAATGTCAGCCTAGATTTTTGTGCTCAGGCTCTGGAGTAGGAACTTGAACCCACTTCCTTCTGACTTGGAGGTGAGAGTGCTACACACTGAGCCACAGCTGACACTCTTTTAGGAAGGAGAAGGTACGGAGGTGATTTGCGAGAATGGTACCGGGGACAAGGGACTTTAGTTTGTGGAGAGCCTAGAGAAGCTGGGGTTGTTCTTACAGTGGAGAAGGTTAAAGGGAGATTTGATAGAGGTGTTCAAAAGTATGAAGGGTTTAGATAGAGTAAATAAGGAAAATCTGTTTCCACTGGCAGAAGGGTCAGTAACCAGAGGATACAGATTTAAGATCATTGGCAAAAGAACCAGAGGGGAGATGAGGAGAAACTTTTTACCGCAGCGAGTTGTTATGATCTGGAATGTGCTGCTTGAAAGTGCGGTGGAAACAGATTCAATTGTAACTTTCAAAAGTGAATTGGGTATATACTTAAAAAGGAAACCATTGCAGAGCTAAGGGGAAAGAGCGGGGCAGTGGGATTAATTGGATTGCTCTTTCAAAGAGGCATGATGGGCCGAATGGCCTGTTTCAGTGCTGTAAGATTCTATGACATTGATATTCATGGGGTTTTGGACACTATTAAAGCACAGTCATTGCCAATGCAGTGCTGGAGCCGTATACCCAACTCACGCATTCCTTCGAGTTCCACCCCCTTCTGGGAGCCTACAATTGATGGATTCACCCTGCTATTGTAGAGCAGAAAAAGAAAAACCATGAATTAGGCACAGACACAATGGGCTGATTGGCCTCCTTCTGTGCCGTAAATTTCTATGATTCTAAAACTGCTGGAAATCCGAGATAAAATGCTGGAAATGAACAGCAGGTTATATGCATGTCAAGTAAAATGATGGGTTAACATTTCAGGTGTGAAGGTGGGGGCCTCAGACAAACCTACTGTCTTGCATTTGGTGGAAAGCTCCTGCCTCAGGATATCCAACATGTGAATGCAAGCACTGTGCCAATTAAACTCGACAAACTTTCTCATGCATCCACTCACTAGAGAGAGGAAAGCGAGAGAGAAAGAAAGAAAGAAAGAAAGCAAGAAAGCAAGCAAGCAAGGTCAGAAAGACAAGAGAAAGAAAGAAAGACTTGTATTTATATAGCGCCTGTCACGACCATCGGACGTCTCAAAGCGCTTTACAGCCAATGAAGTATTTTTGGAGTGTAGTCACTGTTGTAATGTGGGCAATGCGGCAGCCAAATTTGTGCAGAGAGAAAAGAAAGAGAGGAAAATATAGGAGTAAAAGAGTGAAAGGGAGAGGAGAGAAAATGAATATTTTACTGTCACTTGGCCTTCCCATATGATTGCCCACATTACAACAGTGACCACACTTTAAAAGTACTTAATTGGTTGTAAAGTGCCTTGGGACGTGGTGAGGTTGTGAAAGGCACTATAGAAATGCGAGTCTTTCTTTGTATGATAGAGCTTGCTGCCTTTGGTTATTATGGGCTAGAATTTCCTAACAGCCCGCCAGTGCCCGATCGCTACCCAAAAGACCACTAAGATTCCCAAGATTATCGCCGGCGAAAACTGCCCCCCAAAAAATAAAAGAATCTGCCCAGCGAAAAACATGGGAGTTGCACCCCCAACCTGGGCGAAAAGTGGAATTTAGGGTCAATTGGGCGGTTCCTAAAGAAAATGGGCGATAAATTTTAAAATCACCAAAAATTTACCTCGAGGCTTCGGATTGGGCGTAGCAGCAGAAAAACATTAAAAATTATTTTTCAAAAAACATCACGTAAAAAAAGTCATAAAAACATTTCCAAGACCCTTTTAAACGAAATCACCACAGCAGAATTTTTAAATAATGAGTAAAAATCCGATTACTAACCTTTATCTTGCAGAGGTACTCACCTCCCACCCAGCTCCGCCGATTCTTGTGGGCGTTTTTTTCCATACTTACCTACGGGTCACCACTGAGCCAAATATCGCGCCAGGGCGATCTGTGGACGGTACACGCCAGTGGTCCGCTTCCCAGCAGTATCTCGAAACCGCCGGCGTAACTCAGATAAGGACATTTTTTGCTTACCTGATTACTACCCACAATGGCCAATATCGCCCAGAAACCGGCTGGTAAGCCAATGGAAATTCGAGTTTGGGGCTTCAGCTGGCGAGGGAAGTTCCCACACCTGGGTCCTGCCCAGTGTTGAGGTTCTGGTGATACCTGAAGTGATAACTTTCTCTTTCAGATTTTGCAACCAGTTTCATAAAGTGTTAAGTTCAAAAGAGCAGAGATTTGCAACGTTTATTTTCAGATTGCATCTGTTCACTGAGGGTGGGGTGGGGAGGGGGCACGTAAAATCCCATCCGTGGAGATTTCCAAGTGAAATTGGCAATGACGGGGGCTCGACAAGGGTAGATGCAGAGAGGATGTTTCCCCTCGGGTGGTGGGGGGGGGGGGGGGCGGTGGAATCTAGAATTAGGGGGCATAGTTTAAGAATAAGGGGTCGCCCATTTAGAACTGAGGGTCGTGAATTTGTGGAATTCTCTGCTCCTCTCTGTGGAGGCTGGGTCATTGAATATATTTCAGGTGGAGATAGACAGATTTTTGAGTGATAAGGGAGTAAAGGGTTATGGGGAACGGGTGGAGAAGTGGAGCTGAGTCCATGATCAGATCATCCATGATCTTATTTAATGGCAGAGCAGGCTCCAGGGGCCAAATGGCCTACTCCTGCTTCTATTTCTTATGTTTTTATGGTAAAAGTGAATAGCCATGTCTAGTTCATCAGTCAGAGGGTTGGCAATGCATCAACAAAAGCCGGTGTGTGTGTAAAAGCGTGAATGCTTGTTCTAGTCGTTAGCATTTATCATTTGTGAGTGATTTCTGCCCCGTATCCTCACTGAAGAATGCTACAGTCGGCTGTGAGAGAAATTGGATGGGTTGCTCTCTGTCCAGCTGTTGTGTGCCACGCACTGGTGTGTTACAGCTCAGATGCTTTTCCAATATTGCTTCTCTTTCTCAAAATACACATTAAGCTCAGGACTGCTGTCCATTACTGCCAGCGTGGAGTCAATAAACATTCCCCAAATGCCTCATTTCAATAACTACCAACAAAACTCTACATGACAATTACATAAAGTTGAAATTGCTACTGGGCAAAGCAATTAGGAGAATCAACATGAAATGGCTGGAAACGATATCGAGGGACTGAGCATTTGTTCATCTGAGCATGTGCGCCTGGCCACTTGCATGCCAGCTTCTGAGTGACTGGCAGAGTGGCACCTCTGATAGACTGTGAGGGGCTGCCTGCCTGTCTTCCACTGGTCTCCGCGGAGGAGAAAGATTGACGTTATTGCATCCACTGCAGCAGGACGGGCCTTTGTCAGCACATTTCAGGTAGTATCTCTCTCACATTGCAGATCCCACACAGTCTCTTCCTCGATATGAATTTCTGTTGTCGAGCAGTGGGATATTTGCAGAGGAGATCATGCGTGTGTGGGCATAAGGAGGGGTGGGGGGGAGGGGGTGGTGTGGGAGTGGCGGATTCAGGTTGATGTTTTTGGGCTTGTAACACTGCTGTGAAGCTCCTTGGGACGTTTTACTACGTGAAAGGCGCTATGTAAATACAGGTTGTGGTTGTTGTTGTTGAAATGTTTTGATTTATGGAGTGTCAGCTGTAGCTCAGTGGGTAGCATTCTCGCCTCTGAGTAAGAAGGTTGTGGGTTCAGGTCCCACTCCAGAGACTTGAGCACCAAACAAATCTAGGCAGACACTCCCAGTGCAGTGCTGAGGGAGTGCTGCACTGTCAGAGGTGCCGTCTTCTGGATGAGACGTTAAACTGAGGCCCCGTCTGCTCTCTCAGTTGGACGTGAAAGATCCCAGGGCACTATTTTGAAGAAGAGCAGGGGAGTCTTCTTCTTTCGTATGATAGTAGCAAATCAAATGCCAATATCTAAGTTGGATATCCAGGCCAAAGTTTCCAGTGCAACAGCGTGGATATTCTGAAGGTTGCCTGCGAATTCCCTCTGGGGGCAGTGCTCAATGATGTGCTCCAGGGTCTGATTAGGAGCTCCACTGTCACAGTCACAGTCACACTATTTCATTATCATCATAGGTGGTCCCTCGAACGAGGATGATTTGCTTCCACAAGAGTTCACAGATGTTTCAATGAAGCACCCGATGTTCCAGTCCTGAACTCCAATTGAAGGGGTGAAAGATGCCTGTGTGTGGATTTTTTTAACGTGTGGTGGCCATTGCACACCAGCCATTACAAGGGCTTGACAGAGCTAGGTCTTGGTCCAGTGGCAAGGGTTAACCAAGACGACTGGAGACCAGCTCTGCTGCACGGACCTGGTGCGCACACATATCACAGTGTGGGCTGGCCCGTGCTGCCCCTGGGCCCTCGCCTCTTCTGGGCCCCGTATCTTCATTCACCGCATCTCTGCCACGATCACTCACCACTCCTCTGCCACGATCCCTCACCGCTCCTCTGCCACAAAAACACTCGCCGCACCTCCACCACGATCTCCCGCTGCACCTCTGCACTAAACATTTGCTGAATCTCTGTCACAATCACCCACCAAATCTCAGCCACGATCCCTCATCACTCCTCTAGCCCAATCACTCGTCGCAAGTCCACCACGAACTTCCCGCTCCTCTGCTGTACCAGGGCCCCACCGATGCTCCTGCCCACGCTCCAAATGGCGACCTGGGTCCTGATGATGTCACCCAGTCGCCCACCTCGAAGCCGTTGCACATTTGTGTCGGCTCGCGCTGAAGCTGCAATGGTATGCTCCAGCTCTTTTTATAACCCCGACCTGCGGAGATGTTCTCTCGCAGGTCAGGGTGGTCTACGATGTTCCACCTAAGGAGAAGGTGGCAGCATCTACCATGACCAGATCTGAGATGGTTGATGGGTGTCCACTGTTCGCGAGGAAGGTTTGATCCTTCACGTTGTACTATGGGCTCCTCAGCAGGGGAGTTATCCCCGGTGTCTGGCCAATATTTATCCCTCAATCAACATCACTAAAAAAACAGATTATCTGGTCATTATCACATTGCTGTTTGTGGGACCTTGCTGTGCGCAAATTGGTGTTTCCTACATTACAACAGTGACTACACTCCAAAAGTACTTCATTGGCTGTAAAGCTCTTTGAGACTTCCGGTGGTCGTGAAAGGCGCTATATAAATGCAAGTATTTTTATTTTATTTTACTCTCTTCCTTTTCCTGAAAGCGTGACCACCCTCCAACATCTCACCCAAGTTCCCATCTTTCAGGTGTGAGTGTCAACTAGCTGGGCGATCTTGGGACATCTCTCATCCATGCCCGATCCTGTCCAGGCCTGACACAACCATACCCATTAGGAGTCGCTGGCTAGCAGTCAGGAATAGGGAACTCGGATGATTTTCCGCTGCCTCTCTCAGGGGTTTTGAGGCCAATTGTTGGGATCCTACTGCTGCCTCGACTAAGATCAACTCCTATTTCTCATCCCCGTGCTGCTCCTCGGTGATATCATTTGAAAACACAACGTCAGAGACCACATGTACGCTTACGACACCCAGCTCTACCTCGCCACCGTCTCTCTCGACCCCCAACACTGCCTCTGATTGGTCACGTTGCTTGTATCGGGTGAGCATAAATTTCCTCCAATGAACTTTGGTCCCCACCACAAACTCCGTTCTCTAGCCACTGACTCCATCCCTCACTGGCACGGAGAGTGTGTGAAGCAAAAGAAGCAATTGGTCTCTCCTCCCCACTACGTAGTACATGAGAGATCACTGCCCCAACTCCATACGGTAGGCGTTACATGCTAGCTTGATCTCCTTAGATACGTCATAGTGAACTAACATGGTGCTCTCTACCAACGGTTCATCACCCCTTGAAATATGGTGGGGGCGGAAGACACTCCAAATGGTAGCCTATTAAATGGATATAGGCCTAGATGAGTATTTATAGTCAAGCATGACTTGGACTCCTCATCTAGTTCCAGTTGTAAATAGGCATTTGTGCAATCCAACTTTGAGAAGATCTGACCACCTGTCAGTGTTGTGAACAAATCTTCTACATTTGGCAATGTATTGGGGAGATTACCCTCTTGAACTTGGTTTATGGTTACTTTATAATCATCACACAACCTTACCTTGGCATCTGACTTGGGTACAACAACAATGGGTGCAGCCCAATTACATAGATCTATCTTAGAGATAATGTTCTTAGTCTCTAGTCTTTTGAGTTCTTGCTCAACTCTCTCCTTGAGTGCATATGGTACAGGACGTGACTTGCAGTAAACTGGTTTAGCATCCTTCTGTACCCTGACACTCACCTTGAAGCCTTGGATCAGACTGCCTGTTTCGCAGAACACCTTTGGATACTTCTTGATGGCATCATCCTTCAATGCAAATCTCATTTCAACACAAAAAATCTCATTCCAATCCAGCTTCAATGATCCCAACCAATTTCTACCTAATAAGACAGGCTTGTCTCCTGCCACTACTAAGCAACTACTGCAAACTCTGAAATTGATCCTTGTATTTCACCGGCACGGTGATACGTCCTACTACAGGAATGTTCTCTTCTGAGTAGCCTCGCAGCTTATCTTGGTTTCCTCCTCCCCCGCCATAAAAGTCTGAGCCAGCAATGCCGCCGCTTCCAAGGTCAAGTCCTTGGTCTTGATTAACTTTCTGAAAATCCCGACATGACCTATGTTCTCAATAAATAAATCCCTTAGCATATCCCCCCTGCAGGCATCTGTGAACTTACAGAGGTTGGCCAAGCGCCGGAGGTCCGCAACGAAGTCCAGTATGCTCTGTCCTTTCCGACGTCGGTGGGTATAAAATCTGTGTTGGGCCATGTGTATGCTGCCGTTTGAGGTGCTCACTGATTAGCTTGCTGAGCTCTTCAAAGGTTTTGTCCGCCGGCTTCTCGGGTGCTAGCAGGTCTTTCATGAGTGCATAAGTCTTAGATCCACAGCTGGTCAGTAGATGAGCCCTTCGCTTGCAGGCCACTGCATCTCCCAGCCAGTCCTTCGTGACAAAGCTCTGCTGAAGCCTCTCAATGAAATCATCTCAGTCCTCACCAACACAGTACCGTTCCTCTGTGGCCATTCTCGTGGGTCGTTGATTCCTGTTTCTCGTCGCCACTGTAAAGTCCTTACACAATACCACAAATCCACATAAGGCACATTCTATGGACAAGGTCATTCTGTGACCTGCACCTTTATTCACAGGACCAAGAAGTGCTGACCCTGCGTGGGACCTCACTTTATGTACCTGGATGACCAGGTGAGGAGTGTCTCCCACAAGTTCACCCCCTGTGGTCAATGTTGCATTTCTCAAGTATATACAGTATTGTAGTGTTGGTACATGAAGGTTACATACATGACACCCACAACCCTCTGAGATGTCTGCGCTCCTCTAATTCTGCCCTCTTGAGTATCCCTGATTATAATTGCTCAACCATCGGTGGCTGTGCCTTCTGTTGCCGAGGCCCCAAGCTCTGGAACTCCCTCCCTAAACCTCTCCGCCTCTCTACCTCAAGACGTTCCTTAAAACCTACCTCTTTGACCAAGCTTTTGGTCACCTGTCCTAACATCTCTTTATGTGGCTCGGTGACAAATATTGTCTAATAACGCTCTGTGAAGCGCCTTGGGACGTTTTCCTATGTTAAAGGCGCTATATAAATACAATTTGTTGTAAAATAATAGTTAAACTTGTTCCACTGCTCAGATGCTTCTTGAATGTTATTAACTTCCGGCTGATGAGAAGCAGTTTCTGAATGTTACTTTTATCTCTCAGTTACTGAGAATGATTACTTAATTTTGCAAAGATTCTTATTGCAGTGCACCGATTTAACCACTAAGACGCTTAGATACATGACTTAGAAGTGGAGCAGTCAGTGTTTGCAATAAGCAAATGGACCTCACCAAATTGACCCTGGCAACAACAACAACAACAACAATAGCAGCTATGCTATTCGCCTCAACCCACTCCCTGTGGTTGCAAGTCCTTTGTTCACACCACTCTCTGGGTAAAGAAGTTTCTTCTGAATTGCTTCATTGGATGTATTAATGAGTATCTTATATTTCTGGCCCCTAGTTTTGGAGATCTCCTTTCACAATCCTACTGCCAAGCAGGTTTTCATAAACAGGCAGTCTGTGAATCATAGAATCATAGAAATTTACAGCATGGAAGGAGGCCATTTCGGCCCATCGTGTCCGCGCCAGCCGACAAAGAGCTATCCAGCCTAATCCCACTTCTAGCACTAGGTTGGTAGCCCTGTAAGTTATGGCACTTCAAGTGCACATCCAAGTACTTTTTAAATGTGGTGAGGATTTCTGCCTCCACCACCCTTTCAGGCCATGAGTTCCAGACCCCCACTACCCTCTGGGTGAAGAAATTTCCCCTCAAATCCCCTCTAAACCTTCTGCCAATTACTTTAAATTTATGCCCCCTGGTTGTTGACCCCTCTGCTAAGGGAAATAGGCCCTTACTACCCATTCTATCCAGGTCCCTCTTAATTATATACACCTCAATGAGGTCTTCCCTCAGCCTCCTCTGCTCCAATCTCCTGTGGGTAGAGGTTGGAGTTTAGCAACTTGCCAGTAACTCGGAACACTGTCTTCCAGGTCAAGTACAATAACTTATCAACAATTGCAGGCTCGAGAAGCAAATACATCAATCTTGACAGAACTAGGTTAGCGGTGTGCGTCGGCAGGAAGGTCCCAACAGCGAGACACATTACTAGATTGTCCCTGAGTGGAGCATATTCACCTCATGGGCTCTTTGCTTAAGAATTCACAGCTACACATTCGCTGTAAAGAAAGACTTGGAAAGAAGAAAGAAAGACGTGCATTTATATCGCGCCTTTCATGACACTGGACGTCTCAAAGCGCTTTACAGCCAATAAAGTACTTTTGGAGTGTAGTCACTGTTGTAATGTTTGTGAAACGCGACAGCCAATTTGCGCATAGCAAGCTCCCACAAACAGCAATGTGATAATTGTTAAGTAAGAATAAAGAGTCTGACTAGATACAGTGAGCTCAAAGTAAAGTGTGACCTTAGTCCTTTATTGCAGGTCTCCAGAGTGCCTTTCCAGCCTGTGAGGCCTCCTTAAGTACCAGTGCTCCCAAGGGATTGTGGGATCCTTTGGGACTCCAGGGGATGAGCCCTCTGGTGGCTACACAAGGTATATACAGGCTTACACATATATAACAACACTCCCCCCCCCCCCCAAAGTCAATGGTGTCATTATTTACAAGGTGAGTCGATCTGGGGCCTTTCTTTCCCTGGTTGATTGCCTCCGTGCAAATGCTGGTTTTGGTGAATCGTTTGTTGGGCCCTCGCTGGGCTGCTGTGTAGCTGGCCTTGCTAGGCTGCTGCAGGTGATGAGTTCTGCTTCATCGGTTGCCACTGATGTGTATGTTGGAGGGTCAAAGAACGTAGGGTCCAATGTGGGTTGCTCTGGATATTCCGTAAATCTGAGTTTGATTTGGTCCAAGTGTTTCCAGTGGGTGAGTCCATTTGAAAGTTTGACCGAAACACCCATCTCCCCTCTTTGGCCACTTGGGACCTTGTCCATAGTTCAACACAAATACAGGATCATTGATTTCAATTTCGCATGACACATTTGCGCTATCATGATATGTACTTTGTTGAAGCCGCCTGCTCTCTATCTTTTCATGTAGATCAGTGTGGACTAACGAGAGCTTTGTCTTAAGTGGCCTTTTCATGAGCAGTTCAGCGGGTGGAATCGCAGTGAGCAAGTGGGGTCTCGTGCGGTAGCTAAGCAGGTCTCAGGATAGGCGAGTCTGCAGTGAGCCTTCAGTTACCCTCTTCAACCTCTGCTTGATAGTTTGCACGGCTCTCTCTGCCTGACCATTTGATGCTGGTTTGAACGGGGCAGATGTAACATGCTTGATCCCATTACAGGTCATGAATACTTTGAACTCGGCACTGGTGAAACATGGCCCGTTGTCGCTCACAAGGACATCAGGTAGTCTGTGTGTGGCAAACATGGACCGCAGGCTTTCAGTGGTGGCAGCGGACGTGCTTGCCAACATTATCTCACATTCAATCCATTTGGAATACGCATCGACAACCACTAGGAACATTTTACCCAAAAAGGGGCCTGTATAATCGACGTGGACCCTGGACCACGGTTTGGAGGGCCAAGACCATAAACTTAGTGGCTCCTCTCTGGGTACATTGCTTACTGGCGAACATGTGTTACACTTGTGCACGCAGGACTCTAAGTCCGCATTGATACCGGGCCACCATACGTGGGATCTGGCTATCGCTTTCATCATTACAATGCCTGGGTGAGTACTGCGGAGATCACTGATGAAAGTGTCCCTGCCCTTGTTGGGGACACTACTCGATTAACCCACAGAAGGCAGTCTGCCTGTATAGACATTTCATCTTTGCGCAGCTGGTACGGCTTTATCTCTTCCTGCATTTCCACTGGGACACTGGACCAGCTCCCGTGAAGCACACAATTTTTTTACTAGGGACAGTAAGGGGTCCTGGCTCGTCCAGGTTTTAATCTGTAGGGCTGTGACGGGTGATTGCTCACTCTTGAATGCTTCCATAACCATGACTAAATCTGCGGGCTGTGCCATTTCCACCCCTGTGGTGGGCAGTGGCAGCCTACCGAGTGCATCAACACAGTTTTCTGTGCCTGGCCTGTGGCGGATGGCGTAGTTGTATGCGGACAACGTGAGCGCCCATCTCTGGATGCGGGCCAATGCATTCATATTTATCCCCTTACTTTCAGAAAAAGGGATATCAGTGGCTTATGGTCAGTTTCCAATTCAAATTTTAGCCCAAACAGATATTGATGCATTTTCTGTACCCCATAGACACACATTAACGCTTCTTTTTCAATCATGCTCTAGGCTCTCTCAGACTTAGACAGACTTCTGGATGCATAAGCAACCGGTTGTAATTTCCCAGATTCATTAGCTTGTTACAATACACACCTGACACCGTACAATGACACATCACATGCTAGTACCAAATGCTTAAATGGATCATGCAACACAAACAATTTGTTTGATCATAACAATTTTCTCGCTTTTACAAAGGAATTTTCTTGGCTTTTGCCCCATACCCATTCGTCTCCTTTATGCAGTAAGGCGTGCAGTGGTTCTAACAGTGTGCTGAGACCCGGTAAGAAGTTACCAAAGTAGTTCAGAAGTCCTAGAAACGACCGCAGCTCCGTCACGTTCTGTGGCCTTGGTGCGTTCTCGATTGCCTCCGTCTTCGGGTCAGTGGGCCTGATGCCGTCCGCCACGATTCTTCTCCCCAGGAGCTCAACTTTGGGCGCCAGGAAAACGCACTTCGAGCGTTTTAACCTGAGCCCCGCGCAGTTGAGTCGACTTAGAACCTCCTCCACGTTCTGCAGATGCTCGACTGTGTCCCGACCTGTAACCAAGATGTCGTCCTGGAAGACCACGGTGCGCGGGACCGACTTCAGTAAGCTTTCCATGTTTCTCTGGACTATCGTCACGGCAGATTGGATTCCAAACGGGCATCTGTTGTAGATGAAGAGACCTTTGTGCGTGTTGATGCAGGTGAGGCCCTTCGATGATTCCTCCAGCTCCTGCGTCATGTAGGCCGAGGTCAAGTCCAACTTCGTGAATGTCTTTCCTCCCGCCAGCGTAGCAAAAAGGTCGTCAGCCTTTGGTATTGATCCTGCAGGGAGAAACGATTGGTAGTTACTTTGTAATCACCACAGATTCTGACGGTGCCGTCTCCCTTGAGGACTGGAACAATCGGACTGGCCCGCTCGTTGAATTCAATCGGTGCAATGATGCCCTCTCGTTGCAGCCGGTCTTGCTCGATCTCTACCCTTTCTCTCATCATGTACGGTACTGCTCTCACCTTGTGATGGATGGGTTGCGCCCCCGGAATTTGGTGGATTTGCACTTTTGCTCCTTGGAACTTCCCGATGCCTGGTTCGAACAGCGAGGGGAACTTGTTTAAGACCTGGGCACACGAAGTGTCACCAACAAATGAGAGCGCTCGGACGTCATCACAGTTCCAGCGTATCCTACCCAGCCAGCTCCTGCCGAGCATCGTGGGACCATCGCCCAGTACCACCCAGAGTGGTAGCTTGTGCACCGCTCTATCGTAGGAGACCTTTATGTTAGCACTGCTGGTTACGGGAATCAGTTCCTTTGTGTAAGTTCTCAGTTTCATGTGAATGGAGTCAAGACTGGCCTTGAGGCCTTGCTGCACCACAATTTATCGAAAGTCTTTTTGCTCATAATGGACTGGCTCACGCCCATGTCCAGCTCCATTGACACTGGGAGTCCATTTAAGTCAACTTTCAGCATTATCGGGGGACACTTTGTGGTAAATGTGTGCATCCCATATACCTCTGCCTCCTTGGTCTGAGGCTCTGGTTCATCGTAATCTGCCATGGATCTGTCCTCCTCTGCAACATGATGGTTTGCAGGATTAACAGGGTTTGCAGCATGCCTGCACACTCGTTGGAGGTGTCCCATTGTTCCACAGCCCTTGCAAACGTACCCTTTGAAGCAGCATGAATGGAAACGATGATCACCCCCGCAGCGCCAACAAGGTGTTAATGGCTTTGCAGACGTGCAGCTGCGGGCATGTGGGGCCTGCCCTGTACGTTGCGATTTGAAAACAACATCACTTTGTTCACAGTACTTGTAGCAGCACGCGTGTGCTGAGAGATTTGCTTAGTATTGTCACTGGTGGCAATGAACGCCTGGGCTATCGAAATGGCTTTATTCAAGGTTGGGGTCTCTATAGTCAAAAGTTTGCCAAGTATGAAAAAGTCTCTGAGCATGTGCTCCAAATGTCCTTCAAATTCGCAATGTCCTGCAAGACGTCTTAGCTCGGTGACATAACTTGCCACTTCCTGGCCTTCAGATCTTTTGTAGGTGTAGAACCGGTACCTCGCCATCAGAACGCTTTCCTTCGGGTCCAGATGCTCCTGGACCAGTGTGCACAAATCATCGTGCGATTTCTCTGTGGGTTTTGCTGGAGCAAGCAGATTTTTTATGAGGCCATATGTTGGTGCCCCGCAGACTGTGAGGAGAATCGCCCTTTGTTTGGCAGTGTTCATTTCTCCTTCCAGCTCGTTGGCCACGAAATGGTCGAGTCGCTCCACGAAGGTTTCCCAATCATCTCCCTCCGAGAATTTCTCCAGCATGCCCACTGTTCACTGTATCGTTGGGTTCGTCATCTGTATCTCGTCACCAGTTGTTATATATGAATAAATAGTCTGACTGGATACTGTGAGCTCAAAGTAAAGTGTGACCGTAGTCTTTTATTGCAGGTCACTAGAGTGAAGCCTCCTTAAGTACCAGTGCTCCCAAGGGATTGTGGGATCCCTTGGAACTCCAGGGGATGAGCCTTCTGGTGGCTACACGAGGTATATATAGGTTTACACATATATAACATCAATGACCAGATAATCTGTTTTTGTTATGTTAATATCTCACCCACGCCCGATCCTATCCAGTCCGGACACAACCACATCCATTAGGGGTCGCAGGCTAGCCAGGAATAGGGAACTCGAGATGATTTTCTGCTACCTCTCTCAGGGGCTTTAAGGCCGATTGTTGGGTCCCTACTGCTGCCTCGATTAAGATCAGCTCCTATTTCTCATTGACGTGCTGCCCCTCGCCAATGATAAAGTGGCCCTGGGCTGGTGAAAGCCTCTGATGTGTTATCCAGTGTCTCCATAAGGACAGTGCATGTATGTCAAGTGAGAACAGGATCGGACTCAGTTGTAATTGCTAACAAGCTGATACTCATGGAGAATGGTTACTTGGGCTGGGTACCTGTGCCCACTGTCATCATCATATCATATTATAGGCTGTCCCTACAACAAGGATGACTTGCTTTTACATGAGTTCACAGATGTTTCAATGAAGGACCCGATATTCCAGTCATAAACTCCAATGGAAGGGGTGGAAGATGCCTGTGCGTAGATTTTCATAATGTATGGTGACCGTTACACATCGGCCACACCACAGGCTTGACAAATCTAAGCCTTTATCCAGTGGCAAGGGTTAACCAGGATGACTGGAGACCTGCTCTGCTGCACGGACCTAGTGCGCACACATATCGCAATGTGGGCAGGCCCGTGCTGCCCCATGGCCCTCGGCTCTTCTGGGCCCCGTACCTTCATTCACCGCACCGCCGCCAAGATCTCTCGCCATTACTCTGCCTGGAACTGTACCTCAGTGATGGACATTGCCTTCAGGAGAGAAGGGAAGAAAGAAAAGTGTGAGGAAGTTGTCTGATCACATTTTGTGCACACTAAATAGCATTTGTCAAAGGGAGATACTGTATAATATAATCTGCAACTGTAACTGTTGTGTCCTTAGATGCTCTAACAATGAGTTAGAATATCTAACAAGGCAGTGTGTTGTACTTGAACTGTAGTGACCTTAGTCCTTTATTAGTTAACTTCAGAGTGAGTATCACACCAAGTGGCTTGCCTTTTATACCAGGCCAGTCACACCTGTACAGGTAACCTACAAGTCTCCCACTGCTGTGCCCTCTGATGGCACACCTTAATATGGTACCAACAGTGGCCATGTAAGATACATGACATCACTCCCCCCTGACCCCTCAGTGCAAATCGCCTCTGCATTGCTTATGCTCTGATCTTAGCTCTATATGCGTTCTGTCTGGTAGACCTCTAGCGGGTCGGCTCAACCTTGGGTGGGTAGTTGGTGCAGTAGCGTGCTGGTGGTTGCTATTTGTGTATGTGTGTTCCTGACCACTCCATTCTCACCCCCCCTCCCACATTGGTGTGGCGGGGGCTTCTGGCATTCATGTACACACAAGTTCAGGTAAGTGGGTTTTGCATGTTTTAATTTTTTTTGAGTGTTTCCGTGGTGTGATAAGAGAGTTAGGTGCCTCGTCGATGCGGTGACCGGTGCGTAAGGACAAGCTCGTTCCAGAGCTGCTGGGTAGTGTCTCTGCAGTCCTGTGGCGGTTCAGTGCCCGGTGCTGGCAGTAGGAAACCGGTTGGCTCGCATAGCCTGCTCTCGGGGCTGTCGTCATGGTTCCTAGCATCAGGCAGGTTCACAGATGTCTGAGATCCCCCTGTCCTTTCTTTACGTCCTGGGTCCCAGCTGCTCCCTGAGGAGCTGTCGTCTAGCAGTGCACAGGGAACCGCTGACTCGCTAGCCTGAGGGTCGCTTGGTTTAAGATCCTAGCTGGTGCCTGTTTCCTCTGGGGTATACATCTAGGGGTATAGCCTTAGTGCAGTCTGCTCCTTCAGGCTCGTGGCAGTTGGTGCCATCGGTTGCTTAAGTGATGGAGCCGACCCAGGGCATGGTATCGATACCAGTGCCGTTGCCCTGCTGAGGTCGCTTGCTTCGCAGCTCGTGTGTGTTGGCTGCTTGTGGCCACACTTCGTGGTGCATGACTCTGGTTCCCGGGACGCAGGCTACAGCATTGGATAGCTTGCTGGACTTGTGTGCACCCGATGGATGTCTGCCCGCTGCATTGGCTGCGTGCAGTGGGAATCCTGCATCACACAGCTTTTCCTCGCTGGTTGCATATGCACAGTTTAAATCATCAATTACACATTGTACATAATCGCGCAACTTTTCCATGCTGGTTGCATGTATACAATTCCGATTATCATCAGTTACACATTTTACATGGTCAGTTACACACTTTACATAATCGGTTACCTCTTTAGTCTCTAACTTACAATTCTTGCTACATTGCTTAATTGTGTGGAACTGTCCCTTTAATTGTAGTGTGTTGCCAGCCTCCTTTAAGAGAGCCTTGCTGCTTTACCCCAATCCGCTTCTCCGTTTGGTGCCACATGTTGCTCCATCAGCGCTGCACCTCGTGGTCTGGCCGTGGCCATCTTTGTCTTCAGCGCATCGCCTCGTGGTGCGGGCGCCATCTTTTCTTTGTCCACAATGTCAACTGCGGTGATCCTCTTCTCCCCGGGTTCTGCCTCCGCAGTTGGGAAGTCGCTGCTGGATCCGATTTTCTCCCTCCTGAGTACTGCCACTGGAGCCTGGAAGGTGGGTTCGGGTCGTCTCAGCTGGATCATCTCCACGCAGTCGTGCTGAGCAGTCTGTGTCTCGGGTGCCGTGCTGGTCAGTTCTCTGGTGCTGGGTCCACCCTCAGGTGAGGGCTTGCTTTGCCTCTGAGCGCAGAGGACTTCGATTGCTGGAGGGATGAAATCTTCCCACTTCCAATGGATCTTCCCCATCCACCTTCTACCGAGCAGCATTGGTCCATCACCTGCAACAATCCACAGAGGTAACTTATGCACCGCGCCATCATGGGGTACCTTTACATTCACACTACCAACGACTAGGATGATTTCATCGGTGTAGGTGCGCAGTTTTGCCTGAACTGGGGCCAACTCGAGTCATTCAGCTGGATTGTCCCATAGCCTCTCAAAGGCTTCTTGATTCATCACTGACTGGCTCGCCCCCATGTCCACTTCCATGAAGACTGGACTTCCCTCTATCTTAACTTCCATCTTCAGTGGGGAGCACTCAGTGGTGCAGGTAAACATGCTGTGTACCTCCCCGTGAGACTGGGCTGCCTCTCTGTCTAACAATTTATAATCCACGCTGGATTCATGGCCATCTGCGGACTCCTCATCGACACAGTGAGTCCTATTTCTCTTCCACATTTGTTGGAGGTGGCCATTTGTGCCGCAGCCTTTGCAAACATAGTCTTTAAAACGGTACTGGTGAGCCCTGTGATTCCCTCTGCAATGCCAGCATGGTGCTACACGATTAACCCCCCTCGGCGGACTCTGAGTTAAGGGACTCGGGGCCTGTTCTGTCTTCCCTGAGAGGATTCGCGCTCTACAGTCCAGCTCCTGAACGGCGCCACTCTGTGCACAGTACCTGCCGGGTTTGAGTTCTGAGGGTGAGACATCTGCTTAGAGCCGCAGGTCGAGGTCATGAAGGACTGGCTCACAGAGATGGCCTTCTGCAGGGTGACTGTGGTATCCGCCAACAGTGGCTTGTGAAGAAGGCCCTGATGGCCAATTCCAATGACAAAAATGTCCCGCAGTGCTTCGTTAAGAGTGTATTTGACTTTAAAAACAGTTGTTACTGTCATGTATCTTACATGGCCACATGGTGCCGAACTCACACAGTGCCGCCAGCCTCCTGAGGTCTGCAGCGTACTTCGCGATTTCCTGGTCTTCGGGCCATCGGTGGGTATAGAACCGGTGTCTGGCTGTGAGGATGCTCTCCTTGGGCTTGAGTTGCTCCTGGATCAAGGTTACGAGCTCCTTGTATGACTTGGTCGTTGTCTTCGCTGGTGCCAGCATGTCCCTGACGAGGCCATAGACGTTGGGCCCACAACTGGTTAGTAGGATAGCGCGGAGCTTATCAGCCAGTGCAGTCGGGTCGTCTCCTGCCAGGTCGTTTGTTGTGAAAAAGTGTTCTAACCTCTCCACAAAGGCATCCCAATCATCACCATCGGTGAACTGCTGCAACGTACCAAGGGTAACCATTTCCGCGTGAAAGTTCGTATTCTCGTCGCCAGTTGTTGTGTCCTTAGATGCTCTAACAATGACTCCATGAGGCAGTGTGTTGTACTTGAACTGTAGTGACTTTAGTCCTTTATTAGTTAACTCCAGAGTGAGGATCACACCTGGTGGCCTGCCTTTTATACTAGGCCAGGCACACCTGTACAGGTAACCTACAAGTCTCCCACTGCTGTGCCCTCTGGTGCCATATGGTACCAAAAGTGGTCATGTAAGATACATGACAGTAAAAACTGTTTTTAAAGTCAAATACACGCTTATTGTTTTGAATAGATAATATTAGGTTCTTTGTGGAGTTGAATCATCTGCCCAACGGTAACATATTGGGCCTGAAATCCCAGTGCTGCGCTTCCCGCGGGCGCTCGCCTGGAAATAAGGAAAAAGATCCGCATCTACCTTTTGGTACTGCGCCCTCCAGTGATCACAGTCGGAGGCCTCCTCTCCCCGCGCATAAGAGCACGTTCACGTCTTGGAGATGCGAAGAGAGAAGCTGGAGTCATGTGGCACTGGACAGCCAATCATGGTACAGTCCGTAAGTATGAGTTCTCATTATTATGAATGAGAAACCCCCCCCCCAAACACCCAAACACATATTTAAAAAACACCTCACATATTTATATTAATTTAAATTAAAGTTCATGAAATGTGTTAGAAAAAATATATATTTTTTGGATTTTTTTTTAAAAATGTTGTAATTAGGGTTTAAAATAAACTGACCTTACTGGTCGGGGTTTTTAACATAAAAATGTGTTTTTAAATTTTACTTTTATATGCTTTTTATATGATTCAAAACTCTTACGCTGGTAAAAGTAAGCTATGCGCCTGCTTTTACCAGGCGCAAGAGTTGTAAGGACATTCGCTGGGCAAGAGATGGACAAATACCTCAATCTTGCCCGCGCAAATGTCCTGGCTGCGGGGATGCAGAGAATGTGTCAAGCTAAAACTTGACAGATCGGAAAAGCCTGTTTTTGGCGCATGTGCATCGCGCGTCGAAAACAGGCTTTTGTGAGGCCTTGCCGGGTCTGTACACACTCCGTACACACCCAGCGAGGCCGGAATTTCAGACCCATTATTTAGATTCTTTCTCATTATTTAAAGGTGCTTGGTCTAAAAATTCAATTGTGGCCCAAAGGCCACCCTACCAGACTACCCATGACTGCAGTGAAACAGTTTTGAAGGAAGCCCCAGCAAAAATGTTTTGGAAGACTGAAATCAGTTGTAGAAGGCAGAGTATAGGCCAAAAAAAAAGCATCCAGAAGTGAACCAGAAAGTCTAAAGGATAAAACCAGCAACTAGCCTGTATGAGCCCTTTAAATAGCGCTGCGGAAGGGTTCTTTCCGCCTGTTAGCGCCACAAGATGCTGAGCAAGTTTATCACGTGGTGAGTCAGGCTCTGTGATAGCCTACTTTCCCAGAAGGGTCCTACAACATTATTTTAATGCTTCCTGTGCATCCCCTGGATGCCTACAAAGGCGATCGATACAATACAGCGAGCGGTGCACTTCCGGAGCGGATTGAGTGAACACAATCCTTGTGCGCCTGTTTTACGTAATCGTATTTCTAAGCCTTTCGGTTCACACCAACAGTAAGGGGCTGATTTTCAGCAAGGCATCCGCCCGTCCAAGTGCCACCGATGTCCGCCGAGGTACCGGACAGTTCTTTGGGCAGAATATTCATCGCCGAGGTCCCTCGAAGGTCGGTGGGCAGCAAATGGAAGACGTACACCGCCAATTTTGGCGGCAGTGGGCGGGAGGTCTCATTCTCGGCGGCAGAGGGGCTTGCCGCCCAAGTGCCGCCGAGGATGGAGTCAGGCCCACGGAGGGTCGAAGATCTGAAAAAAAAATCACCAATAAAAATACAAAAACTATCGGAAAACCTTCAGGGGACCCCATCCAGGAAAGTCCAGGATCTGCAGGAGGAAAATTTAGGGCTGAATTTCGACCCCTAAAAATTAAAGCGTAGTACGAGCAAAGCAAAAATGTTTGATAATATTTATTATTGCTAAATAATAATCATAGTCAATGAATTGTCACCATTAGGTTTCTGCTCAATAACTCAGTAACATAATCACCAGAAAATGTTTCAAAAAACAGAACAGAAAAAAGGAAGACTTGCATTTATATCACGCCTTTCACAATTGTTATGTATATTGATACGCCCTTACTACACAGTATAAATGCACACGAGGCCCATGCTTGAGAGAAGGTCAGTCTGTTACCTGTCCTTTATTTCTTAGCACTCAAGTGATGAAGGTGGGTGGAGCTTCCCCTTTTATACCTGAAGGGCCAGATTAGGAGTGTCTCCCACCTAGTGGTCAGTGTTCTCACAGTGTACAACTTAGGTCAGATTATACATGGGTTACAATGCTGGTTGAATACATGACATCACCTCTCCCCCAAAGTCTTATTGGGATCACGGGTTGAGTCTCTCTGGTGGTTTACGCTCTCTAGTAGAGCGCCTGAGTTGGGGCTCCGGTTGTTGGGCGCTGGCCTGAATGTCTGCTGTTTGTGGTGCCTCAGGCCTATCCAGACTGCCCACAGTGATTGGGCTCTCCTCCCTTTGGTTCCAGTGTGCGGTGATCTGTGGTGGAGTGAACTCTACATCGTGTTCTTCCTCTGCTTCTTCTATGGGGTTGCTGAACCTCCTTTTTGTTTGATCCACGTGTTTGCGGCAGATTTGTCCATTGGTAAGTTTAACTACCAGAATCCAATTCCCTCTTTGGCAATCACAGTGCCTGCGAGCCATTTGGGCCCTGCAGCGTAGTTGAGGACACAGGATAATTTACATCAATACATCGCGCCCTCGCATTCCTGTCATGGTAGTCATATTGTGGCTGGCGCCTGCTCGCGACAATTTCTTTCATGGTGGGGTGTATAAGGGATAGCCGGGTTTTGAGCGTCCTTTTCATTAGCAGCTCTGCAGGTGGAACCCCTGTGAGCGAGTGTGGTCGGGATCTATAGGCCAACAGGAGGCATGATAAGCGGGTTTGTAGGGAAACCCCTTGGATTCTGAGCATCCCTTGTTTGATTATCTGCACTGCTCGTTCCGCCTGGCCGTTTGAGGCCGGCTTGAACGGTGCCGTTCTGACATGGTTAATTCCATTCTGGAATTCAGTGCTTGTGAAGCACGGGCCATTATCGCTGACTAAGACGTCCAGTAGACCATGGGCGACGAACATTGCCCGTAGACTTTCTACCGTGGCAGAGGATGTGCTTGAATTTAAAATGTCACACTCGATCCATTTGGAGTAGGCGTCTACTACAACCAAAAACATTTTTCCCATGAAAGGACCTGCGTAGTCCACATGGATGCGTGACCAAGGCTTGGCGGGCCATGGCCAAGGGCTAAGGGGGGCTTCCCTGAGCGCATTGCCCAGCTGGGCACAAGTGTTGCACCTGCGAACACAAAGTTCCAGATCTGCGTCTATCCCTGGCCACCAAACATGTGACCTGGCATTTGCCTTCATCATGACAATGCCCGGGTGCTCATTGTGGAGTTCTCTGATGAACACCTCTCTGTCCATCTGGGGCATGACTACGCGGTTTCCCCACAGTAGGCAATCGGCCTGAATCGAGAGTTCATCCCTGCGCCTGTGAAATGGTTTAAATTCCTCAGGGCATGCCCTATACGTGGCTGCCCAGTCCCCATTCAGGACACATTTCTTGACTAGAGACAATAGTGGGTCTCTATTTGTCCAGACTTTAATCTGACGGGCTGTCACGGGTGAGCCTTCACTTCCGAAAGCTTCAACAGCCATGACCATTTCAGCAGCATGCTCGGTAGCCCCTTCAGTGGTGGCTAGTGGGAGCCTGCTGAGTGCATCGGCCCAGTTTTCGGTGCCCGGTCTGTGCCGAATTGTATAGTCATAGGCGGCTAACGTAAGTGCCCCCCTCTGTATGCGGGCCGATGCGTTTGCATTTATGGCCTTGTTGTCGGCCAAAAGGGACGTTAGGGGTTTGTGATCTGTCTCCAGCTCAAATTTCCTGCCAAACAGATACTGGTGCATTTTCTTTACCGCATATACACATGCGAGCGCCTCCTTTTCTACCATCCCGTAACCCCTTTCTGCCTGGGACAGACTCCTGGAGGCATAAGCTACCGGCTGTAACTGACCCTTGACATTGACATGCTGCAACACACACCCGACACCATAGGACGACGCATCGCACGTTAACACAAGTTTCTTACATGGGTCGTAAAGTGTTAACAGAGTGTTTGAACATAACAAATTGCGTGCTCTATTAAAAGCCCTTTCCTGGCTGTCCCCCCAGACCCATTCGCGACCTTTGCATAGGAGCACGTGTAGCGGCTCTAGCAGCGTGCTCAAAATGGGAAGAAAGTTGCCAAAATAGTTCTGGAGCCCCAGGAATGAACGCAGCTCCATTGTGTTACAGGGTCTGGGTGCTCTCTGGATCGCTTCCGTCTTGGACGCAGTAGGGCTGATCCCATCTGCTGCTACCCTCATCCCCAGGAATTCTACCACTGGAGCTAGGAAGACGCATTTCGCCTTTTTCAGTCGCAGTCCAGTCTGCGTAACACCTCCTCCAGGTTGTGGAGATGTTCTTCAGTATTGTAACCCGTGATGAGGATGTCATGCTGAAAAACCTGGAATCGACTTGAGGAGGCTTTCCATATTTCGTTGGAAGATCGCGGCGGCCGAGCGAATCCCGAACGGACATCTGTTGTACTCAAACAACCCCTTGTGTGTTGTGATGGTGGTCAGCTTCTTCGACTTACTTGCCAGCTCCTGGGTCATGTAAGCTGAGGTCAGGTCCAATTTTGAAAAAAGTTTGCCACCGGATAGCGTCGCAAAGAGGTCCTCCGCTCTCGGTAGCGGGTACTGGTCTTGGAGTGACACCCGATTGATGGTGGCCTTGTAATCACCACATATCCTGACCGACCCATCCGCCTTGAGCACCGGCTGGCTGCAGTGCCATAGGAGTCCACAGGTGGAGCTATATATATTACACTTCTCCCTCCTTAATGAAGAAGTAATTATAACAAAATAATCATCATACATAACTTACATAACAAAAGATATGGACTTATTTTGCCATATTTACAAATCAAGCTTAACCACTTGTTTTCTGTTTCGAAGCGGATACCTTCGTTCTCGAGCAGAACCTTCCAAACATGGTGTCGAATTTAAACTCATTCATCGCAGATCCTGAGGAAAGTTCTCCTCCAAGGGATGTCCTTGATTTCCATTTGAACTCTCTCTAACTTCAGACTGTTTGGCTGCCTGACTCAGACTCAGACTTAAATTCTGACTTTCTCTAGGATTTGTTTCCAGTACATTGGATGTAGGATATGATGAGTCAGAAACAATTGAATCATTCCCACCTTCAACTACTTTCATATCTGTAGGTAAAATATGATCAATGTGAACAAATCTAACATGTCCATAATCAAACATCTTGACCAAATATGTGCGAGGACCACATATCTTCCCCACTCTTCCTGGTAACCAGTTTATGCATTTATGTTGATGGTTCTTCACTCTTACCATCTGATTTAATTTTACACTTCTCTCTTTTACTCTACCTCTATCATGACTCTCTTTCTGTCTTAATTGTGTCTCTTCTACAGACTGTGCCAAGTTTGGTTTTAACAACGAGAATCTAGTTCGTGGTTGTCATTTGAGAAACAACTCTACTGGTGTTCTACCAGTAGTTGTGTGAGGAGTATTACGATACGTAATTAGAAAATTAGCCAATTTGTGGTCCAATGACAACTGTCGTTTCTTGGGATTTGGATCCAACATCTGTTTGATGAGGGCACGTTTTACAATTTGTACTGTGCGCTCTGCTGCACCATTTAAAGCAGGGTGGTACGGTGGAACTTGGTATGTTTCACACCATTATTGCTTGTGAAGTGTGCAAATTCTTCTGATCGAAATTGTGGTCCATTATCAGAAACAGTTTCTTCTGGGAGGCCAAATGAAGAAAATAATCTTCGTAAAATGTATAATGTTTTACTTGTTGTTATTTTCCACATTGGAAACACCTCGACCCACTTCAAATGGCTATCAACCACAATGAACAATTGTTGTCCTTCCAGCTCAGCAAAATCAATATGTAGCCTTTGCCACACCCTGGGAGGTCATTTCCATGGCTGTAATAGTACTGATGATGATTTCTTGCTTACTGATTGACATGTCGTACACTGACTGACGCTGTACTCTATATTTTTATCAATACCTGGCCACCATAAGTAACTGCATACAAAACTCTTGGTCAAGCACATTCCCAGGTGTTGGTCATGGAGGTCTCCTAATAATTTGGACATGAATTTATTTGGTATAACCACTCTTGCACCCCACGTGATACAATCTTTATCGACTGATAATTCATTTCTATGAATGAAGAATGGATGAATATCTTTGTCTGTTACCTGCTTTGGCCATCCATTTGCAATATAATCATAACTGGGTCACGTTTGGTTGCTCTACCAATCTTTTCAGCTGTGACTGGCAGTTCATCAATGTATGAAAAATAGAACACTTCTTCCCTATCGGGTGTAACTTGTAATGGGGCAGGCAATCTAGACGTAGCATCAGCATTACTGTGATCAGCTGATCGTCTGTGTTCAATATCATATGTATATGCTGACAAAATCAAAGCCCATCTCTGCATTCGGGCTGGAGCTAATGTTGGAACTGGGGACTTTGGATGGAGGATTGCTGTCAGGTGCTTATGGTCCATAACGATAATAAACTTACGACCATACAAGTATTTGTGGAACTTCTTGGTTCCAAAAATTAATGCCAAAGCTTCCCTTTCGATTTGCGCATAATTACTCTCACTGGCACTGAGAGTGCATGAAGCAAAAGCAATTGGTTTCTCCTCCCCACTACGTGATACATGAGAGATCACTGCCCCAACTCCATACGGAGAGGCATCACATGCTAGCTTGATCTCCTTAGATACGTCATTGTGAACTAACATGGTGCTCTCTACCAATTTGCTTTTTCACTCCTTGAATGCTGTATCACATTCTTCTGACCACGTCCAATGGACCTGTTTTTTCAATAGTTCATTCAGTGGATGTAATGCTGTAGCCAAGTTTGGTAGGAACTTCCCATAATAGTTCAAAAGACCGGCAAATGATCAAAGTTCAGTGACATTCTTGGGAGTGGGTGCATTTCTGATTGCATCCACCTTTTCCTTGGTTGGATGTAAACCATCTTTGGCAACTCTGTACCCTCAGTACACCACGGAGTTTTGAAATAGCTCACACTTGCGAGCATACACTCGTACTCTGTGCTTCCCAACCGTTTGAGGACTTCATTCAATATGTTATTATGAATTTGCCTATTTGGTGCTGAAATTAGTATGTCATCTAAATAACATACTACCCCTTCAATACTTTGCAAAATCTGGTTCATCACCCCTTGAAATATGGCAGGGGTGAAATATGGCTACCAGTCCAAATGGTAGCCTATTAAATTGATATAGGCCTAGATGAGTATTTATAGTCAAGCATGACTTGGACTCCTCAACTAGTTCAAGCTGTAAGTAGGCATTCATAAGATCCAACTTTGAGAAGATCTGACACCTGTCAGTGTTGTGAACAAATCTTCTACATTTGGCAATGCATTGGGGAGATTACCCGCTAGAACCTGGTTTATGGTTACTTTATAATCAATACACAATCTTACATTGCCATCGGACTTAGGTACAACAACAATGGGTGTAGCCCAATTACATAGATCCATCTTAGAAATAATGTTCTCAGTCTCTAATCTTTAGAATTCTTGCTCAACTTTCTCCTTGACTGCATATGGTACGGAATGTTGCTTGCAGTAAACTGATATCATCATCATCATCATCATCATCATCATAGCAGTCCCTCGGAATCGAGCAAGACTTGCTTCCACTCCTGAAGTGAGTTTTTTGGTGGCTGAACAATCCAATATGAGAGCCACAGACTCTGTCACAGGTGGGACAGATAGTCGTTGAGGGAAGGGGTGGGTGGGACCGGTTTGCCGCATGCTCCTTCCGCTGCCTACGCTTGATTTCTGCACGCTCTCGGCATTGAGCACCGAGGTGCTCAGCGCCCTCCCGGATGCACTTTCTCCACTTAGGGTGGTCTTTGGCCAGGGACTCCCAGGTGTCAGTGGGGGTGTCGCACTTTATCAGGAAATCTTTGAGGGTGTCCATGTAACGTTTCCGCTACCCACCTTTGGCTCGTTTGCCGTTAAGGAGCTCCGCGTAGAGCACTTGCTTTGGGAGTCTCATGTCTGGCATGCGAACTATGTGGCCTGCCCAGTGGATCTGATCGAATGTGGTCAGTGCTTCAATGCTGGGAATGTTAGCTTGGATGAGGAAGCTGATGTTGGTGCGCCTGTCCTCCCAGGGGATTTGTAGGAACTTGTGGAGATATCAATGGTGATATTTCTCCAGCGACTTGAGGGGTCTACTGTACCTGGTTCATGTCTCTGTGCCATACAGGAGGGTGGGTATTATTACAGTCCTGTAGACCATGATCTAGCATCCTTCTATACCCTGACACTCGTCTTGAAGCCTTGGATCGGACTGCCTATTTCGCAGAACACCTTCAGATAATTCTTGATGACATCATCCTTTGATGCAAATCTCATTTCAGCATGAAAAGTCTCACTCTAATCCAGCTTCAGTGATCCCAACCAATTTCTTCCTAGTAAGGCAGGTTTGTCTCCTGCCACTACTAATAGAGGCAAGCTCTGAAATTGATCCTTGTATTTCACTGGTATGGTGATACGACCTACCACAGGAATGTTCTCTCCCGAGTAGCCTCGCAGCTCTATCTTGGATTTCTCCAATGGGAAATCACGCAATTTGTTGAGGTATAGCGTCTCTGGTACTACACTCATGGATGCACCAGTGTCGATTTCCATGGGTATCTTGGTTCCTGCAACATCTATGTGGATGATGATACGTTTTGAATCGCTGTTAGTTAACCTCGTGCTCCTGATGATGTGTAGCTCTGAAACCTCCTCGTCTATTGTTTTTCTTCCATGCTATGTAGTCTCTGGGGATTTCTACTCATAGCTTTGAAAGCTGGTTTACCCATCAGCCCAGTGTTCCTGCAGATGTAACACTCTGCCTTCACATATGGACCACTTTGAGCAATGTGTTGTCCCAGGCACTGATAGCAAGACAGTTACCATTGTCAGTTTCTGAGACCTTGGGGCCCAACTGCCTTTTACTTTTAACCTGTAGGCGATTCACTTCGGTTGTCTGACGACTGGAAATAGTATGAAATTCTAGGGAATATTGGTCAGCCATATTCATTGACATAGCTGTCTGACAAGCTAAATTAAAAGTCAAGTTAGGAGTTGTCAATAACTTTCTTCTGATCGCATCATTTTTCATCCCACAAACAAATGTACTCACTGATATTTTCTTCAGTTAACTGATCTTGTATTCCGAAACGATAACTTTCAGCAATTTCCAGGGGCTCAGGGTTGAAGTGCTGTTCTAATCTGCTTAAGAGTTGTGTCCTTTGGTTTGACAGGCACAAGCAAATTTTTCAAGGTTTCATACACCTTGGGCTCTGCTTCAGTTAAGAAAATCACCCGTTGTCTTTCCAACATCATCCGGTTATGGTTTTCATCATCGGGGACTTCGATGATATTATTTGCGGTGAAAAACATTTCTAGCCGCTCCACATACGCTCTGAAACTTTCACGGTCACGTTGAAACTCCCCCAAATGCCCTATTATTCCCATAGACACGGCCACCTGGACTCTGGCAGTTCAGACAAGTGTGCTTATAATTTACCTTGGATTTGTAGCTGTTAATCAAAAGAGAAAAGCTCTCAAAGTCTCTCTGTCGGTTGGCTGAATCCTCCACCAACAAAAATTGTAGCTTTTTTTTATCTACTTTATCCTATTTTCATCGCCATTGTTATAGCTTCAATACAACTCACAAACACACACACAGCCTTAAGATGGCAGAGCACTCCGGAACTCAGTTAGGTGACCTGTTCCCTTCTTTATTATAAATAGCACTGGCTGCAGTACCACAGGAGTCCACAGCTGGCGCTATATATATATTATACCAAGTATCGCAGAAAGTTACCCAGCTTGGTAAAATGTGGAAATGCGGCAGCCAACCGGAGCACAGCAAACTCCCACAAACAGCAATGTGATAATGACCAGAAAATCTGTTTTAGTGATGTTGGTTGAGGGATAACTATTGTCCAGGACTCCCCTGCTTTTCTTCGAAGTAGTTATAAATAATTTATAGAAATTTATGGCACAGAAGGAGGCCACTCGGCCCATCGTGTCTGTGCCATGGGATCTTTTACGTCCACCTGAGAGAACAGATGGGAGCCTCAGTTTAACATCTCAGCCGAAAGACGGCACCTCCGACAGTGCAGCACTCCCTCCGCACTGCACGAAAGTGTCAGCTTGGATTTTTGTGCTCAGGTCTCTGGAGTGGGATTTGAACCCACGACCTTCTGACTCAGAGGCAAGAGAAATCCAGGTAAAGGCCCGCAGCCTATAGTGCATGCATCACCAAAATTGGAAAGAAGACAGATCGGCAGTGATTGTGAATCACCAAGAGAGGGACTTTACTGTCTGCAAACTGCAGCAGGAAGTGAAAGGTGAGCTAGGTATGGAGTGCCACAGTTCTGAGTTAATAGCAATGAGCTAGATTAGAGTTGGATAAATACATGTAAAGTTTAAGACATCTGCTAAGCCAGACAAGTAGCTGGGAAGTTTCTGAGTAGCTGAATCATACATGCAGTGACCTTTATCAAGTTATTTCTCTTTTGCTTCAATGTTGGCATCTGGAGGAAGATGGGTTGGCACATTGCATACAGATGTGAGCGATGCTCCAGTATTAATGGCATGGCCATCAACGATTGTTTGATTTCCCTTAGGTAAAGTTAAAAGGTTTGAAGGTAAGGCATCTGCTTTGGAACGAGGCATACTTTGAGCAAAGAGAAATAATTTACTTCACTGGGCAAACTCTCTTTCGGTTTATAGCACGTCTCAAGTTTCCTCATTTGTGGTGATGGAGCAGACATCACTTTTGGGATATTAGCTTTAGCATGTTCCTGTTAAAGTTAGGCCCTAAACTCTGGAATTCCCTCCCTAAACCTCTCTGTCTCTTTACTTCTCCTCCTTTAAGACTCTCCTTAAAATTGACCTCTTTGACCAAGCTTTTGGTCATCTGCCCTAATATCTCTTTATTTGCCTCGATTACTACATCAAGGTCGCTATATAAATGCAAGTTGTTGTTACTCTCAGTGTTCAAGTGATAGCAGAAAGGGGAGCCGGTGAATATATATACGTACACAAACAGGACCCAATGATTTTATTTTCTTCTTAAAAAATAATTCCTTCAACTTTATTTTTCCTCTTTCTCGTTTGATGGGTTCCATGTCTTCTGCTGGTTGATACAAGGGAACGGTAGCATAGTGATTATGTTACTAGACTAGTAATCCAGGGGACAAACTAATAATCTAGGGACCTGAGTTCAGAATCCCACCACGGCAGCTGGGGAATTTAAATTCAGCTAATTAAATAAATCTGGAATAAAAAGCTAGTATCAGTAATGGTGACAATGAAACTTTAGATTGTCATAAAAACCCATCTGGTTCACTAATGTCCTTTAGAGAAGGAAATCTACTGTCCATACCCGGTCTGGGCCGATATGTGACTCCAGACCCACAGCAACATGATTGACTCCTAACTACCCTCTGAAATGACGGCTCACCACCTCCTTCTCGAGGGCAATTAGGGATAGGGCAATAAATGCCGGCCTTGCCGACGACACCCACACCCCATGAACAAATAAATAAAATTTTAAATTTGTCACGGTCTCCGCAGCCTCCCAAACCAGACTGTCCAATCAATATGCAGGGATAGGTTTCGCACAACATCAAAATAAGCTGGGTCGAGCTTCCTTGAAGATTGATGGTCTTCTACCAGCTTCCCCAGGCCTTTGCACCAAGCATTTTCCCCCAGTGAAATCCAAACTGCCGAGCCTGGTGTTTGTGACTGAGGACAGTTGAGCAGGATGGAACTTCATGATAAGAACATAACATGAGAACATAAGAAATAGGAGCAGGAGTAGGCCATTTGGCCCCTCGAGTCTGGCTGATCTGATGTTGGCCTCAACTCCACTTCCCTGCCCGCGCCCCATAACCCTTGACTCCATTATCATTCAAAAATCTGTCTATCTCTATTTTAAATATATTCAATGACCCAGCCTCCACAGCTCTCTGGGGTAGAGAATTCCAAAGGTTTACAACTCTCTGAGAGAAGAAATTCCTCCTCATCTCAGTTTTAAATGAGCGACCCCTTATTCTGAAACTATGCGCCCTAGAGGGGAAACATCCTCTCTGCACCTACCCTGTCAAGCCCCCTCAGAATCTTATATGTTTCAATAAGATCACCTCTCATTCTTCTAAACTTCAATGAGTACAGGCCCAACTTGCTCAACCTTTCTTCATAAGACAACCCCTTCATCTCAGGAATCAACGCTGTGAATCTTCTCTGAACTGCCTCCAATGTAAGTATATCCCTCCTTAAGGGCCTAAATTCGGCCCTCCGGTTTTTTCAGCGCACTTACGTGAGGTGCGGCGACTTCTTGCGCTCAAGACGGCGCTGAAAAGATATCCCCGTATTCTGGCCCCTCTGCCATCTCTCCTGGGGCTTGGCACGGTGTAGCGAGTCCATTGGGGGCGGAGCTAGGGCTCTGCACCTGAAAGAGTGCTGGCAGCTGTCCGCATGCGCAGTAGAGCATTCGCGCATGTGCAGTAGCTCCTCCCATGATTGTGATGATGCGTGCCTGCAGCGTGGGACCCAATGCATCCTGCCCATATCCCAGGCCAAGTGGCCTGCCACACAGGCCGGCCACTGCCTACCCGCGCTGAGGGCTACAAGAAACAGGTTGGTGCGGGGAGACTTTTGATCGGGGGGGGGGGGAAGAGTTTAGATCGGGGGGGGAAGGAGGAGAGTTTCTTTAAATGATTTAGAAAAAGTCTCTGTCAATGGCACAATGCAACTGGCTGTTAAGAAGGGAGAATCACCAGAGAAAACTTTCCTTAGGTTTGGTCTCTCAGTACCAGCAAATATCTGGTCGTGGCTTTTGTTTTGGTAGTTGTCATGACTTGGGTCAATTTTTTTTAAATCCCACCAATTCTTAGTGAACAACTGCATGGTTGCCCATAGATACCCTGTTGGGAACATTCCATTAGCACCCACGGGTACCTTATTGGGGAGTAACTGCATGGGCATTCTCAGGTACCTTGCGCAAGTGACCATCATTCATTCATGTGTAAGCCTGAGCCTTGACAATCAGAGAAAGGCAGGCTATGTGACGACGAGGGACATCACAGCCTGTTCCACTTTTCACCTGACCTCTACACATAGAACAATTCCAGCAAGCTCAATGGATAGCGACCAGGAGCTGTAACACCGGTTGATTTTCCGCTCCCTATCCCGATGACAACAAGGCCAGTTGTATTACTCCTATCATTGCACCACCCATGATCACTACCTCATGATGGTGTGATGACACAAGATAATAACTTGCATTAATATAGCCCTGCTAGCAAAATATTTGATTCATAAATGGTTTTATGAAACCCTTTGTCTTCTGATATAAATGATATTAAAAAGTGCATATTTTATGAAGCTTTATATAGTGGAATGTGTAAATTATGCAAAAGTTACAGTACAAGATCCGTATTAGGTGTTGTGAAAGTGTTTAGTGCTTTGCAAGGTCCACTCCGCTTCCCTTCCGCTGCCTCCCCACCTCCCCCCATCTCTGGCTTCCTGCGCTGATTTCTTAACTCTCTGCAAGGGTTTTCTGTGCATCCACAAGTGGCCACATACGCTGGCCTTAGTTAGTTTGGAGAAACTATTAGCTGTCCAAACTGGCTTAAATGGCCAAAACAGGCGAAGGTGGCTGGTAACGCACTCTTTTGAAAAAAAAACTAAACTGAAAAAAATCCTAACTAACTCTCTTACACTGGCGCACATTAAATGTGCAGAATGGGGATTTTTAAGATACCCCAGAAAAATCAAGTTGCTCAAAAAAAAACGGAAGCAACTCCTGGGCAAATTTGGGCCCATAAGGAGACCAAAACTGTACACAGTACTCCAGGTGTGGTCTCACCAATACCCTGTACAGTTGCAGCAGGAGTTCCCTACTTTTATACTCCATCCCCCTTGCAATAAAGGCCATTTGCCTTCCTGATTACTTGCTGTACCTGCATACTCACTTTTTGTACAAGGACTCCCAGATCCCTCTGTACCGTAGCATTTTGTAATCTCGCCCCATTTAAATAATAATTTGCTTTTATATTTTTCCTACGGAAGCTGATCTTTGTGCGAGCTTATGGCTCTTTGAGTCGTTAATCTTTTACAAATGCGACTTGTTCTGTAGGCAAGAGACTCTGGTGTGAGAAGAATCGATTAAAATGTAAAGTGAATAATTTAACCTGTTGAAAGCAAAACAATTATTATACTGGTTACTGCAATACGCTACAATGGCATTGAAGGGGTAACAAATTGGACTGATCAATGCATTTGCAGTTATTGAATTAAAAGTTGGTACTGAAAATATTTTTTTATCAGCAATAGAAATGTAACTAATTTTGACAAGAAAAAGGTACAGTACAAATTCACTGGTAGTTCATTCTTCATTTCTACAAACAAATTGGATTTCAGTAAATGTGATGGATGACAGTGAAAGAATCAACAGCTATGTTAGAGGCTCTGGACAACGTGGACCATTTTCCATACCTCATGAGTCTACTGTCACTAAGGGCAGATGTTGATGGTGAGGTCCAACACCACCTTCAATGTGTTAGTGCGGCCTTCGGTCGCCTGCGGAAGAGAGAGCCCGAACTTGGTTCCGCCCAAGTGCCGCCCAAAGGACTGCTGAGAGACCTACCGGTACTTTGGGCGGGAGTTTCGTTAAAAAGTCCTGGAAAGACCGCCCGGCGGCAAAAAAAAGACTTACGCCCTTAAGCTGGATGGCAGTGGGCGGGAGCTCCCAATCTCGGCGGCAAATGCAATCCAGGGCAAAGTACCGCCAAGGATTGAGTCGGGGCCCAGGGAGGGGAACACATAAAAATTAAAATTTATACAAAAAAAACAACCACTGGAAAACCTTCAGGGGACCCCGTCCATCTGAATCACTGTAAAAAAAATAAAGAACAGAAGTTTACCAACCTTTTTTTGCAGGTCTTCTTACTTACTGTTGGGGTTAGACCTGCCTCCACGCGGCAGTCCTTCCCCTTGCTGCCGCTGACTCCCGCCCGGAGCAAACTGGCAGCTTGGCGAGCGGGAGGACACTTATGCGCGTTGCGCGCTAGCGGACGTCAGTGGGTGGTTCCCAGCGGTCTTCCCTTCCCGCTGGCGGGAGGTCTCCACAAAACTGGCACCAAGGGGAGACCGCCCAGGACACTCCTTGGCAGTCGGTGTACAACAGGCAGTGAGTCCACCAAGTTCGGGGCCCTAGTGTTTGAAGACCAGGATCGCAAACCCGGCACCAAGCTCATGGTCTACAGAGCAGTAGTGATACCTGCCCTCCTATATGCTTCAGAGACATGGACTATGTACAGCAGGCACCTCAAAGCACTGGAGAAGTACCACTAACACTGCCTCCGCAAGATCCTGCAAATCCATTGGCAGGATAGATGCATCAATGTCAGTGTTCTCGCTCAGGCCAACATCCCCAACATCGAAGCACTGACCACATTCGATTAGCTCCGATAGACGGGTCATATCGCCCGCATGCCCGATACTAGACTCCCAAAAAAAGCGCTCTACTCAGAGCTCTGACACGGCAAGCGAGTCCCAGGTGGGCAGAGGAAACGCTTCAAGGACTCAAAGCCTCTTTGAAGAAGTGCAACATCCCCACTGACACCTGGGAATCCCTGGCCCCAGACCGCTCAAAGTGGAGGAGAAGCATCCAGGAAGGTGCCGAACACCTCGAGTCTCTTCACTGCGAGCAAGCTGAAGCCAGGCGCAAACAGCGGAAGGAACGCACAACAACCCAAACACCCCACCCACCCGTCCCTCCAACCACCATCTGCCCCACCTGTGACAGAGACTGTAGGTCCCACATTGGTCTCATCACCTGAGAACTCATATTATTGTGGAGGCAAGTCATCCTTGACTCCGAGGGACTGCCTAGGAAAAAGGTGGTTTGGTTTCCAAACTACGAGATACTAATTAATTGTCATTAACCACGACTTACCTATTTTCACTTTTCCATTCGCGTCTTCCCATTTGGGGCTGATTTTAACTCTACTCGCTCAACAGAAGCCTGGCGGGTGGGCAATTAAAATCCCTGGTTCTTACCTGTCCAAAAGCCACCATGATCGCAACATCTGCAATTTTAACCTGCTCTCCTGAGCAAGCAGCAAGGACAGACGCCCGGAGCCAACAGGGTGCTTCTCTACAAATGCATGCTCGGTCCGATGACACCATTGAGATCCAACTGTAATTTTAACTCCGGCCTGAGCGGGAAATCCACCTGGAGTTAAAATCGGGGCCTATCCAACATCTCTGCTTTGGCCTTTCCACATGTTGTTTTCCCAACAGGAAGGCATTCCATCATATTGAAGGACAGTGATGTCACAAGCATCATGGGCTAACAAGGCAAGGGAATACACAATAACTGGTTGCACACTGAAAAGTGTAGAGGAACAAAGGGACCTTGGAGTGCATGTCCATAGATCCCTGAAGGTAGCAAGCCAGGTAGATAAGGCGGTTAAGAAGGCATATTTGCCTTTATTAGCCGAGGCATAGAATACAAGAGCAGGGAGGTTATGCTTGAATTGTATAAAACACTAAGTTAGGCCACAGCTAGAGTACTGCGTGCAATTCTGGTCACCATATTACAGGAAAGATGTATTTGCATTAGAGAGGGTACAGAGGAGATTTATGAGGATATTGCCTGGACTGGAGAATTTTTGCTATGAGGAAAGATTGGATAGGCTGGGTTTGTTTTCTTCGGAACAGAGGAGGCTGAGGAGAGACCTTATTGAGGTGTATAAAATTATGAGGGGCCTAGATAGAGTGGATAGGAAGAGCCTATTTCCCTTAGCAGAGAGGTCAGCAACCAGGGGGGCATAGATTTAAAGTAATTGGTCGGAAGTTTAGAGGGTATTTGAGGGGAAATTCTTTCACCCAGAGTGTGGTGAGGATCTGGAATTTACTACCCGAAAGGGTGGTAGAGGCAGAAACCCCCACCACATTTTAAAAATACCTGGATATGCTCTTGAAGTGCCGTGACTTACAAGGCGAGCAAGAACTGGAAAGTGGGTTTAGGCTGGATAGCTCTTTGTCGGCTGGCATGGACATGATGGACTGAAATGGCCTCCTTCTGTGTGGTAAATTTCTATGGTTCTATGATATCCATCTTGTAATGCACTCTGTTCAAGCCTATAGGCACAAGGGACAGTGGCAGCATGGATACGAAACTGACAAGATGACAGGAAAAAGAGAGTAGCGGTGAACGGTTGTTTTTCGGACTGGAGGCAGGTGTACAGTGGTGCTCCCCAGGGGTTGGGTCTGGGACCACTGCTTTTCTTGATATATATTAATGACTTGGATGTGGGTGTACAGGGACACAATTTCAAAATTTGCAGCTGACACAAAACTTGGAAGTATAGTGAACAGTGAGAAGGAGAGTGATAGAGTTCAGGAAGACATGGACAGGCTGGTGGAATGGGCGGACACGTGGCAGATGAAATTTTACGCAGAAAAATGTGAATTGATGCATTTTGGTAGAAATAATGAGGAGAGGACATAGAAACTAAATGGTATAATCCTAAAGGGGGTGCATGAACAGAGAGACCTGGGGGTATATGTGCATAAATCATTGAAGGTGGCAGGGCAGGTTGAGAATGCAGTTAAAAAGGCTTACGGGATCCTGGCTTCATTAATAGAGGTATAAGAGTACAAATTATGATGAACCTGTATAAAACACTGGTTCGGCCAAAACTGGAGTGTTGTGGCCAATTCTGGGCACCACACTTTAGGAAGGATGTGAAGGCCTCAGAGAAGGTGCAGATAAGATTTAAGAGGATGATTCCAGGAATGAGGGACCTAATTTATATTGATAGACTGGAGAAGCTGAGGTTGTTCTCCCTGGAGCAGATTGAGAAGGGATTTGATAAAGGTGTTCAAAATCATGACGGGTCTGGGCAGAGTAGATAGAGAGAAACTGTTCCTGTTATGTTCAGAATAACTCCACAAGACTGTATATTTTAAGCTCAAACTGTTGTGACCTTGGTCTCTTTAATGTAACTCCAGAGTGAGGAAGCAGCATGGTAGACTGCCTTTTATACTTGCTTGCCCAGGGTGTGCAGGTGACCCTTGGGTCTCCAACAGGTGCACTCCCTGGTGGCAAGTCTTATACATTGGTAATGTTTACATACATAACATCATTTCCCCCCAAAGTCTTAGATACAAGTTATTTTCAAATTGAGGTGATCTGGGGCTCTGCGTTCCCGGGTTGATCGCCTAAGTTGAAGTCCTGGCATGGGTGAATAGTCAGATCATTGCTGCACTGCAGTGTGGCTGGTCTGATCGGACTGTCGAGCATGGTGGGTTCATCTTCATGGTTGACCGCGAGGTCGATTGCTGGTTGGGTGTGTGTGGGTGGATCATTGATGGTAATGTCCTCTTCAAACTGTTCTTGGTTGTCAGTGAATCGCAGTTTGGTCTGATCCAAATGCTTTCTGCATGTTTGTCCATTCAAAAGTTTGACAACAAACACTCTATTCCCTTTCTTGGCTAACACAGTGCCAGCAACCCATTTGGGACCATGACCGTAATTAAGAACAAACACAGGGTCATTAACCTCAATGTCACGCGATACAGCCGCGCGATCGTGGTACACGTTATGCTGGTGACGCCGGGTTTCTACATGATCATTGAGATCCTGGTGGACTAAGGAGAGCCTGGTTTTGAGTGCTCTCTTCATTAGCAATTCTGCAGGGGGAACCCCGGTAAGCGAGTGGGGTCGCGTGCGGTAGCTGAGCAGGATTCAAGATAACCGGGTCTGCAGGGAACCGTCCGTCACATGTTTCAAGCTCTGCTTGATGGTTTGGACTGCCCGTTCCGCTTGACCACCGGATGCGGGCTTAAACGGCGCAGACCTGACATGCTTGGTGCCATTGCGGGTCATGAACTTGTTGAATTCCGAGATGGTGAAACACAGTCCATTGTCACTAACAAGGACGTCGGACAAACCATGGGTGGCAAACATGGCCCGGAGGCTTTCAATGGTGGCAGTGGACATACATGACGACATTATTATACATTCAATCTATTTAGAGTAAGTGTCCACTGCTACTACAAACATCTTTCCTAGAAAGGGGCCAGCGAAATCTGCGTGAACCCTGGACCACGGTTTGGAGGGCCATGACCACAGACTCAGTGGGGCCTCCCTTAATGCATTGCTCAACTGTGAGCAAGTGTTATATTGGTGTACACACGACTCCAATTCCGAGTCAATGCCGGACCACCAAACGTGCGACCTGGCGATAGCCTTCATCATGACTATGCCTGGGTGGGTATTGTGAAGGTCGCGTATAAACGTTTCCTTGTCTTTTCTTGGCAAAACTACACGATTCCTCCATAGGAGACAGTCCGAATGGATGGACATTTCATCCTTGCGTCGGTGGAACGGCTTAATTTCATCTTGCATTTCCCTTGGAACCACCGACCAGCTCCCATTGAGGAAATAGCTTTTTACTAGTGATCGCACAGGGTCCTGGCACATTGGCTTGCTGTAACACACAAGCGACCCCGTACGAAGATGCATCACAAGCTAGTACTAAACATTTACATGGGTCATACAATACAAGTAACTTGTTAGAACATAGCAGGTTTCTGGCCTTGTTCAAGGCTGTCTCTTGAGATTTACCCCAAACCCAGTCATCACCCTTGCGTAGCAATAAATGCAACGGCTCCAGCAAAGTGCTCAACCCCGGTAGAAAGTTACCAAAATAGTTGAGGAGCCCCAGGAACGAACGCAGCTCCGTCACATTCTGTGGTCTGGGTGCATTCTTGATGGCCTCCATCTTGGAGTCCGTGGGTCTGATGCCATCCGCCGCAATCTTTCTCCCCAGAAATTCGACCTCTGGCGCCAGGAAAACACACTTGGAGCGTTTCAGCCTGAGTCCCACTCTGTCCAGTTGCTTGAGAACCTCTTCTAGGTTGTGCAAGTGTTCAGTGGTGTTGCGGCCGGTGATCAAGATGTCGTCTTGAAACACCACGGTGCGCGGAACCGATTTCAGCAGACTCTCCATGTTCCTCTGGAAGATGGCCGCAGCCAAGTGAATCCCAAAGGGGCATCTGTGGTATATGAACAGTCCATTGTGTGTGTTGATGCACGTCAATTTTTTCGAAGGTTCAGCCAGCTCCTGTGTCATGTAAGCAGAGGTTAGATCCAGCTTGGTGAATGACTTACCCCCTGCTAGCATTGCAAACAGGTCATCTGCTTTGGGTAGTGGGTACTGGTCCTGTAACAAGACTTGGTTGATCGATACCTTGTAGTCCCCGCAGATTCTGACCATCCCATCATTTTTCAACACTGGAACAATTGGACTGGCCCACTCGTTGAACACGGCTGGCGATATGATCCCCTCTCGTTGAGTCTGCCCAGCTTGATCTTGACTTTCTCTCGCATCATGTATGGAACCGCTAGGGCCTTGTGATGAATAGGTCATGCATCAGGGACTAGATGGATCTGTACTTCGGTGCCTGTGAAGTTGCCGATGCCTGGCTCGAATAACAACGGGAATTTGTTTAGCACTTGGGTGCATGAGGCGTCATCCACCAAAGACAGTGCTTTGGTGTTGTCCCAGTTCCATTGGAACTTTCCTAACCAGCTTCTGCCGAACAGCGTTGGGCCATCGCCTGGTACAATCCATAGTGATAAATCATGCACAGCTCTATCATACCTTCACTGCCACACTGCCAATGACTGGTATGAGCTCTTTGGTGTAAGTGCGCAGCTTGGTTTGGATCGGGCTTAGTTTTTGCCTTTGTGCCTTGTTGCCCCACAATTTGTCAAAAGCCTTCTGGCTCATAATTGACTGACTCGCCCCTGTGTCCAATTCCATGGAAACTGGAATGTCGTTTAATTTGACTTTTAACATTATCAGAGGGCTTTTGTGGTGAAGGTGTGTACCCCATACATTTCCTCTTCAGCCTCGGGTTAAGTTGCCCCTCTTACTCGTTCAGCGTGATCCACGCCGGATCGGTCATCTTCTGCTGACTCTGCCACGTGGTGAGTCACAGAATGTCTGCACATTCGCTGGAGGTGCCCCATTGTTCCACAGCCCTTGCACACGTAGTGCTTGAATCGACATTGATGGGCTCGATAATTACCCCCGCAGCGCCAACATGGTGGTAATGGATTCGCATTCACACGGCGGTCTCTGAGTCATCCTAGGTCTGGCCTCTGCGGGCGTGTAGGCCCTCCCATGTACAGTTCTGCCTGCTGAAAGGCATTATTTTATGCACAGTACTTCCCGGTGAGCTTCGATGCTGCAGTGATATCTGCTTAGTGTTAACGTTCGTGGACATGAAAGCCTGGACTATCGTAATGGGCTTGTTCAGATCTAGGGATTCGGCAGACAGCAGTTTGCGAAGAATGACCTCGTGGCCAATTCCAAGCACGAAAAGGTCCCGCAACACTTCCCCAAAAACTCCAGCAAATACCGGCCCTGCAAGGCGTCTTCGGTCGGCGACATAGCTCGCCACGTCCTGGCCCTCGGAGCAATGGTGCGTATAAAAGCGATACCTGGCCATCAAGATGCTCTCCTTTGGCTTGAGGTGTTCCCGAACCAGCATGCACAACTCTTCATATGTCTTCTCCGTTGGTTTCATTGGTGCTAGCAGATATTTGATGAGGTCATATGTCGTGTACCTGCATAGGGTGAGGAGAATCACCCTGCGCTTGACCGTGGTTTCTTCCTTATCCAGCTCGTTGGCCATGAAGTACTGGTCAAGACACTCAACGAAGGCTTTCTAATCATCACCCTCAACAAATCTCTCAAGAATACTAACAGCAGCCATAACCGCGTGAAAGTTCGTGATCTGTTACTCGTCGCCAATTGGTATGTTCAGAACAACTCCACAAGACTGTATATTGTAAGCTCAAACTGTTGTGACCTTGGTCTCTTTAATGTAACTCCAGAGTGAGGAAGCAGCATGGTAGACTGCCTTTTATACCTGCTTGCCCAGGGTGTGCAGGTGACCCTTGGGGGTCCCACAAGTGCAGCCCCTGGTGGCAAGTCTTACACATTGGTAATGTTCACATCGACAGAAGGGTCAAGAACCAGAGACACAGATTTAAGGTGATTGGCAAAAGAACCAAAGGCGATATAAGAAAAATCTTTTTTTACACAGCGAGTGCATGTCCACAGATCCCTGAAGGTAGCAGGACAGGTAGATAAGGTGGTTAAGAAGGCATACGGGATACTTGCCTTTATTAGCCGAGGCATAGAATATAAGAGCAGGGAGGTTATGCTTGAACCATATAAAACACTAGTTAGGCCACAACTAGAGTACTGCGTGCAGTTCTGGTCACCACATTACTAGAGAGATGTGGTTGCACTAGAGAGGGTACAGAGGAATTTACGCGGATGCTGCCTGGACTGGAGAATTTTAGCTGTGAGGAAAGATTGGATAGGCTGGGGTTGTTTTCTTTGGAACAGAGGAGGCTGAGGGGAGACCTAATTGAGGTATTTAAAACTATGAGGGGCCTGGATAGAATGGATAGGAAGGACCTATTACCCTTAGCAGAGAGGTCAATAACCAGGGGGACATAGATTTAAAGTAATTAGTAGGAGATTTAGAGGGGATATGAGGAGAAATGTTTTCACTCAGGGGTCTGGAACTCACTGCCTGAAAGGGTGGTAGAATCAGAAACCCTCACTACATTTAAAAAGTACCAGGATATGCACCTGAAGTGCCGTAATCTACAAGGCTACGGACCAAGAGCTGGAAAGTGGGATTAGGCGGGATAGCTCTTGGTCGGCTGGCACGGACACAATGGGCCGAATGGCCTCCTTCTGTGCTATAAGTGTCTGTGATTCTATGAATAGTTAAATTCTGGAATGCGCTGCCTGAAAGGGTGGTGGAGGCAGACTTAATTTTATCTTTCAAAAGGGAGTTGGATAAGTACCTGAAGGAAAAGGATTGCAGAGCTATGGGGAAAGGGCGGGGAAGTGGGATTAGCTGGGAGCTAGCATGGGTTCGACAGCGTGAATGGCCTTCTTCACTCCTCTAACCATTCTATGATTCTAAGTTTGTACATTTCTGGGAACCATCATAAATTCAAGTAACACAAATCTTTAAAAAAAAAATGTCAATGACCTCCCCTGCTATCCTGGAGATATTGAATCGTTGCTGAGGTTTGGGTCCATGGGCACTGATACCTGACTGCACTTTGGTGCATTGAAACATTATGAATGGTTGTCCACTTAAATCCTACAGGTGAGCATGGAAAAGAAGTGTGTTGTGGTATGCAGCCCACACTGCTATTCTTCATTCTGAATGTCGTACCGCTCCCCCGCCCTCGCCCCCGCCGCCCCCGCCCCCGCCCCCACCATGTGTAATTGGCAGCGTAGGTGGGTTTGCACTCTGAGGCTGTGAGGTTCTGCTTGCTATGTGTTACACCACGGGGGGTTTATTATATTCAGAACAAGATTGCAGTCATTTCTTTGTGAGAATATTGTATGCAGGTCACAGGGAAACAGAACACTTTCTGTTCTGAGCTCCCATTGTCAGCATCAAGCACTCCCACGTCAGGTTACAGCTACAGCACACTTCGATGCAGAGTAAATCTTCCTCTTCTCTGCCCCGACAATATGCTTCAGTCTCCAGCCTCGTGAACCAAGCCATTCTGTGTCATTGTAACAATTTTCCACTTGTGTGTCATAAGAAATAGGAGCAGGAGTAGGCCATACGGCCCCTTGAGCCTGCTCCGCCATTGAAAACGATCATGGCTGATCCGATCATGGACTCAGGTCCACTTCCCTGCCCGCTCCCCATAACCCCTTATTCCCTTATCGGTTAAGAAACTGTCTATTTCTGTCCCAGCTTCCACAGCTCTCTGAGGCAGCAAATTCCACAGATTTACAACACTCTGAGATTCCTCCTCACCTCAGTTTTAAATGGGCAGCCCCTTATTCTAAGATTATGCCCCCTAGTTCTAGTCTCCCCTATCAGTGGAAACATCCTCTCTGCATCCACCTGGTCAAGCCTCCTCATAATCTTATACGTTTCGATAAGATCACCTCCCATTCTTCTGAATTCCAGTGAGTAGAGGCCCAACCCACTCAACCTTTCCTCATAAGTCAATCCCCTCATCTCCGGAATCAACCTAGTGAACCTTCTCTGCACTGCCTCCAAAGCAAGTATATCCTTTCGTATATATGGAAACAAAAACTGCACGCAGTATTCCAGGTGTGGCCTCACAAATACCCTGCATAACTGTAGCAGGGAAGACTTCCCTGCGTTTATACTCCATTCCCTTTGCAATAAAGGCCAAGATTCCATTGGCCTTCCTGATAACTTGCTGTACCTGCATACTAACCTTTTGTGTTTCGTGCACCAAGACCCCCAGGTCCCGCTGTACTGCAGCACTTTGCAAATTTTCTCCATTTAAATAATGGGCCTGAAATTCCGATTGAGGTCTTCCTGCGGGCAAACGAGTGAAATAGGGGAAAAGGATGCGTATTTACCTGTTGCTGCTGCGCTCGTTGGAACTTCCGAGCCAGAGGCCCGTGACTGCGCGTCGCAGCGCGGGGACGTGGGGACGTGGGGATCTGGTGACAGCAGCCAATCAGGTGTAGTGTAGATTCTCATTCATAGTAGTAGGAGTTCCATAAGTCCAGAACTCCTATTACTATGAATGAGAACCCACTCCCCCCCAAACACCCAAAACATAATAAAAAATAGAAAATAAACTACATATTTAACATTCATTTAAATTAAAGTTCTTATAACTTTATAACTTTATTTTTAAATGTTTCTGTGTATTTTTAAACACTTGCACCTGTAAATGTAGGCTATACACCTGCTTTTTCAGGTGCAAGATTTTAAAGGATATTTGCAGGGCAAGATATTCGTAAATATCGGAAATTTTGTCCTGCAAGTGTCCTCACTCCCGATCTGCTTATAATCTGTCAAGCCAGAAACCTGACAGATCAGAAAAGGAGGTTTTCTGTGCATGCGCATTGCGCGCTCAAACCGACTTTTCCGATGGCTTCCCGGGTCTGTAGAAACTTCATATGGACCCGGGACATCGGAATTTCAGGGCCATTAATAACTTGCTCTTCGATTTTTTTCTGCCAATCGTGGCCTTGCTGGCCGTGAGGATGGCTTTGTGCTGTGGGCATATACCCACTGGGAACTGGATTAAGACCGCCCATACCAATTTCACATAGGACCACTACAATGCATGTTGTGTATAGACGAACTCCACGAGGCTGAGTACTGTGAGCCAAACTTAGTGTGATCTTAGTCTTCTTTATTACAACTCCAGAGTGCCTAAACATGGCAGCCAACCTTTTATACTGGCCCTGGCAACCCACATGGGACCATGACCGTAATTCAGGACAAATACAGGGTCGTTAACATCAATGTCACTTGAAACAGCCGCGCGATCGTGGTACATGTTCTGCCGGTGTCGCCGGGTTTCCACGTGATCATTAAGATCCGGGTGAACTACGGAGAGCCTGGTTTTGAGGGCTCTCTTCATTAACAATTCTGCCGGGGGAACCCCGGTGAGCGAGTGGGGTCGTGTCCGGTAACTGAGCAGAATGCGAGACAAGCGGGTCTGCAGGGAGCCGTCCGTCACGCGTTTCTTGCTCTGCTTGATTGTTTGGACTGCCCGCTCCACTTGGCCGTTAGACGCGGGCTTAAACGGAGCAGACCTGACATGCTCGATGCCATTGCAGGTCATAAACTCGTTGAATTCCGAGCTGGTGAAACACGGTCCATTATCGCTGACAAGGATGTCTGGCAAACCATGAGTGGCGAACATGGTCTGGTCAATGGTGGCTATGGACATGCTGGATGACATGATCACACATTCAATCCATTTGGAATAAGCGTCCACAACTACTAAAAACATCTTTCCTAGAAAGGGGCCGGCAAAATCTATGTGGGTCTTGGACCACGGTTTGGAGGGCCATGACCACAGACTCAGTGGAGCCTCCCTTGGTGCATTGCTCAGTTGCGAGCAAGTGTTGCACTGCTGCACGCATGACTCCAAGTCCGAGTCAATGCCGGGCCACCAAACATGCGACCTGGCAATTGCCTTCATCATGACAATGCCTGTGTGGGTATTGTGTAGGTTGCATATAAACATTTCCCTACCTTTTTTTGGCAAAACCACATGATTACCCCATAAGAGCCAATCCGACTGGATGAACATTTCATAGAAACATAGAAACATAGAAAATAGGTGCAGGAGTAGGCCATTCGGCCCTTCTAGCCTGCACCGCCATTCAATGAGTTCATGGCTGAACATTCAACTTCAGTACCCCATTCCTGCTTTCTCGCCATACCCCTTGATCCCCCTAGCAGTAAGGACCTCATCTAACTCCTTTTTGAATATATTTAGTGAATTGGCCTCAACAACTTTCTGTGGTAGAGAATTCCACAGGTTCACCACTCTCTGGGTGAAGAAGTTCCTCCGCATCTCGGTCCTAAATGGCTTACCCCTTATCCTTAGACTGTGACCCCTGGTTCTGGACTTCCCCAACATTGGGAACATTCTTCCTGCATCTAACCTGTCTAACCCCGTCAGAATTTTATATGTTTCTATGAGGTCCCCTCTCATTCTTCTGAACTCCAGTGAATACAAGCCCAGTTGATCCAGTCTTTCTTGATAGGTCAGTCCCGCCATCCCGGGAATCAGTCTGGTGAACCTTCGCTGCACTCCCTCAATAGCAAGAATGTCCTTCCTCAGGTTAGGAGACCAAAACTGTACACAATACTCCAGGTGTGGCCTCACCAATGCCCTGTACAACTGTAGCAACACCTCCCTGCCCCTGTACTCAAATCCCCTTGCTATGAAGGCCAACATGCCATTTGCTTTCTTAACCGCCTGCTGCACCTGCATGCCAACCTTCAATGACTGATGTACCATGACACCCAGGTCTCTTTGCACCTCCCCTTTTCCTAATCTGTCACCATTCAGATAATAGTCTGTCTCTCTGTTTTTACCACCAAAGTGGATAACCTCACATTTATCCACATTATACTTCATCTGCCATGCATTTGCCCACTCACCTAACCTATCCAAGTCGCTCTGCAGCCTCACAGCATCCTCCTCGCAGCTCACACTGCCACCCAACTTAGTGTCATCCGCAAACTTGGAGATACTACACTCAATCCCCTCATCTAAATCATTAATGTACAGTGTAAACAGCTGGGGCCCCAGCACAGAACCCTGCGGTACCCCACTAGTCACTGCCTGCCATTCTGAAAAGTACCCATTTACTCCTACTCTTTGCTTCCTGTCTGACAACCAGTTCTCAATCCATGTCAGTACACTACCCCCAATCCCATGTGCTCTAACTTTGCACATCAATCTCTTGTGTGGGACCTTGTCGAACGCCTTCTGAAAGTCCAAATATACCACATCAACTGGTTCTCCCTTATCCACTCTACTGGAAACATCCTCAAAAAATTCCAGAAGATTTGTCAAGCATGATTTCCCTTTCACAAATCCATGCTGACTTGGACCTATCATGTCACCTCTTTCCAAATGCACTGCTATGACATCCTTAATAATTGATTCCATCATTTTACCCACTACCGATGTCAGGCTGACCGGTCTATAATTCCCTGTTTTCTCTCTCCCTCCTTTTTTAAAAAGTGGGGTTACATTGGCTACCCTCCACTCCATAGGAACTGATCCAGAGTCAATGGAATGTTGGAAAATGACTGTCAACGCATCCACTATTTCCAAGGCCACCTCCTTAAGTACTCTGGGATGCAGTCCATCAGGCCCTGGGGATTTATCGGCCTTCAATCCCATCAATTTCCCCAACACAATTTCCCGGCTAATAAGGATTTCCCTCAGTTCCTCCTCCTTACTAGACCCCCCGACCCCTTTTATAACCGGAAGGTTGTTCGTGTCCTCCTTCGTGAATACCGAACCAAAGTACTTGTTCAATTGGTCCGCCATTTCTTTGTTCCCCGTTATGACTTCCCCTGATTCTGACTGCAGGGGACCTACGTTTGTCTTTACTAACCTTTTTCTCTTTACATATCTTGGCGTCGGTGAAATGGCTTAATTTCATCTTGCATTTCCCCGGGAACGGCCGACCAGTTCCCATTTAGGACGCAACTCTTTACTACTGATAGCACAGGATCCTGACTGATCCAGGTCCTGATCTGGCGAGCTGTGACGGGCGACCACTCGCACTCAAAAGCATCCATGACCAGTAGCAAGTCTGCAGTCTGTGCCATTTCAACCCCAGTGGTAGGTAATGGTAGCTGGCTGAGAGCATTGGCACAGTTTTCAGTACCTGGTCTGTGGCGGATAAGATAGTCATAAGCGGATAATAGTGCCCATCTTTGGATGCAGGACAAAGCATTGGTATTTATACCTTTGCTCTCTGAAAAGAGCGAAATGAGCGGCTTGTGGTCAGTTTCAAGCTCAAACCGAAGTCCAAATAGATATTCGTGCATTTTCTTAACCCCATATGCACATGCTAACGCCTCTTTCTTGACCATACTATAGGATCTCTCAGCCTTAGAGAGACTTCTAGATGCATATGCAATCGGTTGGAGGTTGCCTGATACATTGGCTTGCTGTAACACACAGCCGACCCCGTACATTGAGGCGTCACAAGCTAGCACTAAACGTTTACATGGGTCGTAGTGTACAAGTAATTTATTTGAACATAGCAGGTTCCTGGCCTTCTCAGAGGCTGTGTCTTGAGATTTGCCCCAAACCCAGTCGTCACCCTTATGAGCAACATGTGCAAAGGCTCTAACAACATGCTCAACCCGGGTAGAAAATTACCAAAATAGTTGAGGAGTCCCAGGAACGAACGCAGCTCCATCACATTCTGTGGTCTGGGTGCATTCTTGATGGCCTCTGTCTTTGAATCCATGGGCCTGATGCAGTCTGTTGCAATCTTTCTCCCCAAAAATTCAACTTCTGGCCCCAGGAAAACACACTTGGAGCATTTCAGCCTGAGTCCCACTCTGTCTAGGCAACTTAGAACCTCTTCCAGGTTGTGTGGATGTCCGATGGTGTCATGACCAGTGATCAGAATGTCGTCTTGAAACACAACGGTGCACGGAACAGATTTCAACAAATTCTCCATGTTTCTCTGGAAAATGGCTGCAGCCGAGCGAATCCCGAAAGGGCACCTGTAGTTTATAAACAGCCCTTTGTGTGTGTTGATGCACGTCAGTCGTTTCAAAGATTCAGCCAGCTCTTGTGTCATGTATATGTTATTAGGTCCAACTTGGTGAATGACTTCCCCCTCCACCATCATTGCGAACAGGTCATCCACCTTGGGCAGCGGGTACTGGCTCTGTAGTGAGACTCGGTTAATCGTTACCTTGTAGTCTCCACAGATTCTGACCGTGCCATCGCTTTTCAACACCAGAACAATTGGACTGGCCCACTCGTTGAACTCGACTGCTGATATAATTCCTTCGCATTGGAGTCTGTCCAATTCGATCTCGACTTTCTTCCTCATCATGTACGGAATCGCCCGAACCTTGTGATGGACGGGCCGTGCATTGGGGCCTAGATGGATCTGTACCTTGGTGCCTGTGAAGTTGCCGATGCCTGGTTCAAATAGTGAGGTAAACTTGCTCAGCACTTGAGCACACGAGGCGTCATCCACTGAAGATAGTGTTTTGATGTTGTTCCAATTCCATCTAAACTTTTCTAGCCAGCTTCTGCCGAACAGTGCTGGGTCATTGCCTGGAACAATCCACAATGATAGGTCATGCACAGCTCCATCATACGATACCTTCACTGCCGCACTTCCAATGACTGGTATGAGCTCTTTGGTGTAGGTATGCAGCTTTGCATTAATCGGACTCAGTTTGTGTTTTATTGCCCCACAGTTTCTCGAAAGCCTTCTGGCTCATTATTGACTGACTCGCACCCGTGTCCACCTCCATGGATACTGGAACTCCATTTAATTTGACTTTCAGCATTGTAGGAAGGCTCTTGGTGGTGAAGGTCTGTACCCCATACACTTCTTCCTCGGATTGAGTTGCCTGTGCTGCGTAATCTGCGCCGGAACGATCATCCTCTGCCACGTGGTATGTCGCAGCATTTTTGCACATTCGCTGGATGTACCACATCATTGCGTAGTGCTTAAATTGACATTGATGGGCCCGATGATTACCCCCACAGTGCCAACATGGTGCTAATGCATTCACATTCACCCCCGATGGCAGACTCTGAGTCATCACAGCCGCAGACGTGTAGACCCTGTCATATGCAGTTCGGCCTGCTAGCAACGGCATTTTATATACAGTACTTGCCGGTGAGCTTCGATGTTGAGAAGATATCTGTTTGGTGTTATCGTCCGTGGCCATGCATGCCTGGGCGATCGCGATGGCCCTGCTCAGGTCTAGGGTTTCGGCAGCCAGCAGCTTTCGAAGAATGATTTCGTGGCTGATGCCCAGCACGAAAAAGTCCCGCAGCATTTGCCCCAACGCAGCTCCAAAATCACAAGGTCGCGTGAGGCGTCTTAGGTCAGCGACGTAATCCGCCATGTCCTGGCCCCCGGAGCAATGGTGCGTGTAAAAACGATATCTAACCATGAGAATACTCTCTTTTGGCTTGAGGTGGTCCCAAACCAGCGTGCACAATTCTATATTTTCCTTCTCCATTGGTTTTGTCGGTGCAGATTGTTAATGAGGCCGTATATTTTAGGCTCACAGACGGTGAGGAGAACCGTCCTGCGCTTGGCCGCGTTAGTGACTCCTTTCAGCTCGTTGGCCACGAAGTACTGGTCGAGACGCTCAATGAAGGCTTCCCAATCATCATCCTCTACGAATCTCTCTAATGTTCCAATGGCAGCCATGGTTGGTTCGTATTCTGTTAGTCGTCGCCAATTGTTGTGTATAGAAGAACGCTGCGAGGGTGAGTACTGTGAGCTGTGACCTTAGTCTTCTTTATTACAACTCCAGAGTGCATAAACAACATGGCACCTAACCTTTTATACTGGCCCTGCATGTGACCATTAGGATTCCAACAGTCACACCCTCTGGTGGCAAGTATTACATGGTTACATACATAACAATGCGAACGTTCAACCTGTGACTCTGAGCTTCATTCAAACCCAGGTGAACAGTTAGTGCCTAACCTACGACACCATTCCTATGTTACATTCAGTTCCTTAGGTTCTAAGAACATAAGAATTAGGAGCAGGAGTAGGCCATACGGCCCCTCGAGCCTGTTCAATGGCTGATCTTCTACCTCAACTCCACTTTCGTGCACTATCCCCATAATCCCTTGATTCCTTTAATTTCCAAAAATCTATCGATCTCTGTCTTGAATATACTCAACGACTGAGCATCCACAGCCCTCTGGGGTAGAGAATTCCAAAGATTCACCACCCTCTGAGTGAAGAAATTCTTTCTCATCTCCGTTCTGAGGTGGGTTCTCTCGCTAGATGGCCAACTTAAAAGAAAACTTCAAAAGAATAGTCAACTTTGGATCTTCCTTCTTGACAAAGGAGTGTTTATTGTCAGTGGAGCATCACATAGCAATGAAAGCCAGCAGCAGTGTCATCCTCAAAGGAAATGTGGCTTCTGTTAGAATACTATTGACATTGAAATTCATGACCATATTGCAGTTTTAGTTGGAGGGAAGCAATGACTCTTTAATCAACGTAACAAAGGTGTTGCTTCAAGGAGCCCAACTCACTTGCAAACCCTGAGGCTTTGTGCCGAAGCTCCTCAAGTGTGATCTCTACAGGTGATTTTTCTCTTTATTAAAGATAAATAGTGTTATATATGTACACTATAGATATGCTCTCTGTGTAGTCACTGTATAGTTGCACAAGATGGAGACTTGTTTACCGGAGATACCATCAACAAGGTTCACACTGTACACACTATACTGGCACCACCAGAGGGTGCTACTGGTGGAGGCCCAGGGGTCACCTGTACACCACAGGTACCCAGGTATAAAAGGGAGTCCACCATGTGGTATCCTCACTCTGGAGTTATATTAAATGGACTAAAGTCACTACAGTTCAAGTGCAATACTTTGCCTCGTGGAGTCATTATCAGAGCATCTAAAGACATGACAATTAGCAACGAGATTAGGGACTTTCACGCGAAAATGGCTAACTTTGGTACGTTGCAGCAGTTGCAGGGGATGATTGGGACACGTTTGTGGAGAGACTCAAACATTTCTTCACAGCAAACGACCTGGCAGGCGATGATCCGGCCACGCTGGTTGATAAGCGCAGAGCTATCCTGCTCACCAGTTGTGGGCCCACCGTCTATGGCCTCGTCAGGGACTTGCTGGGACCAGCGAAAACAACGACCAAGACGTACGAGGAGCTTGTAATGCTGATCCAAGAACAATTCAAGCCCAAAGAGAGCATCCTCACAGCCAGACACTGGTTCTACACCCACCGACGGCCTGAAGGCCAGGAAATCGTGAAATATGCTGCAGACCTCACCGAAGCGCTGCGGGATACCTTTGTCATCGGAATCGGCCACGAGGGCCTTCTTCACAGGCTACTATCTGTGGATACCACAGTCAAACTGCAGGAGGCCATCACCATGGGCCAGGCATTCATGACCTCGACCTGCGGCTCTAGGTGGATGACTCATCCTCAGGACTCAAACCCGGCAAGTACTGTACACAGACTGGCGCCTTTTAGAGGCTGGACTGTAGAACATGAATCTCCTCAGGGGAGCGAGAACAGGCCCCCGAGTCCCTTAACTCTGCATCCGCTGAGGGGGGCTAATCGGTTAGCACCATGCTAACAGTCATTGAAAGTTGGCATGCAGGTACCAGTCATCGAAAGGTGGCATGCAGGTACAGCAGGCGGTGAAGAAGGCAAATGGCATGTTGGCCTTCATAGCTAGGGGATTTGAGTATAGGAGCAGGGAGGTCTTACTGCAGTTGTACAAGGCCTTGGTAAGGCCTCACCTGGAATATTGTGTTCAGTTTTGGTCTCCTAATATGAGGAAGGACATTCTTGCTATTGAGGGAGTGCAGTGAAGGTTCATCGATTGATTCCCAGGATGGCAGGACTGACATATGAGGAGAGACTGGATCGACTGGGCTTGTATTCACTGGAGTTTAGAAGGATGAGAGGGGATCTCATAGAAACATATAAAATTCTGACGGGACTGGACAGGTTAAATGCAGGAAGAACGTTCCCGATGTTGGGGAAGTCCAGAACCAAGGGACACAGTCTAAGGATAAGGGGTAAGCCATTTAGGACCGAGATGAGGAGAAACTTCTTCACTCAGAGAGTTGTTAACCTGTGGAATTCTCTACCGCAGAGAGTTGTTGATGCCAGTTCGTTGGATATATTCAAGAGGGAGTTAGATATGGCCCTTACGGCTAAAGGGATCAAGGGGTATGGAGAGAAAGCAGGAAAGGGGTACTGAGATGATGATCAGCCATGATCTTATTGAATGGTGGTGCAGGCTCGAAGGGCCGAATGGCCTACTCCTGCACCTATTTTCTATATTTCTATGTTTCTATGCTGGCGTTGCAGAGGAAATCACCAGGCTCACCAGTGCCATTTTAAGGACTTTGTGTGCAAAGAGTGCAGCACAAAGGGCCACCTCCAGCGAATGTGTAAAAGAAATAGGACTCACCGTGTTGATGAAGAGTCCTCAGAGGGCCATGAATCCAACGAGGATTATGAAGAGGTGGTCAAAGAGGCAGCTCAGCCCCACGATGAGGTGTACGGAATGTTTACCTGCACCACAGAATGTTTCCTGTTGGAGGATGGAAGTCGAGATAAACGACACGCCAGTCTTCATGGAGGTGGACATGGGGGTGAGCCAGTCAGTAATTAATCAAGAAGCCTTTGAGAGACTATGGGACACTGAACGACCCAAGTTGGCCTTGGTTCAAGCAAAACTGCTCATCTACACCAATGAACTTATCCCAGTCGTTGGTAGTGCGAATGTTAAGGTACTCCATGATGGCGTGGTGCACAAGTTACCCCTGTGGATTGTTGCAGGTGATGGACCAACGCTACTCGGAAGAAGGTGGATGGAGAAGATCCATTGGAAGTGGGAAGACTTCACACCTCCAGCGATTGACGTCCTCTGCGCTCAGAGGCAAAGCAAGCCCTCATCTGAGGTGGACCCGGCACCAGAGAGCAGACCAGCACAGCACCCGAGGCACAGACCGCTCAGCACGTCTGTGTGGAGATGATCCAGCTGAGACGACCCGAATGCACCTTCCAGGCTCCAGTGACAGGACTCCGGAGGAAGAAAATCGGATCCAAAGGCGACTTCCCAGCTTCGGTGGCAGAACCCGGGGAGAAGAGGATCACAGCAGCTGATATCGTGGATGGAAGAAAGATGGCGCCCAAACCACGAGGTGAAGCGCTGAAGGAAAAAAATGGCGGCAGCTAGACCACGAGATGCAGCGCTGATGGAGCAACACGTGGCACGAGGCGAAGAAGAGGATTGGGGTAAAGATAGCAAGGCTCTCTTAAAGGAGGGCAGCAATCCACCACACTTAAAGGGACAGTCCCACATTCTCACTCAATGTAATAACAACTGTGAGCTAAATGTAAAGCTTGTAATTGATGATCAGAGTTTTATACATGTAATAACCAAAGAAAAGTCGGGTGATTGCGATCGGAGCTACAGTTTATCTACAATAAGCAATGAAATGTTGTGTGATGCTGTATTTCAACTGTATTCTGATTATGTAGCAGGCAAACACCCATCGGAAGCACACAGATCCAGTAGGCTAGCCGATGCTGTAGCCTGCGCCCCTGGGACCAGGGTGATGCACCACGGAGTGTGGCCACAAGCAGCTAAAATAGACAAGCTGCAGAGCAAGCGATCTCAGGAGGGCAATGGCACCGGTTTCGATACCCTGCTCCTGATCGGTTCCACCTCTCAGGCACCCGATGGCATCAACCGCCACAAGCCTGAAAGACCAAACTGCGCTAAGGCGCAACCCCCAGACCCCATCGCCACCAAGGCTATGCCCGGGAACGAGGGGTCACCCACAGCGGTTCTCCCCAATTGGGACCAGGACCAGCCAGGATCCCAAACCAAGTAACGCCCAGGCAAGCGAGTTAGCAGTTTCATGTGCATTGCTAGACTGCTCCTCTGGGAGCAGCAGCGAACCGGGGCACAAGGAGAGGACAGGGAGGTCACAGGCATCTGTGAACCTGCCTGACGCAAGGAGTAACGGCAAAGGCCCCAAGAGCGCACTGCCAGCACTGGGCAACGCGCCATCACCAGGCTGCCTGGACACCATCCAGCAGCTCTGGAACCAGCTTGTCCTCATGCACTGGTGCTGACCCTAGCACTGATCCCAAAGATGTACCATCAATGTATCTCACCAGTCACATGTACTTGCCTCACAACTGTACCGCAAATGCAATGATGTAAATGCAAATTTCCTTTTCTGGACTTGAATGTATATGAATGTGATGAGCCACCGGCATGATCTACATGTGAGGGGGAAAATGGATGTATGTAGCCATGGACACACACATGGATCACACTCAGAACCCACTGAAGTCCCACTGCATCATCGAACCATCCCAATTGGTAACCACTAACAGGATTAACAGGGAGAGAGCCAAGCCAAAGCACAGACAAGGTGAAAGGGCTATTGGCACTTAAGCCTGGGGAGAGCCAACATACATCCATTTTCCCCCTCACATGTAGATCATGCCGGTGGCTCATCACATTCATATACATTCATATACATTCAAGTCCAGAAAAGGAAATTTGCATTTACATCATTGCATTTGCGGTACAGTTGTGAGGCAAGTACATGTGACTGGTGAGATATATTGATGGTACATCTTTGGCACCAGTGCATGAGGACAAGCTAGTTCCAGAGCTGCTAGATGGTGTCCAGGCAGCCTGGTGACGGCGCGTTGCCCAGTGCTGGCAGTGCGCTCTTGGGGCCTTTGCCGTTGCTCCTTGCGTCAGGCAGGTTCACAGATGCCTGTGACCTCCCTGTCCTCTCCTTGTGCCCCGGTTCGCTGCTGCTCCCACATAGTGCAAAGGTATTGGCACAAAAGACTTGGGGGAGAGTGATGTTATATATGTACACTATAGATATACTCTGTGTAGTCACTATATAATTGCATAAGATGGAGACTTGTTTACGGAGGTACCATCAACAAGGTTCACACTGTATACACTATGCTGGCACCACCAGAGGGTGCTACTGGTGGAGGCCCAGGGGGTCACCTGCACACCACAGGTACCCAGGTATAAAAGGGAGTCCACCATGGGGTATCCTCACTCTGGAGTTATAATAAGTGGGCTAAGGTCACTACAGTTCAAGTGCAATACTTTGCCTCGTGGAGTTATTATCAGAGCATCTAAAGATGTAACAAATAGCTTGCCTGATGGCTAAGGAGGTAAATTTGTTATTGCACTGTATCGATCAAGATCCCCATTTGATCTCTGCTCGATGTTGAGTTTGCTGATTTCACTCGAATTGGCCACCATCCCAGTGAACTATTCAGGGGAGAACATTCAGCCCAGATTCACACTCCGGCTTGATATCCTGCAACCTCTGCTGGAAAATGTGCCCATGTTGATTGGGTTCGTAGGTAGGTATGTAAATTTGTAAGTAGGTAGGTAGGTAAGTAGATCCCGAAATTCACCATTAGTCACCTTAGAATTCGTTTTAGTGTGGAAGCAAGTCTTCCTGGACTCCGGGGGACTGCCTAAGAGCAAGTAGGTAGGAAGGAAGGGAGGGAGTTGCATTTGTACCTTCTTCAAATAATGGCAGGGAATTTTTTTAAGGCCATCTGAGAGAGGGCAGACATCTCAGTCGATTTAATGTCTCATCAGTAAAACAGCACCTCCGACAGTGCACAGCACTCCCTCAGCACTGCACTGGAGTGTCAGCCTGGATTTATGTGCTCAAGTTTCTGGAGTGGGACTTGAACCCACATCCTGCCTACAATCACTGGGTCCAGAATATAGAATGGCGACTGAGACAAAGTGTTAGAGGACTGTGGACTAGCAGAGCAGATTGAGTCAGTGCCTGCAGAGAAGTTTGGTTGGAAATTAGAGCGGGATGGGGGTGGGGGGGGGCGGAATAAATACCAGAAATATGTTTATGCTGCATTTCGAGTGGTCAATTACATTTCTACCACATGTTTATGACTGTTTCTGGTGAGAATGTGGGATGAGATGACTAGTAAAATCTTCTCAGAAAGCATAACCACACAATATTTGATGCTGGCAGCCGTATATTTAACCAAGCTTGGTTGCATAGAAAAAAGAAAAGACTTGCATTTATATAACGCCTTTTACGACCACCAGACATCTTAAAGCACTTTACAGCCATTGAAGTACTTTGAGTGTAGTCACCATTGTAATGTAGGAAACGCAGCAGCCAATTTGCGCACAGCAAGCTCCCACAAACAGCAACGTGATAATGACCAGATCATGTGTTTTTGTTATGTTGATTGAGGGATGAATATTGGCCTGGACACTGGGGATAGCTCCCCAGCTCTTCTTCAAAATAGTGCCGTGGGATCTTTTACATCCAGCTGAGCGAGCAGATGGGCCACGGTTTAACGTGTCATCCAGAAGATGGCACCTCCGACAGTGTAGCGCTCCCTCAGTACTGACTGGAGTGTTGGCCTAGATTTATGTGCTCAAGTCCCTGGAGTGGGACATGAACCCACAACCTCCTGACTCAAAGGCGAGGGTGCTACCCACTGAGCTACAGCTTGGCATTATCTTGTCCTTTCTGGCAATAGTTAAATGGGCACGGGCTTCCCTTGACAGTGGGGGGGGGGTGCGGGGGTGGGGGGGGATGCTTTGGGATCTCACATCTGAACCCAACACACTCTTCACCCAATGTCCTGCAGGGATCACTTGATCAGCTATCGGGCAAGGGAATATCAAGAGATTTCTCCCCCCTCCCCACCTCCCTAACTCAACCATTACGTCTACTTATTCAGCACAGCGTGTATCGTTAACCTGGGACTTTCCAGTGGCTGACTAGAGAAGCTTGCTGAGCATCAGGAGAGCTGCACACATCTTGTGGCACTGTGTTTGAAGACATCGAAACAGACTGTCAGTCCTGGTCCCAGGGGAAGTGTGTGGCATCCACCCTGCATTGTCTTGGTGCCAACAGATTATAGGAGCTGTTCCTTACCAAGCTGGTCAGAGTTCCCTCACCCCTCCCTGGGTACAGAAAACGATCGTGTTTTCAGCAAGCTCTGGCAAGTAGACAGACTGAGGTGCAGGTGGCAGAGAACAAATACACAGAGATCTCCATTGATATAGCATTTATTACATCTCAAAAGCTCTCCCGCTCCAAGAAATTACCTTGGACTGTTATTGCAGCAACGAGGCAGCCATTTTGCGCACAGCAGTGAAATGAACACCCAGTTTATTTATTGCGTTGTAGTGTTGGCTGAGGGAGGAATGTTAGTCTGGGACACTAGGCAAACTCCAAACGTGCCACCTCGTCTTTAACGTCCGGCTGAACCACAAGACCAGGCCGACAGGACCTCGGTTTACATCTTAGAGATGCGACAGTGCAGCACCCCCTCAGTGCAGCACCAGAGTGTTGGTCTAGTTTATATTCTGAACGTGTAATGGTGGGGCTTGAACCTACTGACGGACTGAGCCAAGCTAATGCCAACATCTAAAGCCACACGCACAAAATGGTAACGCAGCTCATCCTAATCTGCCTTAGGATGAAATTTCCTTACAGCGTCAGCTGTGGCTCAGTGGGTAGCACGCTCACCTCCGAGTCAGACAGTCGTGAGTTCAAGTCACACTCCAGAGACTTGAGCACGTAAATCTAGGATGACACTCCAGTGCCGCATTGTTGGAGGTGCTGTCTTTCAGATGAGACGTTAAACCGAGACCCCGTCTTCTCTCTCAGGTGGATGTAAACGATCCTGTGGCACTATTTCAAAGAACAATGAGGGAGTTATCCCTGGTGTCCTGGCCTATATTTATCCCTCAATCAACATAACAATAAAACAGATTATCTGGGCATTATCACATTGCTGTTTGTGGGAGCTTGCTGTGTGCAAATTGGCTGCTGTGTTTCCTACATTACAACAGTGACTGCACTTCAAAAAGTACTTCATTGGGTGTAAAGCATTTTGGGACGTCTGGTGGTTGTGAAAAGCGTTATATAAATGCAAGTCTTTCTTTTACTATATCCTGCAGTAACTACTACTGCAGCTGTGACTGTTCTGTACTTCATAGGATTGAAACCAGTTAGATCCAGAAGCTCGCAGGAAGAAATAGTGGCCTTCCAGTTCCACCAGTGAGTGCGTGGGATGCTGTAAACATGCCAGTGAGTACGATTTTAAAAGGATTACACAATAGATTTTCACAGGTAGTTATGTAAGTGTAAGTAGAATTTCTGTACAGCCTGAATCTGCAGACATCCACGTTGCATACAAAATAGTGTAGTGTGAATTTAAATTAGACAGGGTTTGTGAAAAACTGTGCCTACAACAGGAATCGCACAACTACCAACGGAAGTTGATGCTGGGTGAACTGCTAAATTTAAAATTGTTAATGTTAAATCTGCGATTGATAGATTTTTGTTAACCAAAGGTATTAAGGGATATGGAGCAAAGTTAGGTCACAGATCAGCCATGATCTCATTGAATGGCAGAATGGGCTTGAGGGACTGAGTGGCCTCCTTCTGTTCCTGTGAACCAGGACTAGCACTATCAATCAGCCAGGACTTGTCTACATGCAAACTCAACTGCTGTCAAGAGAGGTCCTGGAGACTGGAATGTGCATTTAAGAGAAGGATTTTATTTTTTCCCAGTGCACACTTCTGCCCTGCCAGAGAATATTAAGACTTTTGTCAGCTGGGTTCAGACAATGAACCATTCTTTAGTTGAAGTTTTCATGCTGAATCTATGGGCCCAAATTTGGCCAGGAGTTGCTCCGTTTTTTTTTGGAGTAACTTGATTTTTCTGGAGTATCTTAAAAATCCCCATTCTGCACATTTAATTTGCGCCAGTGTAAGTGAGTTAGTTAGGATTTTTTTAAGTTTATTTTTTTTCCCAAAAGGGGGCGTTACCAGCCATTTTGGCCATTTAAGCCAGTTTGGACAGCTAATAGTTGCTCCAAACTAACTTAGGCCAGTGTATGTGGCCACTTGTGGCCGCACAGAAAACCTTAGCGGAGAGTTATGAAATCAGCAGGTAAGTACATTCTAAAGCACCAAGCACTAAGCAAAGCACAAAAATAAGCATTCAATAATAAAAAATACAAGGAAGCTGAGAGGACCTGCACCTAGCACCAAGACTTACAAACCACTAAAACAAAGCACAAAAAGTAATAAGCAATTAATTACCAAATAAAAAATAGAAGGAACCCTGCATCTAAAGCACCAACACCAAAATAATAAGCAATCAATCAATCAATAACAAATAAAAACAAAGTAACCTTATCCAAACTATTATTTTAAATGTTTCTATAAGATCACCCCTCATCCTTGTGAATTCCAACGAATAAAGACCCAGTCTACTCAATCTATCATCATAAGGTAACCCCCTCATCTCCGGAATCAGCCTAGTGAATCGTCTCTGTACCCCCTCCAAGGCTAGTATATCCTTCCTTAAGTAAGGTGACCAAAACTGCACGCAGTACTCCAGGTGCGGCCTCACCAATACCGTGTACAGTTGCAGCAGGACCTCCCTGCTTTTGTACTCCATCCCTCTCGCAATGGATGGAGTACAAAAGCCAACATTCCATTCGCCTTCCTGACAACCTCAAAATACGGGGGAGCCAATTTAAAACCGAATTGAGAAGGAATTTCTTCTCCCAGAGGGTTGTGAATCTGTGGAATTCTCTGCCCAAGGAAGCAGTTGAGGCTAGCTCATTGAATGTATTCAAGTCACAGATAGATTTTTAACCAATAAGGGAATTAAGGGTTACGGGGAGAGGTCGGGTCAGTGGAGCTGAGTCCACGGCCAGATCAGCCATGATCTTATTGAATGGCGGAGCAGGCTCAAGGGGCTAGATGGCCTACTCCTGTTCCTAATTCTTATGTTCTTATGTCCAACTTGGTGAATGTCTTCCCTCCAGCCAGCGTCGCAAATAGGTCATCTGCCTTGGGTAGCGGGTACTGATCCTGCAGCGAAAAACAGTTAATTGTTACTTTATAGTCCCCACAAATTCTGACTGTCCCGTCACCTTTAAGTAGCAGGACAATTGGACTGGCCCACTTGTTGAATTCCACTGATGTGATGATGCCTTCTCACTGCAGCCTGTCCAGCTCAATTTCCACTTTCTCATGCATCATATATGGTACCGCCCGTGCCTTGTGGTGGATGGGTCGCATACCAGGAACCAAATGGATCTCCACTTTTGCCCCCGAGAAGCTTCCAATATCTGGCTCGAACAACGATAGAAATCTGCTCAGAACCTGGGCACATGAGGCATCGTCGACGGACGAAAGCATTCGGATATCATCCCAGTTCCAGCGGAATTTTCCCAGCCAGTTCTGCCAAATAGTGTGGGGCCATCCCCTGGCACAATCCACAGTGGGAGTTCGTGTACTGCTCCATCATAGGAGGCTTTGACTTCTGCACTGCCAATTATAAGGATCAGTTCCTTGGTGTAAGTTCTTAGTTTGGTGTGAATGGGGCTGAGCTTGGGCCTGTGTGCCTTGTTGCACCACAGCCTGTTGAAGGCTTTTTTGCTCATTATGGACTGACTCGCACCAGTATCCAGTTCCATAGATACTGGAATTCTGTTAAGTTCAACTTTTAACATTATTGGTGGACATTTCGTGGTGAAGGTGTGTACCCTGTACACGTCTGCCTCCTTGATTCGAGTCTCCAATTCAGCCTGATCCACCATGGATCGATCTTCCTCTGCAACGTGGTGGTTTGCAGGGTTTGCAGCTCGCCTGCACATTCACTGGAGGTGTCCCATTGTTCTGCAGCCATTGCACGCATAGTGCTTAAAGCGGCATTGATGGGCCCAATGATCACCTCCACAACGCCAAGGTGTTAACTGCCTCGCATTAACGATTGATGGTGGACTCTGGGTCATCTGAGGTCGTGCAGCAGCCGGCGTGTACATTCTGCCATGTATATTCCTGCTCGAAAACTATATTACTTTATGCACAGTACTGGCCGAAACTTCTTTACTCTGCGAAATCTGCTTGGTGTTGTCGCTGGTGGACATAAATGCCTGGGCTATCGTTATGGCTTTGCTCAGATGTGGAATTTCTACAGTCAATAGTTTGTGAAGGATTGTCTCATGTCCAATGCCCAGTACAAAAAAGTCTCTGAGCATTTGTTCCAAGAATCCATGAAATTCGCAAAGTCCTGTGAGGCACCTTAGTTCGCCGACATAGCTCGCCATTTCGTGGCCCTCCGACTGTTGACACGTGTAGAACCGATACCTCGCCATCAGAACGCTTTCTTTCAGATTTAGGTGCTCCCGGACCAGTGTACACAATTCTTCATAGGATTTAGTTGTTGGTTTTACCGGAGCTAGAAGATATTTCATGAGGCCATAAGTTGTTGCCCCACAGGCGGTAAGGAGGATCGCCCTTCGTTTGGCAGCGTTCTCGTCCCCTTCCAACTCGTTGGCCACAAAGTATTGGTCGAGTCTCTCCACGAAGGCCTCCCTATCGTCCCCTTCTGAGAACTTCTCCAGGATACCAACTGTTCTTTGCATTTTCGTGCGGTTGTTCATTATCTCGTCGCCAATTGATATGCTCATAATAAAGGATGAAACTGAGTACTGTGAGCAATGAGTAAGTGTGACCTTAGCTCCTTTAATAAGACTCCAGAGTGCAGGTACCGCATGGGTGGCCTGCTTATATACAGTGCTCCCAAGGGCTGCTGGGATCCCTTGGGACTCCAACAGGTAGGCCCTCTGGTGGTGGTGTGATACAGGTTGCCAAGGGTTAAATACATAACAGCAGGGAAATAAGGGTGGATTTCAGGACTTCGCCTTCTCCGTCATTCACCTGCAGCGGGGCAGTCTGGGCTCTGACGGCCTGTTTCCCTGCAGCAGTGGAGGGAGGGAAATCCAGTTTGATGGTGGCGGGGAATGGGGGTGGAATGCAGCTTTGCTTCCCTGCCTACTTTGGAGTGATGTGGTGAAGGGAAACCCACACCTGCGTGTCAGCATTGAGCACTTGTGCTATAAGAAATCGTGGATTTGGAAGAAATAATAGTCTTATACAGGTTCCCTAGCTCAGCAGTTTGCCGAAGTTGATTGACACAGAAGGATTCCAGTCATGTCAGATAACGAGTTGCACAGAGAGCAAAGTTACAAGGGCATAATACAAAAACAAGCCTTGATAAGAGGTCTAGCAAGGAACCTTGGGATAAGCAAATTGTCCAAGAGAAGGTACGATCTCATGATACCTTCATCTGAGAGTTGAGACAAAGAACTCGGCATACCATTGGGCATCTTGGTTTGGGAAGAGCTGTTGTAGTTTAAACAACCCTCTCCATCTTCTACCCCAGGCCCACCCCTAAAAAGAGATTATGAGCTATCTCTAAAGGGCTTTTTAGCACAGACAGTGCAGAGGAGAGCTGTTCCCGTATGCCAGCCGTCTATCCTATCGTGGACCAATACCAGCTGCTTGTCACGGTCATATGTCTATTCTAATTATGTGTTGTATTTGACTACAATTGAACTACCACTCCTTAATAAAAACGCCTTATGACTCCTAAGACCCTTTGGGTAATGTGTGTGTGACCTGTGATCCAAATCTTGCAGTGCAATTCCATAAGACTCACTTTATTGTGATCAGGAGCCCTGGCCTAATCCCTCTCCCTCCCTAACCCACTGCTGTCCTGGCCGAGAGAAGTTACGCCAATACAGGGCAGGATTGAACTGCTGGGAAGCTGAATGCCACATCGCTGCTTCCTTGTATCTTTCCATCAGTGCTGCGAAGGTGGTACATGTTATGTCTTTAATGCACTTATGAATGATTCCATGAGGCAATGTGTTGTACTCAAACTGTGGTGACCTTGGTCCTTCATTCGTAACTCCAGAGTGAAACATAGAAACATAGAAACATAGAAAATAGGTGCAGGAGCAGGCCATTCAGCCCTTCTAGCCTGCACCGCCATTCAACGAGTTCATGGCTGAACATGAAACTTCAGTACCCACTTCCTGCTTTCACGCCATACCCCTTGATCCCCCGAGTACTAAGGACTTCATCTAACTCCCTTTTGAATATATTTAGTGAATTGGCCTCAACTACTTCCTGTGGTAGAGAATTCCACAGGTTCACCACTCTCTGGGTGAAGAAGTTTCTCCTTATCTCGGTCCTAAATGGCTTACCCCTTATCCTTAGACTGTGACCCCTGGTTCTGGACTTCCCCAACATTGGGAACATTCTTCCTGCATCCAACCTGTCCAAACCCGTCAGAATTTTAAACGTTTCTATGAGGTCCCCTCTCACTCTTCTGAACTCCAGTGAATACAAGCCCAGTTGATTCAGTCTTTCTTGATAGGTCAGTCCCACCATCCCGGGAATCAGTCTGGTGAATCTTCGCTGCACTCCCTCAACAGCAAGTATGTCCTTCCTCAAGTTAGGAGACCAAAACTGTACACAATACTCCAGGTGTGGCCTCACCAAGGCCCTGTACAACTGTAGCAACACCTCCCTGCCCCTGTACTCAAATCCCCTCGCTATGAAGGCCAACATGCCATTTGCTTTCTTAACCGCCTGCTGTACCTGCATGCCAACCTTCAATGACTGATGTACCATGACACCCAGGTCTCGTTGCACCTTCCCTTTTCCTAATCTGTCACCATTCAGATAATAGTCTGTCTCTCTGTTTTTACCACCAAAGTGGATAACCTCACATTTATCCACATTATACTTCATCTGCCACGCATTTGCCCACTCACCTAACCTATCCAAGTCACTCTGTAGCCTCATAGCATCCTCCTCGCAGCTCACACTGCCACCCAACTTAGTGTCATCCGCAAATTTGGAGATACTACATTTAATCCCTTCGTCTAAATCATTAATGTATAATGTAAACAGCTGGGGCCCCAGCACAGAACCCTGCGGTACCCCACTAGTCACTGCCTGCCATTCCGAAAAGTACCCATTTACTCCTACTCTTTGCTTCCTGTCTGACAACCAGTTCTCAATCCACGTCAGCACACTACCCCCAATCCCATGTGCTTTAACTTTGCACATTAATCTCCTGTGTGGGACCTTGTCGAAAGCCTTCTGAAAGTCCAAATATACCACATCAACTGGTACTCCTTTGTCCACTTTATTGGAAACATCCTCAAAAAATTCCAGAAGATTTGTCAAGCATGATCTCCCTTTTACAAATCCATGCTGACTTGGACCTATCATGTCACCATTTTCCAAATGCGCTGCTATGACATCCTTAATAATTGATTCCAAGCATGGTGGGCAACCTTTTATACTGGGCCCTGCACACCTATGCAGGTGACCCTCAGGTCTCCCACCACAGTGCCCTCTCGTGGACAGTCTCTGTCACAGGGGCAGGAAACCCCAGTCTCCACCAGTTGCAGCCTCTAGTGGTGCCAGCATAGTATATACACAGTGTAAACCTTATTGATAGTACATCAAGTAACAAGTGTCCATCTTATGCAACTATACAGTGACTACACCGAGAGTGTATCTATAGTCTACATATATAGCAGTATAAATAGTGCAGCTTGGGTAGAGGTATCCCTGAAAGCCAATTGGAACAGTTTTGCTCTTGACACATTTTATTTTTGCTTCATAATTTTTTGGGGGAAGTGTTCTCTGCACTCTCAATGTTGTTGGTTGGGGGAGGTAAACTAGAGGTGATCCAAAACTCGGCTGCCCGTATCCTGACTCGCACCACGTCCTGCTCACCCAGCAGCACTGGGCTTGCTGACCTAATTGTTGCTTAACCGGAAACCACTCAATTTCAAAATTACATCCTTATTTTCAAATTCCTCCATAGCCTCGCCCCTCCCTATCTCTAATTTCCTCCAACCACACAACTTCCTCCTCCCCCGCCACCACCCAATCACCCGTCTGCCCTCTCGAACCCTGATTATAATTGCTCAACCATTGGTAGCTATGCCTTCTGTTGCCTGGGCCCCAAGCTCTGGCGCTAACTTCCCAAATCTTTCCACCTCTCTTTCCTCCTTCAAGACACTCTTTTAAACCTACCTCTGACCAAGTTTTTGGCTACCTGTACTAATTTCTCCTTATGTGACTCAGTGTCAATTTTTTTGCCTTATAATACTCCTGTGAAGCGCCTTGGGACTTTTCACTACGTTAAGGGCACTATATAAATACAAGTTGTTGTTGTTGCCTGGGCTCAGATGACTACTGGGAGTTACAACTAGACAGTGGATAGAACAAGCCTCCCCTCCTACTCCAGGGGGAAGAGGGTGGGTGAGGCGAGTGAAAAGGTAACACATCCAGCTCCAATTCATTACCCTCCCCTTTCCCAGTGTCACCGTAGCGACTGCAAACATAGGATGTGAGTAATTGCAGATACAAGCACTGTACACTCTGGGTACGACTTTGAATAGTTATGCATTACTGTAAGTTCCCCCCTCTCCTCTTCAGCTATTAATGTGTCTCTACTTATCTGTAGAATAACTCCACGAGGCCTAGTGCTGTGCTTGAACTGCTGTGACCTTAGTCTCTTTACAAATTGCAGAGTGAGGCAGCAATGTGGTGACCAGCCTTTTATACCTGCTGCTGCCTGGGCCTCCCACAGTTGCACCCTCTAGTGGTACCAGCATAGTATATACAGTGTATACATATATGACAACATTCCCACCCAAAGTCTTTGATGCGAGTTAGTTACAGGTTGAGGTGATCCAGAACTCTGCGCTCCCTGGTTGATCATCTGAGTGTCACTTCTAGAAAGGGTGATTTGGTCGGGCCACTGCTGCCTTGCAGCGCTGTTGGTCTGACTGGACTGTTGGAGATGGTGGGATCATCCTCGTGGTTGGCGGCTAGGTCTGTTGCTGATTGGGTGTGTGTAGGTGGATTGCTGAAGGTAAGGTCCTCTCCCGGTAATTCCTGGTTACCTGTAAATCGTAATTTGGTCTGGTCTAAATGCTTTCTGCACGTTTGTCCGTTAAGCAGTTTGACAAACAACATTCTATTCTCCTCCTTGGCTAAAACAATGCCAGAGACCCATTTGGGGCCATGACCATGATTCAGCACAAACACCGGGTCGTTTACAGTGATATCGCGTGGTACAGCCGCATGATCATGTTACATTTTTTGCCGATAAAGCCTGGTTTCCACCTGATCTTTGAGGTCAGGGTGGATTAAGAAGAGCCTGGTTTTGAGTGCACATTTCATCAGTAACCCCACAGGGGGGACCCCGGTAAGTGAGTGGGGTCGTGTCCTGTAATTGATCAGCACCCGGGATAGGCGGTTTTGTAAGGAGCCTGCTTTATGGTTTGGACTGCCCACTCCGCTTGGCCGTTGGATGCGGGCTTGAATGGGGCAGACCTGACATGCTTGATGCCATTGTGGGTCATGAATTCATTGAATTCTGAGCTGGTGGAACACGGACCATTGTCACTGACCAGAATGTCGGGCAAGTCATGGGTGGCAAACATGGCCCTGAGACTTTCAATGGTGGCAGTGGATGTGCTGGATTGCCATTATTATACATTCGATCCACTGAGAGTAGGCATCGACTACAACGAAGAACATTTTTCCTAGAAAGGGGCCTGCATAATCTATGTGGATCCTGGACCATGGTTTTGAGGGCCAGGACCACAGACTAAGTGGAGTCTCCCTGGGGGCATTGATCAATTGTGAGCAAGTGTTACACTGGCGCATGCATGACTCCAAGTCCGAGTCAATGCCGGGCCACCAGACGTGGGACCTGGCGATAGCCTTCATCATGACTATGCCTGGGTGGGCACTGTGTAGGTCATTTTTGGCAGGACGACGTGGTTGTCCCATAAAAGGCAATCTGATTGGATGGACATTTCGTCTTTATGATGGTGAAACGGCTTTACCTCGTCTTGCATTTCTCTTGGGACCACTGACCAGCCCCCATTGAGGACGCAACTTTTTACAAGAGATAACACGGGGTCCTGGTTGGTCCAGGTCCTGATCTGGCGGGCCGTTACGGGTGACCCTTCGCTTTCTAAGACGTCCATGACCAGGCACAGGTCTGCTGCCTGCGCCCTTTTCACCCTGGTGGTGGGCAACGGAAGCCGGCTGAGGACATCGGCGCAGTTCTCAGTGCCTGGCCTGTGGCGGATCGTATAATTGTAGGCCGACAGTGTTAGTGCCCATCTTTGGATACGTAACAAAGCATTGGTGTTTACACCTTTGCTTTCGAAAACAAGGGCTTGTGCTCGGTTTATAACTCGAACCCGAGTCTGAACAAATACTGGTGCATTTTTTTCATCCCATAGGATCAGGCCAAAGCCTCCTTCTCGACCATACTGTAGGCTCTTTTGGCCTTGGATAGACTTCTAGATGCATATTCAAGTGGTTGGAGTTTGCCCGCTACATTTGCTTGCTGTAAAACACACCCGACACCGTACGACGACGCGTCACATTCTAAAACTAGACGTTTGCTTGGGTCATGCAATACAAGCAACTTTTTCGAACACAGCAAGTTTCTGGCCTTTTTGAAGGTGGTCTCTTTATTTTGACCCCAAACCCAGTCGCCTCCCTTGCGTAGCAACTTGTGCAACGGTTCGCCCCAGGTTGCTCAACCCTGGAAGAAAGTTACTGAAATAGTTGAGGAGTCCCAGGAACGAGCACAGCTCCGTTACATTTCGTGGTCTGGGTGCATTCTTGATGGCCTCTGTCTTCGAGTCCGTGGGCCTGATGCCGTCTGCCGTAAATCTTCTTCCCCAGGAATTCTATCTCTAGCGCCAGGAAGACACACTTGGATCGTTTCAACCAGAGTCCGACTCTGCTTAGTCGACTTAAAACCTCTTGCAGGTTGTGCAGGTGTTCAGTGGTGTCACGACCAATGATTAGGATGTCATCCTGAAATACAACGGTGCGTGGAACCGATTTCAACACTCTCCATGTTCCTTTGGAAGATGGCTGCAGCCGAGCAGATCCCGAACGAGCACCTGTGATACCCAGTCCCTTGCGTGTGTTAATACATGTAAATTTTTTCGACGACTCAGCCAGCTCCTGGGTCATGTAAGCGGAGGTTAGATCCAGCTTGGTGAATGCCTTTCCCCATTAATGTCGCAAAGAGATCGGTTTTGGGTAGCGGGTACTGGTCATGTAATGAAATTCGGTTGATCGTTACCTTATAGTCGCCGCAGATTCTAACTGTGCCATCGCTCTTAAGTACCGGAACAATCGGACTGGCCCACTCGTTGAATTCGACTGGTGATATGATTCCCTCACATTGAAGTCTGTCCAATTCGATCTCCACTTTCTCCCTCATCATGTAAGGGACCGCTCGAGCCTTGTGATGAGCAGGCTATGCCTCGGGGACCAAGTGAATCTGCACTTTGGCGCCTGTGAATTTGCCGATGCCAGATTCAAATAGGGATAGAAACTTGCTCAGCACTCGAGCACATGAAGCATCGTCCACTGAAGATAGTGCTTTGACGTCTTCCCAGTTCCACCGAATCTTCCCCATCCAGCTTCTGCCAAGCAGCGTTGGCCTGTCGCCTGGTACAACCCACAGTGGCAATTCGTATATCTCTCCATCATAGGATACCTTTACGTTTGCACTGCCGATAACTGGGATCAGTTCCTTGGTGCAAGTGCGCAGCTTTGTCTGAATCGGGCTCAGCTTGGATCTTTGTTCTATGTTGCCTCACAGCCTCTCAAATGCCTTCTGGCTCACAAGTAACTGACTCGCCCCCGTGTCCAACTCCATGGAAACAGGAATGCCATTTATCTTTACTTATCATCATGGGAGACTTTTGATAGTGAAGGTGTGCACCCCGTGCACTGCTTCCTCGGGCTGAGTCACTTCTCTAGCTTGTACTTTATGATCCTTACAGGATCGGAAATCTCCTGCCAACTCCTCTACCATGTTTTGAGTTGCAGTTCTTCTGCACATTCGCTGTGGGTGGCCCTTTTGGCCGCAGCCTTTGCACACATAGTGTATGAATCGACACAGACAGACCCGATGGTTATCCCCGCAACGCCGGCATGTGAAACAATTCACATTTACACCCCTTGGCGGACTCCGAGTCAGACTAATTCTTTGATCAACAGTTATTTTCTGCACAGTACTTGCCAGAGAGTTTTGATTCTGGGAGAATTTCAACATTGAGGTCGTGAACGCCTGGCTTAAGGTGATGGCCCATGCCACGTCCGTCGCAAAAACGTCCCTCAATACATTATTGAGTTCGCCAAATTTGCACGGTTCCGCGAGCCTTCGTAGGTGTGCGACATATTCCGCTAAATCCTAGCCCCCGGTGCGGCGGTGTGTGTAGAAGCAATATCTGGCCAGCAAAACATGAGTAAAGGCTACACCCGTTGTAAACTTTTCTAAAATACCAACGGCAGCCATTTCTGCGTGTAAATCCGTGATCTGTTCTCGTCGCCAGTTAATGTGTCTCTACTTATCTGTAGAGTAACTCCACGAGGCCTAGTGGTGTGCTTGAACTGCTGTGACCTTAGTCTCTTTTCAAACTGCAGAGTGAGGCAGCAATGTGGTAACCAGCCTTTTATACCTGCTGCTGCCTGGGCCTCCCACAGTTGCACCCTCTAGTGGTACCAGCATAGTATGGAGTATACATATATGACAGCCATCATGTGTGTAATGTACACACCTGTGAGGATGCTGACAGGTTTACAGAGCTGTTACACTGAGAGATGTTTACAAGACTCAATAAAGCCCCAGTCAGTTGGGTCTAGTTGATCCGCGATGAGGTATGCGATTGAGCGCCTAGTGGATGAACTGATAATGTGTTGTGTGATTGTTAAACCTTTGTTAATAAACCAACAGTATTACGATGAATTCTTCAGCAAAGAACCCATGAAGCTAATACATTATAATGGGCCTCCGCTCTAAAATCCCTTTCCTACAGATCTCCTGCTGCTGTTTGAAGAGCAAGGAGTTCTCCCAGTGTCCTGGCCAACATTCCTCCCTCAAGCAACACCACCAAAAATAGATTAACTGGCCTTTCGCTCATTTGCTGTTGAGGCAACTTTGGTGTGGTTGCCACATGTGTTCAGAATGATCTGTGGATTGTTTCTTTCTCAAGCCTCACCTTCAAAAGTCTCAAACCCTCTGTTCAATTTAGCCTTCATGCACCTCTGCCAACTCATCTCTCCTTTGGCGTCCGTTCCCCTCTGTTCCCCCTTTGGTGAAGCACCTTGGGATGTTTTGCTACATGAAAGGCTCTGTTTAAGAGCAGGCTGCCCCAGCAGGTATAAACTTGTATTTCACAGTCGGTGCAATAACTCAAGAGTGCAAATTGTAAGAACGTAAGTTCAAGCAGGTAGCAGTACAAACCTCAAAAAAGAAAAAAAATCCCACCTCTTACTGGCATATCGCTGTTTGAAACCCTTTGCAATTTTACACTCAGATCAGTTTGCAGATAACTGTGCCACACTATTAAATATGTATGTACTTTGACAAGCACCTTCTCTGTCATCACCCCAGGTTTAACTGTGATCAATGCAAAGCCAGCTTTAGGTTTTTTTTTGGCTCCTTTCACATGCAGTGCTGCGTTAAGGATTAAATTAACGCAGAAAATGAAATACATTATAATCCTGCATGGCTATCAAGGAGTTCGGGAACAATCTGTCCTGTGCATTAATCACTGTGTCAGCATCAGATGGGTTTAGATCAAGGTGAAATAAAGTGAGTTGATTTGGCATCTTCCAAAATTCCTCCCCCTCTTCAATATGTCCTGCCAGCAAAAATAGTACCAACCAATTAAAATGCATTCCAAAAGCACCTAGGCGAGCCATCTCCATCAGCAAAAGAATGCATGGATTAGTCAAGAGTTTAAAGTTGGATTACTTCATGATTTAAGGATCGGAAAAAATATCATGTTGGTAGGTCGGAATTCTAATTCCACACGGTTAGTTAGTTAATCTGCATGTGAGAGGGATCATCGCGGAAAGGGACTGGGGTGGTGTGGGGAGGGCCTGATGCTGTAACTTCCACAACAAATGAACTCAACGCTGAAGTCTCTGCAATCTTCCAGCCAGTCTCGAGTGCGCTCAGAGAAGAATTGGAATGTTGCAAGGGGGAAGCTCTCTGAAAGTGGAGATTCTCAACAGTGGTTCCGCAGCCTTAATGAGATTATCTTTGGGTAGGACATTAGGCACTACAAGCCCATCCTGCGTCAGCTTGACACAGTGGGCAATACGGAAGCTGAAGGCGGTTGTTTGAAACTAGATCACAAAAGGTGTCCAGAATTAACTACTCTTGTGTAGTATGGTGGTAATTCTGCATTGCCAGCGATGCATCAGCTAAAATATTAAACTGAGGCCCATCCTGCTTGATCGAGTACGCGCTTAAAATCCCATGGCACTATCTGAAGAACACCACAGAGTTGTCCTGGCAACAACAAAAACAACGTTTAAATAGGCTTTCGTCTCAATCTGCTCTGGGGAATCTTTCTCTAAAAATGGTTTCCACATTTTCCTACATAATGACAGGCACTGTACCTTATATAACGGGTACAATGAGTTACTCTATGTAAACTTGTATTTACTCTGTACAGCCACCACAGGGCTCATCCCCTAGAGGCCCATAATCCCTTGGGAGCACAGGTATTTAAGGAGGCATCACAGGTTGGAGGCGCACTCTGGAGACCTGCAATAAAAGACTAAGGTCACACTTTACTTTGAACTCAGTGTTCAGTCTGACTCTTTCTCCATACACAACAACTGGTGACGAGATACAGATAGCAAACCCAAAGATGCAGAGAACAGTGGGCACCCTGGAGAAATTCTCGGAGGGAGATGACTGTGAAACTTTTGTGGAGCGACTTGACCAATACTTGGTGATCAACAAGCTAGATGGGGAAAGAGAGCGCTGCCAAACGAAGGGTGATCCGCCTGACCGTGTGTGAGTCACCAACGTATGGCCCCGAAGAATCTGCTCACTCCAGCGAAACCCATGGAGAAATCGTACGATGATTTGTGCACACTAGTCCAAGAGCATTTGAACCCGAAGGAAAGCGTTCTGATGGCAAGGTACCGGTTCTACACCTACAAAAGATCTGAAGAACATAAGAACATAAGAATTAGGAACAGGAGTGGTTTCGTGGCTGATCTGGCCGAAGGCCAGGAAGTGGCAAGTTATGTCGCCGAGCTAAGACACCTTGCAGGACATTGCGAATTTGAAGGACATTTAGAGCACATGCTTTTTCATACTTGGCATTGGCCACAAAACCATACTTCACAAACTTTTGACTGTAGAGACCCCAGCCTCGAGTAATGCCATAGCGATAGCACAGGCGTTTATTACAACCAGTGACAATACTAAGCAAATCTCTCAGCACACAAGTGCTGCTACAAGTACTGTGAACAAAGTGATGATGTTTTCGAATCGTAATGTACAGGGCAGGTCACACATATCTGCAGCTACATGTCCGCAGATGTCTGAGAATCCACCATCAAGGGTGATGAATGCAAGGCCATTAACATGGTGCTGGCGCTGCGGTGGTGATCAACGTTTCCATTCATGCCGATTCAAAGAGTACGTTTGCAAGGGCTGTGGAACAATGGGACACCGCCAATGAGTGTGCAGGCGAGCTGCAAAGCCTGTTAAAACCTGCAAACCACCATGTTGCAGAGGAGGACAGATCCATGGAGGATCACGAACCACAGCCTCAAATCGAGGCAGAGGTACATGGGGTGCATACATTCACCACGAATTGTCCCCCGATAATGCTGAATGTTGAACTAAATGGATTCCCGGTGTCAATGGAGCTGGACACGGGCGCAAGCCCGTCCATCATGGGCAAAAAGACTTTCGAAAGGTTGTGGTGCAACAAGGCCTCAAAGCCAGTCTTAACTCCAGTTCGCACGAAACGAACCAAGTTACACAAAAGAACCGATACCTGTAATCGGCAGTGCTACCGTAAATGTCTCCTATGATAGAGCGGTGCACAAGCTGCCACTCTGGGTGGTACCGGGCGATGGTCCCACTCTGCTCGGCAGGAGCTGGCTGGGAAACATAGGTCGGAACAGGGACGACATCCGAGCACTATCACCCGCTGATGACACTTCGTCTGCCCAGGTCTTAAACAAATTTCCTTCGCTGTTCAAACCAGGCATCGGGAAATTCCAAGGAGCAAAAGTGCAGATCCACCTAATTCCGGGGGCGCGACCCATCCATCACAAGAGCAGTACCGTACATGATGAGAGAAAGGATAGAGAGCGAGCTAGACCGGCTGCAAAGAGAAGGCATAATTTCCCCGATCGAGTTCAACGAGTGGGCCAGTCCTATCGTCCCAGTCCTCAAGGGAGACAGCACCGTCAGAATCTGTGGCGATTACAAAGTAATTATCAATCGTTTCTCCCTGTAGGACCAATACCCACTACCAAAGACCAACGACCTCTTTTCAACGCTGGCGGGAGGAAAGACATTCACGAAGCTGGATCTGACTTCAGCCTACATGAGGCAGGAACTGGAGGAATCATCGAAGGCCCTCACCTGCATCAACACGCACAAAGGTCTTTCTGTTTATAACAGATGCCCGTTTGGAATCCGATCAGTGGCGGCGATATTCCAGAGAAACATGGAAAGCTTACTGAAGTCGGTCCCGCACACCGTGGTCTTCCATGATGACATCTTGGTCACAGATCGGAACACAGTCGAGAATCTGCAGAACCTGGAGGAGGTTCTTAGTCGACTTAACCACGTGGGGCTCAGGTTAAAACGCTCGAACTGCGTTTTCCTGGCACCTGAAGTGGAGTTCCTGGGAAGGAGGATTGCGGCGGGCGGCATCAGGCCCACCAACACGAAGATGGAAGCAATTGAGAATGCACCGAGGCCACAGAATGTGACGGAGCTGCGGTCGTTTCTGGGTATCCTGAACTACTTTGGTAACTTCTTACCAGGTCTCAGCACATTGTTAGAACCACTACATGTCTTACTAAGAAAAGGGGACAAATGGGTTTCAGGCAAAAGCCAAGAAAATGTCTTTGTAAAAGCAAGAAAATTGTTATGCTCAAACAAATTGCTTGTGTTGTACGATCCATGTAAGCGTTTGGTACTAGCATGTGATGTGTCGTCATATGGCGTCGGGTGTGTATTGCAACAAGCTATTGATTTCGGGAACCTGCAACCGGTTGCTTATGCATCCAGGATTCTGTTGAAGGCTGAGAGAGCCTACAGCATGATTGAGAAAGAAGCATTAGCGTGTGTTTATGGGGTAAAGAAATGCATCAATACCTGTTTGGGCTAAAATTCGAATTGGAAACTGACCACAAGCCACGCATATCCCTGTTCTCTGAGAGTAAAGGGATAAATACCAACGCATCGGCCCGCATCCAGAGATGGGCGCTCACGTTGTCCGCATACAACTACGCCATCCGCCACAGGCCAGGCACAGAAAACTGCGCCAATGCTCTCAGTAGGCTGCCATTGCCCACCACGGGGATGGAAATGGCGCAGCCCGCAGATCTAGCCATGGTTATGGAAGCATTTGAATGAGCAATCACCAGTCACTGCCCAGTAGATCAAAACCTGGACAAGCCAGGACCCCTTATTATCTCTCGTCAAAAGCTGTGTACTTCCAGTGTCCCAGTGGAAATGCAGGAAGAGATAAAGCCTTTCCAGTGGGGCAAAGCTGAAATGTCTATACAGGCACACTGCCTTCTGTGGGGCAATTGAGTAGTGGTCCCCAAGAAGGGCAGAGAGACTTTCATCAATGACCTCCACAGTATCCACCCAGGCATCGTAATGAAAGCGATAGCCAGATTCCACGGGTGGTGGCCCGGTATCGATGTGGACTTAGAGTCTTGCGTTCACAGATGTAATACATGCTCGCAGTTAAGCAATGTACACAGGGAGGCGCTGCTAAGTTTATGGTCTTGTCCCTCCAAACCGTGGTCTAGGTTTCACATCGACTATGCAGGCCCGTTCTTGGGTAAAATGTTCCTCGTGATTGTAGACACATACTCCAAGTGGATTGAATGTGAGATAATGTTAGCTAGCACATCCGCTGCCACTACTGAAAGCCTGCGGTCCATGTTTGCCCCACATGGCCTACCCGATGTCCTGGTGAGTGACAACGGGCCATGTTTTACCAGTGTAGAGTTCAAAGAATTCATGACGCGTAACAAATCAAACATGTCACATCTGCCCCATTTAAACCAGTGTCCAATGGTCAGGCAGAGAGAGCAGTGCAAACCTTCAAGCAAGGCTTGAAGAGGGTAACTGAAGGCTCACTGCAGACTCGCCTATCCAGAGTCCTGCTTAGCTACCGCACGAGAGCCCCACTCACTCACTGGGATCCCACCTGCTGAACTGCTCATGAAAAGAGCACTTAAGGCAAGGCTCTCGTTAGTTGACCCTGATCTACATGAACAGGTAGAGAGCAGGCGGCTTCAACAAAGTGCATACCATGATCTCGCGTGACACATTTGCGCTATTGAAATCTATGATTTTGTATTTGTATTAAATTATGGACAAGGTCCCAAGTGGCTTCCCAGCACTGTCGTGGCCTAAGAGGAGAGCAGGGTGTTTCGGGTCAAACTTTCAAATGGACTCATTCACCGGAAACACTTGGACCAAATTAAACTCAGATTCATGGACTATCCTGAGCAACCCCTTTGGATCCTACCTTTTTTGATCCCCCAGCATACACACCAGTGGCAACCGGCACCACGGTTGACCATGAAGCAGAACCCATCATCCACAGCAGCCTAGCAGGGCCCAACACACCAGGCAGCCCAGCAAGGCCAACTGCACAGCAGGCCAGCAAGGGCCCAACAAATGATTCAACACGAGCTTTCACATTGAGACGATCAACCAGGGCAAGAAGGGCCCCAGATCGACTCACATTGTAAATAGTTACACTATTGACTTTGGGCAGGGGGGGGGGGGGGAAAAGAGAGTGTTGTTTTATATGTGGACTTGTATTTACTCTGTACAGCCACCAGAGGGCTCATCCCCTGGAGTCTCAAGGGATCCTATAATCCCTTGGGAGCACAGGATTTAAGGAGGCTTCACAGGTTGGAGAGGCACTCTGGAGACCTGCAATAAAAGACTAAGGTCACACTTTACTTTGAGCTCAGTGTTCAGTCTGACTCTTTCTCCATACACAACAGTACCCAAAACATTTTGGTTTTCCCACTGGTTCCCAGCAGCAGCTACATTTGTTTTTTTTTTTTAATTCGTTCACGGGATATGGGCGTTGCTGGCAAGGCCAGCATTTATTACCCGTCCTTAATTGCCCCTTGAGAAGGTGGTGGTGAGCCACCTTCTTGAACCACTGCAGCCTTGCCGAGCACAGTTAGAGAATAAAGCTCTAAAACCTAATGACGAAAAGATCCTTCAGAAGTCGAACTGTTGCTGAAGCTTTGGAAAGCCCTAGTTGTGGCAAAAAACCTTGCATACTATGATCTCACTTTGAAACCCTTTAGGAAACTGGCAACTATTAATCAACTTTTGCAGCCATTGATTGTGTTTCTTTCAATACATTGTGGAGTTTCACTTGGGAGTTGGTGTACTGGGTTACGGCCCTTTGCCCCTTCTGACACAGCTCTCTGGGCAGCAGTAGGCACACGGCGGTAGGGTGGGAAGCCTCCCCTGCGATGCGCTTGAAAATATCATCTGCAAAAGGAGTTCACGATGCTCACGGTCTCTGAGGAGATGCCGGTGTCGGCGAGAACACGTTTCATCACCTTGTAGATGTAGGTGGAGTAACTCGCCTTCCTCAGCTTTTTCCACTTCTTGCTGACTTCCTTGGTGGGTTTGGGCAGCGCTTACATGAAGCCCTTCCTTTTGCTGATCTGACATCCGAACACACACCAACTATTTATCGACCCGACTTGGAGTATAATGAGAGGGCCAGACAGTCCAAAATATATAGTGACTGGAATCCTAGCTAGCCTCTGACTCATTAGGTGTAGTACATATAAATAGGTACATATAAAAATTGAGAATCTGCACATGATTACTGTGACATTGCATGCAACTAAAATCAGTTATATTTTATATGAGAAATTCAGCCTATTGGCTGAATTACTCATGCTTTAGAATCTCAGCGAAAATATCATTCAGAAACAAAAGACTCAAATAACACACAAGTAACAACGTCACAAGCGTATTCTGGGGTCCAAGAGTTGTACAAGGACCACATTCAGTGAGTCGTCCATGTTTCGTTTATAGAACACTTCATGAACAGGCAGGACAGATCCAGAAGGACAGTAAATTACTTAAAAATTACTGAGCGACTTATTGGACAGATTTATTGTGCAATACGAGTAAGTCATGTTTGGAAGTTACATGCAACATGCGTCACTTGGGGGCTCTGGCATTCATCAAGGAAAGGTTTGCGCTGAAAGGATCCTGGAGGAAACAGCAAAATATTCTTTGTTGGGCAGGGAAACGGAGATGGTCATATTTTGAGGCAATGAAAGGACAACATGGATGTGGGATGGACGATTAAATAACAAAAATATTATGTTTCTGAAATCACAAATGAAAAATACCTGGAGAAAATGAATTACATCAAAGGAGCTACAAGTCACAGCATGTTCTTGTTTGTGGATTAAGTGGCATTAACAGTAGTGTGCTGCTTGGGTCAACTGCAGCAAGGAGAGATGTAGAACATTGATGCAGGTGGTTGCTGTTTGTGCGTGTCCAATGCATGCTCCAGAGCCCACAGGTTAATGCATGTTCTACAACCCATAGACTAACGCATGCTCCAGAATCCACAGCCCAATACATGCTCCACAAACCACAGATTCATCATAGGCAGTCCCTCGGAATAGAGGAAGACTTGCTTCCACTCCCAAAGTGAGTTCTTTGATGGCTGAACGGTCCGATAAGGGAGCCACAGACCCTATTACAGGCGGGACAGACATTCGTCGAGGGAAGGGGTCGGTGGGACTGGTTTGCAGCGCGTTCCTTCCGCTTGGCTTCTTCATACTCTGTGTTGAGACTCGAAGAGCTCAACGCCCTCCTGGACGTACTTTCTCCACCTCGGGCGGTCTTTGGCCAGGATCTCCCAGGTGTCAGTGGTGATGTCGCACTTTACCAGGGAGGCTTTGAGGGTGTCCTTATAACATTTCCACTGTCCTCCTTTGGCTCATTTACCATGAAGGAGCTCCGCATAAAGCATTTGCTTAGGGAGTCTCGTATCTGGCATGCGAACTATGTGGCCTGCCCAATGAAGCTGATCGAGTGTGGTCAGTGCTTCAATACTGGGGAGGTTAGCCTGGTCGAGGCGATTTGTAGGATCTTGCGGAGACATCGTTGGTGATATATCTCCAGCAACTTGAGGTGCCTTCCATACATCGTCCGTGCCTCAGATCCATACAGGAGGATGGGTATTACTACAGCCCTGTAGACCTTGAGCTTGGTGGTAGATTTGAGGTCCTGGTCTTCAAACACTTTTTTCCTCAGATGGCCGAAGGCTGCACTGGAGGCAATGCTGAATCTCTGCATCAATGTTTGCCTTTATTGATAAGAGACGCCCGAGATATGGGAAATGGTCCACTTTGTCCAGGGCCGCGCCATGGATCTTGATGATTGGAGGGGATTGGAGGGCAGTGCTGTGCGGCAGTGACAGGCTGGTGGAGGACTTTTGTCCACAACCCAACGCATGCTCCAGAACAAAGTCTTTGTTTTGTGTAGATCAGGCCTTCTTCAGCCATTACACTCAAGGTGCCGTACTACACGGTCACAAATGCAAAACAAAAGTTTTAAAATAGAGAAAGCAATCATTTCCTGCTGGTGTTTCTGACCTCAACAACCTGGCTTCTGTCCAAAGGGCAGGAGCTGAGCATTGCCAAGCAGCTGTCAATCGATAGAAACTTCCCTTGGCAAGAAGCTTGCAAGTTGCCTCAGGTTACGCCCAGTTAAACTACTCTTGTATAGGAATCTCGAGCTGTGATCTTAAAGGGATAGACCAAGATAGACACAGCTTTCACTCAACAACTGAACATCACAACTATATTCCATATCCCAGACTACACATCAAGTGCCGAGAGCAGATGGGGGGTAGAGAGAAAAAGGAGAGAAAAAAAGAGAGAAAAAAAGAGAGAAAAAGGAGAGAAAAAAAGAGAGAAAGAGAGAAAAAAAAAGAGAGAAAGAGAGAAAAAGAGAGAAAGAGAAAAAGAGAGGAGAGAGAGAAAAAGAGAGAGAGAAAAAAAGAGAGAAAGAGAAAAAAAGAGAGAAAAAAGAGAGAGAAAGAGAAAAAAGAGAAAAAGGAGAGAAAGAGAGAAAGAGAGAAAGAGAGAAAGAGAGAAAGAGAGAAAGAGAGAAAGAGAGAAAGAGAGAAAGAGAGAAAGAGAGAAAGAGAGAAAGAGAGAGAGAAAAAGAGAGAAAGAGAAAAAAAGGAGAGAAAAAAAGGAGAGAAAAAAAAAGAGAAAAAAAGAGAGAGAAAGAGAAAAAAGAGAAAAAGGAGAGAAAGAGAGAAAAAGGAGAGAAAGAGAGAAAAAGGAGAGAAAGAGAGAAAAAGGAGAGAAAGAGAGAAAGAGAGAAAGAGAGAAAGAGAGAAAGAGAGAAAGAGAGAAAGAGAGAAAAAGGAGAGAAAGAGAGAAAAAGGAGAGAAAGAGAGAAAGAGAGAGAGAGAAAAAGAGAGAGAGAGAAAAAGGAGAGAGAGAGAGAAAAAGGAGAGAGAGAGAGAAAAAGGAGAGAAAGAGAGAAAAAGGAGAGAAAGAGAGAAAAAGGAGAGAAAGAGAGAAAAAGGAGAGAAAGAGAGAAAAAGGGAGAGAGAGAGAGAGAGAAAGAGGAGAGAGAGAGAGAGAGAAAAAGGAGAGAGAGAGAGAAAAAGGAGAGAGAGAGAGAGAGAAAAAGGAGAGAGAGAGAGAGAGAAAAAGGAGAGAGAGAGAGAGAGAAAAAGGAGAGAGAGAGAGAGAGAAAAAGGAGAGAGAGAGAGAGAGAAAGAGAGAGAGAGAGAAAAAGGAGAGAGAGAGAGAGAGAAAAAGGAGAGAGAGAGAGAAAAAGGAGAGAAAGAGAGAAAGAGAGAGAGAAAGAGAAAAAGGAGAGAAAGAGAAAAAGGAGAGAAAGAGAAAAAGGAGAGAAAGAAAGAGAGAAAGAAAAAAGGAGAGAAAGAAAGAGAGAAAGAAAAAGGAGAGAGAGAAAAAGGAGAGAGAGAAAAAGAGAGAGAGAAAGAAAGAAAGAAAGAAAGAGAGAGAAAGGAGAGAAAGGAGAGAAAGAAAAGAGAGAGAGAGAAAAAGAGAAAAAGAGAGAGAGAGAGAGAGAGAGAGAGAGAGAGAGAGAAAGAGAGAGAGAGAGAGAGAGAGGGGATAGAACATGAACATAAGAATTAGGAACAGGAGTAGGCCATCTAGCCCCTCGAGCCTACTCCGCCATTCAACAAGATCATGGCTGATCTGGCCGTGGACTCAGCTCCACTTACCCGCCCGCTCCCCGTAACCCTTAATTCCCTTATTGGTTAAAAATCTATCTATCTGTGATTTGAATACATTCAATGAGCTAGCCTCAACTTTTTCCTTGGGCAGAGAATTCCACAGATTCACAACCTTCTGGGAGAAATAATTCCTTCTCAACTCGGTTTTAAATTGGCTCACCCGTATTTTGAGGCTGTGCCCCCTAGTTCTAGTCTCCCCTACCAGTGGAAACAACCTCTCTGCCTCTATCTTGTCCATCCCTTTCATAATTTTAAATGTTTCTATAAGATCACCCCTCATCCTTCTGAACTCCAACGAGTAAAGACCCAGTCTACTCAATCTATCATCATAAGGTAACCCCCTCATCTCTGGAATCAGCCTAGTGAATCATCTCTGTACTCCCTCCAAAGCTAGTATATCCTTCCTTAAGTAAGGTGACCAAAACTGCACGCAGTACTCCAGGTGCGGCCTCACCAATACGTTGTACAGTTGAAGCAGGACCTCCCTGCTTTTGTATTCCATCCCTCTCGCAATGAAGGCCAACATTCCATTCGCCTTCCTGATTACCTGCTGTACCTGCAAACTAACTTTTTGGGATTCTATTCATAGGGGACTTGGCCTGGAGGGTGGTGCACGGAGCAGTGCCGTGCAACAAATTTTTAAGCAGGTTCACGGACTCCCAGGCTGCCTGCAATTTCTGCGGTCTGGAAGAGTCAGTGTTCCATGTTTTTATGGAATGCACGAGGTTGCAGCCCCTGTTTTATTATTTGAAGGGGCTGCTCCTGAAATTCTGGCTGCACTTCAGTCCCACTCTCCTGATCTTTGGGCACCCTGTGCGGAGGGGAGCGGGTAGGTCCGAAGGCCACCTCGTAGGACTGCTCCTGGGCACGGCCAAGGGTGCCATCAGCCGGTCCAGGCAGCGGGCGGTCGAGGGGGTCGTTCAACCTGACTGCCTGCCTCTCTTCCGCTCTTATATCCAGTCCAGGGTGTCCTTGGAGATGGAGCACGCGGTGTCCACCGGTACGCTCGCGGCCTTCCGCGAGAGGTGGGCACCGGAGGGACTGGAGTGCATCATCACGCCCGGCAACCAAATTTTAATTTGATTTTACGTTTTAAAGTTTAATTTGTTTTAATTGCCGGTGCTTTTAGTGTCCCCCTCCCCTTTTATAGGGGGCACTGGAAAAAATTTGATTTTAGCGCCCAAAAAAAAAAGAAAAACACAAAAAAAACCACAAAGAAAAAAAAAGGGGGCTTTGTAAATGTCTGCTGTGTCATCCAGGGTGGGTGGCACGGTTTAATGTTTTTTGTTTTGCAGATAAACTCCAAAAAGAGTTTCATGCACAAGGACCCCCAGGTCCCTCTGCACCGCAGCATGTTGTAATTTCTCCCCATTCAAATAATATTCCCTTTTACTGTTTTTTTTTTCCCAAGGTGGATGACTTCACACTTTCCGACATTGTATTCCATCTGACAAACCTTAGCCCATTCGCTTAACCTATCTAAATCTCTTTGCAGCCTCTCTGTGTCCTCTACACAACCCGCTTTCCCACTAATCTTTGTGTCATCTGCAAATTTTGTTACACTGCACTCTGTCCCCTCTTCCAGGTCATCTATGTATATTGTAAACAGTTGTGGTCCCAGCACCGATCCCTGTGGCACACCACTAACCACCGATTTCCAACCCGAAAAGGACCCATTTATCCCGACTCTCTGCTTTCTGTTAGCCAGCCAATTCTCTATCCATGTTAATACATTTCCTCTGACTCCGCGTACCTTTATCTTTTGCAGTAACCTTTTGTGTGGCACCTTATCGAATGCCTTTTGGAAATCTAAATATACCACATCCATCAGTACGCCTCTATCCACCATGCTCGTTATATCCTCAAAGAATTCCAGTAAATTAGTTAAACATGATTTCCCCTTCATGAATCCAAGTTGTGTCTGCTTGATTGCACTATTCCTATCTAGATGTCCCGCTATTTCTTCCTTAATGATAGCTTCAAGCATTTTCCCCACTACAGATGTTAAACTAACAGGCCTATAGTTACCTGCCTTTTGTCTGCCCCCTATTTTTAAACAGAGGCGTTACATTAGCTGCTTTCCAATCCGCTGGTACCTCCCCAGAGTCCAGAGAATTTTGGTAGATTATAACGAATGCATCTGCTATAACTTCTGCCATCTCTTTTAATACCCTGGGATGCATTTCATCAGGACCAGGGGACTTGTCTACCTTCTTCATTGCGAGAGGGATGGAGTACAAAAGCAGGGAGGTCCTGCTGCAACTGTATAGGGTATTGGTGAGGCCGCACCTGGAGTACTGCGTGCAGTTTTGGTCACCTTACTTAAGGAAGGATATACTGGCTTTGGAGGGGGTATAGAGACGATTCACTAGGCTGATTCCAGAGATGAGGGGGTTACCTTATGATGATAGATTGAGTAGACAGGGTCTTTACTCGTTGGAGTTCAGAAGGATGAGGGGTGATCTTATAGAAACATTTAAAATAATGAAAGGGATAGACAAGATAGAGGCAGAGAGGTTGTTTCCACTGGTAGAGGAGACTAGAACTAGGGGGCACAGCCTCAAAATACGGGGGAGCCAATTTAAAACCGAGTTGAGAAGGAATTTCTTCTCCCAGAGGATTGTGAATCTGTGGAATTCTCTGCCCAAGGAAGCAGTTGAGGCTAGCTCATTGAATGTATTCAAGTCACAGATAGATAGATTTTTAACCAATAAAGGGAATTAAGGGTTATGGGGAGCGGGCGGGTAAGTGGAGCTGAGTCCACGGCCAGATCAGCCATGATCTTGTTGAATGGCAGAGCAGGCTCGAGGGGCTAGATGGCCTACTCCTGTTCCTAATTCTTATGCTCTTATGTTCTTATGTTAAGTCTCATTAGCCTGTCCAGCACTACCCCCCTAGTGATCGTGATTGTCTCAAGGTCCTCCCTTCCCACATTCCTGTGACCAGCAATTTTTGGCATGGTTTTTGTGCCTTCCACTGTGAAGACCGAAGCAAAATAATTGTTTATGGTCTCAGCCATTTCCACTTTTCCCATTATTAAATCCCCCTTCTCATCTTCTAAGGGACCAACATTTACACTCTTTTCCGTTTTATATATCTGTAAAAGCTTTTACTATCTGTTTTTATGTTTTGCACACGTTTACTTTCGTAATCTATCTTTGCTTTCTTTATTGCTTTCTTATTCATTCTTTGCAGTCGTTTAAAATTTTCCCAATCTTCTAGTTTCCCACTAACCTTGGCCACCTTATACGCATTGGTTTTTAATTTGATACTCTCCCTTATTTCCTTGGTTATCCACGGCTGGTTATCCCTTCTCTTACCGCCCTTCTTTTTCACTGGAATATATTTTTGTTGAGCACTATGAAAGAGCTCCTTAAAAGTCCTCCACTGTTCCTCAATTGTGCCACTGTTTAATCTGTGTTTCCAGTCTACTTTAGCCAACTCTGCCCTCATCCCACTTTAGTCCCCTTTGTTTAAGATTAGTATGCTCGTTTGAGACACTACTTCCTCACCCTCAATCTGTATTACAAATTCAACCATACTGTGATCACTCATTCCGAGAGGATCTTTTACAAGGAGATCATTTATTATTCCTGTCTCATTACACAGGACCAGATCTAAGATAGCTTGCTCCCTTGTAGGTTCTGTAACATACTGTTCTAAGAAACAATCCCGTATGCATTCTATGAATTCCTCCTCAAGGCTACCCTGTGCGATTTGATCAATCGATGTGTAGGTTAAAATCCCCCATGATTACTACCGTTCCTTTTTCATATGCCTCCATTATTCCCTTGATTATTGCCCGCCCCACCGTGAAGTTATTATTTGGGGGCCTATAAACTTCGCCCACCAGTGACTTTTTCCCCTTACTATCTCTAATCTCCACCCACAATGATTCAACATTTTGTTCATTAGAGCCAATATCGTCTCTCTCAACTGCCCTGAAATCTTCCTTTATTAACAGAGCTACCTACCTCCTTTCCCTTCTTGTCTATCTTTCCGAATTGTCAGATACCCCTGTCTGTTTAATTCCCAGTCTTGGCCCCCCTGCAACCACGTTTCTGTAATGACCACCAAATCATACCCATTTGTAATGATTTGTGCCGTCAACTCATTTACTTTATTTCGAATGCTGCGTGCATTTGGGTAGAGTGTTTTAATACTAGTTTTTAAACCATGATTTTTAGTTTTGACCCCTCCTGCAGCCCCTTTATATTCATACATATTGTCCATTCCTATCACCTTGTGGTTTACACTTACCCCAGTGCTACTCTGCTCTGTTGCCTCCTGCCTTTTGCATTCTTTCTTGGGATCCTGTTCATCTGAGCTCTCACCCATTCTAACTAGCTCAGAGCCCTCTCCTGTGTTCCAAATTCTCCTTGCATTGAGGCACTGAGCTTTCGTGCTTGCCTTTTTATTACACTTTGACCCTTTAGAATTTTGCTGTATAGTGGCCCTTTTTGTTTTTTGCCTTGGGTTTCTCTGCCCTCCACTTTTACTCATCTCCTTTCTGTCTTTTGCTTTTGTCTCCTTTTTGTTTCCCTCTGTCTCCCTGCATTGGTTCCCATCCCCCTGCCATATTAGTTTAACTCCTCCCCAACAACACTAGCAAACACTCCCCCAAGGACATTGGTTCCGGTCCTGCCAGGTGCAGACCGTCCGGTTTGTACTGTCCCACCTCCCCCAGAACCGGTTCCAATGCCCCAGGAATTTGAATCCCTCCCTGCTGCACCACTGCTCAAGCCACGTATTCATCTGAGCTATCCTGCGATTCCTTCTCTGACTAGCACGTGGCACTGGTAGCAATCCCGAGATTACTACTTTTGAGGTCCTACGTTTTAATTTAGTTCTTAGCTCCTTAAATTCGTCTCTTAGAACCTCATCCCTTTTTTTTAAAACCTATATCGTTGGTACCAATGTGCACCACGACAACTGGCTGTTCACCCTCCCTTTTCAGAATGTCCTGCACCCGCTCCGAGACATCCTTGACCCTTGCACCAGGGAGGCAACATACCATCCTGGAGTCTCGGTTGCGGCCGCAGAAACGCCCATCTATTCCCCTTACAATTGAATCCTCTATCACTATCGCTCTTCCACTCTTTTTCCTGCCCTCCTGTGCAGCAGAGCCAGCCACAGTGCTGTGAACTTGGCTGCTGCTGCCCTCCCCTGATGAGTCATCCCCCTCAACAGTACTCAAAACGGCGTCTCTGTTTTGCAGGGGGATGACCACAGGGGACCCCTGCACTACCTTCCTTGCACTGCTCTTCCTGCTGGTCTTCCATTCCCTATCTGGCTATGGACCCTTCGCCTCCGGTAAGACCAACTCGCTACACGTGCTACTCACGTCATTCTCAGCATCGTGGATGCTCCAGAGTAAATCCACTCTCAGCTCCAATTCTGCAACGCGGACCGTCAGGAGCTGGAGGCAGATACATTTCCCGCACACGTAGTCGTCAGGGACACCGGAAGTGTCCAAGTTCCCACATGGTACAGGAGGAGCATACCACGTGACCGAGCTCTCCTGCCATGACTTAACCCTTAGATACACTTAAATTGGCAACAACAATGCTAAAGTTTAATCGCTGTTATAGAAGAGAAAAAAGAAAAACTACTCACCAATCACCAGCCCCCTTTCTGCCTTCCCCCTGTAGCTGCACAAGCTCGCCTCTTGCCGACTCGCGCTGCTCCTGGTCTCACTGGCCTTTTGTAGGCCTCTCCGATCCCCAGAACTCCCACCCAGAGAGAGAGAGAATGAGAGAGAATGAGAGAGAGAGAGAGAGAGAGAGAGAATGAGAGAGAGAGAGAGAATGAGAGAGAGAGAGAGAATGAGAGAGAGAGAGAGAATGAGAGAGAGAGAGAGAAAGAGAGAGAGAGAGAGAGAAAGAGAGAGAGAGAGAAAGAGAGAGAGAGAGAGAAAGAGAGAGAGAGAGAGAGAGAATGAGAGAGAGAGAGAGAATGAGAGAGAGAGAGAGAATGAGAGAGAGAGAGAGAATGAGAGAGAGACAGAGAGAGAGACAGAGAGAGAGACAGAGAGAATGAGAATGTCTCAGAGCCATACAGGAGGGCGGGTATTGCTATAGCCCTGTAGAGCTCGAGCTTGGTGGCAGTTTTGAGAGCCTGGTTTTCGAACACTTTTCCTCAGGCGGCCGAAGGCTGCACTGGCACACTAGAGGCGGTGTTGGATCTCGTTGCCAATGCCTGTTCTTGTCGATAGGAGGCTCCCGAGATATGGGAAGTGGTTCACTGTGTCCAGGGCCGCGCCATGGATCTTGATGACTGGGGGGGCAGTGCTGTGCGTAGAGAACAGGCTGGTGGAGGACCGTTGTCTTACGGATGTTTAGCGTAAGGCCTATGCTTTCGTACGCTTCAGTAAAACGCCAACTATGTCCTGGAGTTCAGCCTCTATGTGCGCAGACGCAGGCGTCGTCCGTGTACTGTAGCTCGATGACAGAGGTTGGGGTAATCGCTGGAAAAATACCACCAACGATGTCTCCACAAGATCCTACAAATCCCCTGGGAGGACAGGCGTACCAACATCAGCGTCCTCGTCCAGGCCAACATCCCCAGCATTGAAGCACTGACCACACTCGATCAGCTCCACTGGATAGGCCACAGAGTTCACATGCCAGAGACGAGACCCCCAATGCAATTGCTCTACTCGGAATTCCTTCACGGCAAATGAGCCAAAGGTGGGCAGCAGAAACATTAAAAAGACACCCTCAAAGTCTCCCTGATAAAGTGCGAGATCCCCACTGACACCTGGGAGTCCCTGGCTAAAGACCGCCCCAAGTGGAGGAAGTGCATCCAGGAGGGCGCTGGGCACCTTGAGTCTCAACTCCGAGAGCATGCAGAAATCAAGCACAGGCAGCGGAAAGACGTGCGGCAAACCAGTCCCACCCATCCCTTCCATCAACGACTATTTGTCCCACCTGTGACAAAGTCTGTGGTTCTCGCATTGAACCGTTCAGCCACCAAAGAACTCATTTCAGGAGTGGAAGCAAGTCTTCCTCTATCCCGAGGGACTGCCCATGCTGAAGTTGACATACACAATAGCAATTTCTGACAATTGCTTGTCACGATGTTTTCAATTGGAGGCTTGCACCCAAGAAGTCCCAGCCTTCAGTTCATGCAGTTTCCAGATGCATTATTGTTAGTTGATTCAAGCTAGCTGGCTGCAGCTCACAGCTTGCACCTGTGCAGACAACCACGCGGACCTTTTTAATAAATGTTGACAGCAAGACATTCAGAACTTACTGTTTGTAAGCCTAGTCAGTCATCTCCACAATGGAGTAATACTACAACAAAAATCCTCACGATGAAAGCAAAAATTTGTTTTTGTATATTAAAAATCATCAACATAAGGTAAAGTATGAACACCAACATCTTTCCCCCCCCCCGCCCGACATAAATTTCCTGAAACAGAAAATTTGGTCAAAAATTACATTCAAGCAGTTGCACACTCTTATTTATTCTATAAAACTGCAGGGATACAGGGAAAGATCAGGGGAGTGGGACTAACTGGATTGCTCTTCGAAAGAGCCGGCGCAGACTTGGTGGGCCGAATGGCTTCCATCCGTGCTGTACTATTCTATTATTCTATTTCAACGAACAGATTTTTTAAATGTTACTGTGGTATTTATTTACTTATCTATGTGCAGTGGAAGCCTATATTTACTTATTTTCCAGAAACGAATAGAACATTGTTTTTTAAAAGCTCACTTTACTTTTTGAGAGATTGTGTCGATTGGGCCTATACGCTCTGGAGTTTAGAAGAATGAGAGGTGATACAATATTCTGAGGGGGATTGACAGGGTAGATGCTGAGAGGTTGTTTCCCCTGGCTGGAGAGTCGAGAACCAGGGGGCACAGTCTCAGGATAAGGGATTGGCCATTTAGGGCCAAGATAAGGAGAGATTTCTTCACTCAGAGGGTGGTGAATCTTTGGAATTCTCTACCCCAAGGGCTGTGGATGCGCAGTCGTCGAAAATATTCAAGGCTGAGATCGAGTGAGTTTTGGACTCCAAGGGAATCAAGGAATATGGGCATCGGCAGGAAAATGGAGTTGAGGTCGAAGGTCAGCCATGATCTTATTGAATGGTGGAGCAGGCTCGAGGGGCCGTATGGCCCACTCCTGCTCCTAACGTTCATGGTCTCTGGAAAGAACTCTTGCAAACTGATTCACAAATTCTCACTGGTGACGTGGATGCAGTAAGGCTATTTCCACTCATCGAGGAAACTAAACCTAGGGGACATAGTCTCAGAATAAGGGGCCGCCCATTTAAACTGAGATGAGGAATAATTTCTTCTCTGAGGGTTGTAAATCTGTGGAATTCTCTGCCCCAGAGAGCTGTGGAGGCTGGGTCATTGAATATATTTAAGGCGGAGATAGACAGATTTTTGAGCAATAAGTGAGCAAAGGGTTATGGGGAGCGGGCAGGGAAGTGGAGCTGAGTCCATGATCAGATCAACCATGATCTTATAGAATGGCGGAGCAGGCTCGTGGGCCAAATGGCCTACTCCTGCTCCTATTTCTTATGTACCCCCTCATCCTATTCCAGCCCTCAGCATTCTTCTCACATGCCCTGCCCCACACAACTGTGACTCAATTATATATCTCTTACTTTCACTCATTCCTTCCTAGGATCCCGAAACTGTTTTTCCATAGGCTTATCAAACATTTACTCTGTCCGACATCGCCATGATTTTGAAAATGCTTCGTTTGCAAGAATGGACTGGCAGTGTCACTTGTATCGGCTCAAAGAGAGCAAGCCTTTCCTCGGACAACGTCACTTCAATCGGCAAGAGAAGCTCCAGCTGCAAAGGAAACCCAGAGCGGTTCACTGCTTCTGCTGTTCCTGACAGGCGTGGGGGAGGGGGAATGCTAGTCATTGCATTGTTATTTACAGATTCCATCAACTACGAAAAGTGTGATCTCAACCATACCAGCAGCTGCATTCAATACTGAATACTGGGACTGGATCGTGTTGTATTTGAAATCAGCTGTCAGAGACTGACTACTGCCTGTGAAAAATCAAATAAAACCTACATTAAAAACAAGGGCAATTCACTTACACCGAATCAGACCTTTAAAAGTGCTCACCGAAGAGGGAAAAACACCTTCCTTGCAGCTCGAGAGACACTACAAAGTCTTTTGTCTTTTTTTGAAAGGATTTCAAACAGGGACGAAATAATGGACACAGTCCAGGTTTGCTCAGTAAACAAATCCCTCTGCCTGAGAGACGCAGTTTACAAAAGAGTCATTCTATGATTTGGCCGTGGCGACTTTACTTGTATACGGTTTCGTTCTCCTTATTGCAAATGTGATAACGTACGCATGTAAAAAAAAAAGCCACTCGTGTGCGCGCACGCGTGATACTTCCGCTAACGTGAATTAATAGGGGCCATTAAGGCACTCGCCTTCACAGAATTAGAATGGAAATTTCCAGAATTCTCTCTTGTGGATGGTTGAGAGGCCAAGCCTGAGATGCAGTTTTTTGGGTGTCGCTTGGAACAAGCCTATTATAGCTCTAGCTGGATGGAATTACACAGCTGACAGCAATTAACGGGGGTGTGGTTAATGGGATTGTTCTTCCATGATGTATTAAAAAAAACCTCTCTGACACTGACTGAAGTGTCTACCGCTGAACTTTTGCTTAGTGGAGGTAGTGTGATAAATGGAAACATTATACACTTGGAACGAGTTGCTAAAAAAAAAACGTAATTGGCTGAAAAGCTGTCAAAATGCGAGGGGAAATAAAGCAGACTCCCACTCTTGCTTGCTAACAGCGTACAGACTGCTGACCAAATCAGAGGCGAGGCTACATACGACACAAAATGTACCTCGCCAAAAGTATTTTACTTCACAGCATAACCACACATCAGAAATTGTACTCATTTACATTCACACCCTAGTGTTGCCTACAAGTTAAGGTGTGTTGAATTTGCATTTTTTTGAGACTTAATTTAATGCGTTTGTTACTTGCTTTTAAAAAAAAACGTGTGGTTTAACAAAACTTTTTTCTGTGGACCTGGGCCCACACCCAAAAAAGTCTTTCAGATGGTGCATTTATAGTCACTCCATTATCTGGATCCTTCATATATGGGAGGGTGAAAATCTTATAACTGCCATTGTGTACCGAGCTATTCCAGTACAGCTGCAATACTGGTATAAGAACACAAATAGGAGCAGGAGTAGGCCCTACGGCCCTTCTAGCCTGTTCCGCCATGATCATGGCTGACCATCGACCTCAACTCCACTTTCCCGCCCTGATATGTCCTTACTACACAGTATAAATGCACACGAGGCCCATACTTGAGAGGTCAGTCTGTGACCTGCCCTTTATTCCTTAGCACTCAAATGATGAAGGTGGGTGGAGCTTCCCCTTTTATACCTTAAGGTCCAGGTTAGGAGTGTCTCCCACCTAGTGGTCAGTGTTCTCACGGTGTACAACTTAGGTCAGTTTATACATGGATTACAATGCTGGTTGAATACATGACATCACCTCCCCACCCCCAAAGTCTTATTGGGATCACAGGTTGAGTCTCTCTGGTGGTTTACGCTCCCTTGTAGAGCGCCTGAGTTGGGGCTCCGGTTGTTGGGCGCTGGCCTGAGTGTCTGCTGTTTGCAGTGCCTCAGGCCTGTCCAGACTGCCCACAGTGACTGGGCTCTCCTCCCTTTGGTTCCGGTGTTCGGTTACCTATGGCGGAGTGAACTCTACATCGTGTTCTTCCTCTGCTTCTTCTATGGGGTTGCTGAACCTCCTTTTTGTTTGATCCACATGTTTGCGGCAGATTTGTGCATTGGTAAGTTTAACTATCAGAATCCTATTTCCCTCTTTGGCAACCACAGTGCCTGCGAGCCATTTGGGCCCTGCAGCGTAGTTGAGGACAAAAACAGGATCATTTACATCAATACATCCCGCCCTCGCATTCCTGTCATGGTAGTGATATTGTGACTGGCGCCTGCTCGCGACAATTTCTTTCATGGTGGGGTGTATAAGGGATAATCGGGTTTTGAGCGTCCTTTTTATTAGTAGCTCAGAGGGTGTAACCCCTGTGAGCGAGTGTGGTCGGGTTCTATAGGCCAACAGGAGGCGTGATAAGCGGGTTTGCAGGGAACTCCCTTGGAATCTGAGCATCCCCTGTTTGATTATCTGCACTGCTTGTTCTGCCTGGCCGTTTGAGGCCGGCTTGAACAGTGCCGTTCTAACATGGTTAATTCCATTGCCTGCCATTAAGTCCTGGAATTCAGTGCTTGTGAAGCACGGGCCATTGTCACTGACCAAGATGTCCGGTAGACCGTGGCCGGCGAACATTGCCCGTAGACTTTCTACCGTGGCAGAAGATGTGCTTGAATTTAAAATGTCACACTCGATCCATTTGGAGTAGGCGTCTACTACAACCAAAAACATTTTCCCCATGAAAGGGCCTGCGTAGTCCACATGGATGCGTGACCAAGGCTTGGCGGGCCATGGCCAGGGGCTAAGGGGGGCTTCCCTCGGCGCATGGCCCAGCTCGGTACACGTGTTGCACCTGCGAACACAAAGTTCCAGATCTGCGTCTATCCCTGACTACCAAACGTGTGACCTGGCACTTGCCTTCATCGTGACAATGCCCGGGTGCCCATTGTGGCGTTCTCTGATGAACACCTCTCTGCCCATCTGGGGCATGACTACGCGGTTTCCCCACAGTAGGCAATTGGCCTGAATCGAGAGTTCATCCTTGCGCCTATGAAATGGTTTAAATTTCTCAGGGCATGCCCTGTACGTGGCTGCCCAGTCCCCATTCAGGACACATTTCTTGACTAGAGACAATAGCGGGTCTCTATTTGTCCAGACTTTAATCTGACGGGCTGTCACGGGTGAGCCTTCGCTTCCGAAAGCTTCAACAGCCATGACCATCTCAGCACCATGCTCGGTAGCCCCCTCAGTGGTGGCTAGTGGGAGCCTGTTGAGTGCATCGGCGCAGTTTTCAGTGCCCGGTCTGTGCCGAATTGTGTAGTCATAGGCAGCTAACGCGAGTGCCCCCCTCTGTATGCGGGCCGATGCGATTGCATTTATGGCCTTGTTGTCAGCCAAAAGGGACATTAGGGGTTTGTGATCTGTCTCCAGCTCAAATTTCCTGCCAAACAGGTACAGGTGCATTTTCTTTACCGCATATACACATGCGAGCGCCTCCTTTTCTACCATCCCGTAGCCCCTTTCTGCCTGGGACAGACTCCTGGAGGCATAAGCTACCGGCTGTAACTGACCCTTGGCATTGACATGCTGCAACACATACCCGACCCCATAGGACGATGCATCGCACGTTAAAACAAGTTTCTTACATGGGTCATATAGCGTTAAGATTGTTGGAACATAACAAATTGCGTGCTCTATTAAAAGCCCTTTCCTGGCTGTCCCCCCAGACCCATTCGCGACCTTTGCGTAGGAGGTCGTGTAGCGGCTCTAGCAGCGTGCTCAATTTGGGAAGAAAGTTACCAAAATAATTCAGGAGCCCCAGGAACGAACGCAGCTCCGTCGTGTTACGGGGTCTGGGTGCTCTCTGGATCGCTTCAGTCTTGGATGCAGTAGGGCTGATCCAGTCTGCTGCTACCCTCATCCCCAGAAATTCTACCTCTGAAGCTAGGAAGACACACTTCGCCTTTTTCAGTCGCAGACCTACCCGGTCCAGTCTGCGTAGCACCTCCTCCAGGTTGTGGAGGTGTTCTTCAGTATCGTAACCCGTAATGAGGATGTCATCCTGAAAAACCACCGTCTCTGGAATCGACTTGGAGGCTTTCCATATTTCGTTGGAAGATCGCGGCGGCCGAGCGAATCCCAAACGGACATCTGTTGTACTCAAACAACCCCTTGTGTGTCGTGATGGTGGTCAGCTTCTTCGACTCACTCACTAGCTCCTGGGTCATGTAAACTGAGGTCAGGTCCAATTTTGAAAAAAGTTTGCCACTGGATAGCGTCGCAAAGAGGTCCTCCGCTCTCGGTAGCGGGTACTGGTCTTGGAGTGACACCCGATTGATGGTGGCCTTGTAATCGCCATATATCCTGACCGACCCATCCGCCTTGAGCACCGGCACAATTGGGCTCGCCCAGTCACTGAATTCGACTGGCGAGATGATGCCTTCCCTCAACAGACGGTCCAATTCGCCTTCTATCTTTTCCCGCATCACGTACGGCACCGCTCTGGCCTTGTGGTGTACTGGTCTGGCGTCCGGGTTTAGGAATCACTACCTTGGCCCCCACGAAAGTGCCAATGCCAGGTTGAAATAATGAGTCAAATTTGTCCAGGACTTGTGAGCATGATATTCGCTCCACAGAGGAAATTGCATTGACATCACCCCATTTCCAGTTCATGACAGCAAGCCAACTCCTCCCCAGTAGTGCGGGACTGTCCCCCGGGACAACCCAGAGTGGCAACCTGTTCTCCGAATCTTTGTGGGTCACGGCTACCGTGGCGCTGCCTAGCACCGGAATGATCTGCTTTGTCTAAGTCCGTAGCTGTATGTCAATCGGCGATAATTTTGGCCTCCTGGCCTTGGATGCCCACAACTTTTCGAACTGTTTGATACCCATCAGGGACTGGCTAGCACCCGTGTCTAACTCCATTGATACTGGGATGCCATTGAGGAGCACTTTCATCATTATCGGTGGCGTCCTGGTGTATGAACTGTATACGTGCTCCACATGAACTTGCTGAACTTCAGCTTCCAGCGATTTCCCCCAGTGTCCATTTCTGCAAGTATTTTGCTCATCTCTGCAAACTCCGGCTGAATGTATGCCTCCACGCCTCCAGCATGAGTTGCGGTTTGAAACAAAAGGTCCCATGCCAGTCGATCGTCCCTGACTGCCCGTTATTGTCCTTGAGTGCACCATTAACAGGTGTTGATGGCCCCATTGTCCCTTGCAATGGCGTGAATCGCTGTTCAGCTTGCCATTGTCTCTGTCGAACTCCCCCTCTGGGTTTGACTACATGTTGGGGCATGCCTGACTGCCCTTGTCTGCCTGGAGAACTGTGTGCTGCTTTAACAATGTTGAATCTCTGTCCCAACCATTCCTTAACACAGTACCTCTTGTCTGTTCTGCTAGTGGCCATGCTCGCGTGGTTTAAATCCCAGTTTCTTGTCGCCATTGATACGTCCTTACTACACAGTATAAATGCACACGAGGCCCATGCTCGAGAGGTCAGTCTGTGACCTGTCCGTTATTCCTTAGCACTTAAGTGATGAAGGTGGGTGGAGTTTCCCCTTTTATACCTGAAGGTCCAGGTTAGGAGTGTCTTCCACCTCGTGGTCAGTGTTCTCACGGTGTACAACTTAGGTCAGTTTATACATGGGTTACAATGCTGGTTGAATACATGACACGCCCGATCTCCATATCCCTTGTTTCCCCTAGACTCCAAAAATCTATCTCAGCCTTGAATATATTCAGAGACTCCAATTCACAGCCCTCTGGGGCAGGGAATTCCAAAGATTCACAATCCTGTGGGTGAAGAAATTCCTCATCCATCTTAAACGGCCTTCCCCTTATCCTGAGATTGCACCCCCTAGTTCTAGACACTCCAGCCAGGGGAAACAATCTCAGCATTTACCCTGTCAATCCCCTTCAGAATCTTGTATGTTTCTATGACATCATCTCTCATTCTTCTAAACTCCAGAGAGTATAAGCCCATTCTACACAATCTATCATGACAACCCTCTCATCCAGGAATCAATTTATCATAGAATCAGAGAAATTTACAGCACGGAAGGAGGCCATTTCGGCCACGCCAGCCGACCAAGAGGTATCCAGCCTAATCTCACTTTCTAGCTCTTGGTCCGTAGCCCTGTAGGTTATTGCACTTCAAGTGCACATCCAAGTATTTAAAAAAAAAAAAAAATGTGGTGAGGGTTTCTGCCTCTATCACCCTTTCAGGCAGTGAGTTCCAGACCCCCACTACCCTCCGCGTGAAGACATTTCCCCATATATCTCCTCTAAACCTCCTCCCAATTATTTTAAATCTATGTCCGCTGGTTGTTGACCCCTCTGCCAAGGGAAACAGGTCCTTCCTATCCACTCTATCCAGGCCCCTCACACTTTATACACCTCAAATCGGGTCTCCCCTCAGCCTCCTCTGTTCCAAAGAAAACAGACCCAGCATCTCCAATCTTTCCTCAGCCAAAATTCTCCAGTCCAGGCAACATTCTTGTAAATATCCCCTGCACCCTTTCCAGTGCAATCACATCTTTCCTGTAATGCGGTGATCAGAACTGCACACAGTACTCCAGCTGCAGCCTAACCAATGTTTTATATAGTTCAAGCATAACCTCCTTGCTCTTTTATTCCATGCCTCGACTAATCTGCCTTCTTAACCACCTTATCTACCTGGCCTGCTACCTTTAGGAATCTGTGGACCTGCACTCCAAGGTCCCTTTATTCCTCTACACATTTCAGTGGTGTACCATTTAATGTGCATCATACCACTTAATTTAATTTAGTGAACCTTTGTTGCACCGCTTCCAAGGCAAGTATATCCTGACTGTGCACAGTACTCCAGGTATGGTCACACCAAGGCCCTGTACAATTGTAGCAAGACTTCCTTACTCTTTATACTCCAACCCCCTTGCAATAAAAAAGGACAACATGCCATTTGCCTTCCTTATTGTTTGCTGTACCTGCATGCTAGCTTTCTATGTTTCTTGCACAAGGGCACCCAAATCTCTCTGAACACTAACATTAAAAAGTTTACCATTTAAAAAAAGTGTTTTTCTATTCTTCCTACCAAAGTGAATAATCAAACATTTCCCTACATTTTACATCATCTATCACCTACACCTCCATCTGACAATGTAGAAAAATGCCCAGGTATATCCTATCCACAAAAAGGACAAATCCAACCCGGCCAAATCTGCCTACTCCCAATAATTTGCAAAGTGATCGAGTAGTACTTACCAATAACCTGCTCACTGATGCTCAGGACCACTCGGCTGCAGACCTCATTACAGCCGTGGTCCAAATATGGACACGAGCTGAATTCCAGGGGCGAGGCGAAAGTGACTGCCCTGGTCATCAAAGCAGCATTCAACAGAGTGAGGCACCAAGGAGCCTTGTAAAACTGAAATCAATGGGGATCAGGAGGAAAACACATTAGTGGCTGGAATCATATCTAGCACAAAGGAAGATGGTTGTGGTGGTTAGGCCAATCAGGCCTGTGACATAGCTACAGGAGTTCTTCAGGGCAGCATCCTAAGCCCAACTATCACGAATTCAGAGCTGCCCACAATGCTCCCGCTAAGTTGCGCAGCTGCGCAGTAATGTCAAAGCTCCCGCGCAGAACGCTCACCGGCTTTTCTATTGTAAATACCGCACACGCGCAGAAATTTAATGGGTCCGCACATTAAAAGAAACCGGCTGCGTAGAACAAAGCGCAGCTTACAGGGAACACTGCTCACAATCACTTTTTTTTTTGGTGTGGGAGCTTACATTTATCCCCATTAAGTTCCATCTGCTATTTCTCAGCCAATCCAATTAAATTGTCAAAATCCCCTTGAATGTTGTCAATCTTCTCTATACTTGGATGCTGGCCCTATAGCTTGGTGTCATTAATAGATTTTATATGACCATCAATGTCCTCCTCTATACCATTGATGAACAGTGCATTCTCCATGGCTTACATCAAGAGGGCAAGGTGCCATGATACTCAACCTTGGAGCTCTTTTCCACAGCGCTTTTATTTCTGACTGAGTGACCAAGGTAGTTACTCAACCCTCCTGCAAGTAACTAAAACAAACTGAAGTTAGATTTGAAATAGAGGAGTGCATCTTAAACAATACAAACCCATTGAGGTATCCTATTTAAAGATGTGGCAGAATGGGAATATAGATGTATAACAATCAAATTAGTTGAAGGTGTCAGGCAAAGTATCGCATCTCCAAAACCCATTTCTATCAATATTGTAGAAATGGATTCATTAAATATTATAAAGGAGTTTGTAGGCTTGCAAAACAGGTTTCTACAGTGCAAATAATGTGGAGAGGTGGGACAGTATTGGACTCTGGTGTATTGCCACTGGTTAGATCACTATTTGGCTGAATTTGTGTGTGTCCTTTCCCAATGCTCAAATGAGGCTAAACATTTATAATGATTGCATTTCATCAATCAAGGCTTTGAATTGATTCTGTTAAATGGGTCTTTTCCATAGTGTGTTTTGGGAGTCTGGAAAGTTGGGAGAAGCCATTTTGCTGCAAGCATTGTAGCAATGTCTCAATCGAAGATTCCTCCTTTTGCAGAGATGTGGTGGGCATCACATGCAACTGTGCCCCCAAAAGGACACAGGCAAGCTCATGTCGTGGCACTGGAGATACTGTAAATACACAGCAGATACCTAGCTTTTGGTTTTGCTTTATATCTCTACATTGAGAGTCAGCTCTTTAATGTATTGACGCCAAATGATGAGTAGCATTAGTATGATGAGTAACATTAGTTCGATGAGGGGGGTGGGGGTAGAGAATAAATCACTCCAGTCAAAAGGGTAATTTGAGAAGATATCAATGCCACAATATGGCGTGTTTGTTTTTCCAAAAAAAACAGAAATTGAGACTGTGGAACAGGGTGGGAAAATATTACCATCCCATTTTTGACCTTCCATCTTTTCAACACGCAAGTTTAAAGAGAGATATTAAAGCCATCTGAATAAAGCTGTGCGCACATAACAATATTCCAATGAAAATTCAGAATCCCCATCAGTAATGCGTTGTTTTAACAATTCTGCAAAGTTGTTCATTAGCCAAGAAGGGATCTATTTGTAAACAATTCAGCTGCAAGCAAATAAGGTCACTGATGCATCTAGCATTTCACCAGATTTAGTCTTCATTTCTCTCAGACCTATTTTCTGAACTGTTTCTATCCAATATATTACAAGATGTTCTTCTTCATGCACTTGGGGATGTTCAAGGATACAAATAAATGCAGTTTAAAACCGACAGCCAGAGCACAAAAAACCTACTTGTCTAGGGCTAAATAATTAGAAACATAGAAAATAGGTGCAGGAGTTGGCAATTCGGCCCTTCGAGCCTGCAACACCATGGCTGATCATTCACCTCAGTACCCCTTTCCTGCTTTCTCTCCATACCCCTTGATCCCTTTAGCCGTAAGGGCCATATCTAACTCCCTCTTGAATATATCCAACGAACTGGCATCAACAACTCTCTGCAGTAGGGAATTTCACAGATTAACAACTCAGTGAATTAGTTTCTCCTCATCTCGGTCCTAAATGGCTTACCCCTTATCCTTCATCTGTGACCCCTGGTTCTGGACTTCCCAAACATCGGGAACATTCTTCCTGTACCTAACCTGTCCAGTCCCGTCAGAATTTTATAGGTTTCTATGAGATCCCCTCATATTCTTCTAAAGGCCAATGAATACAGGCCGTCGATCCAGTCTCTCCTCATAAGTCAGTCCTGCCATCCCGGGAATCAGTCTGGTGAACCTTCGCTGCACTCCCTCAATAGCAAGAAAGTCTTTCCTCAGATTAGGAGACCAAAACTGAACACAATACTCCAGGTGAGGCCTCACCAAGGCCCTATACAACTGCAGTAAGACCTCCCTGCTCCTATACTCAAATCCCCTAGCTATGAAGGCCAACATACCATTTGCCTTCTTCACCACCTGCTGTACTGCATGCCAACTTTCAATGACTTATGAACCATGACACCCAGGTCTTGTTGCACCTCCCCTTTTCCTAATCTGCCACCATTCAGATAATATTCTGCCTTCATGTTTTTGCCACCCAAGTGGATAACCTCACATTTATCCACATTATACTGCATCTGCCATGCATTTGCCCACCCACCTAACCTGTCCAAGTCATCCTGCAGCCTATTAGCATCCTACTCACAGCTCACACCGCCACCCAGCTTAGTGTCATCTGCAAACTTGGAGATATTACACTCTATTCCTTCATCTAAATAATTGATGTATATTGTAAATAGCTGGGGTCCCAGCACGGAGCCCTGCGGCACCCCACTAGTCACTGAAAAGGACCCGTTTATCCCGACTCTCTGCTTCCTGTCTGCCAACCAGTTCTCTATCCACGTCAATACATTACCCCCAATACCATGTGCTTTAATTTTGCACACCAATCTCTTGTGCGGGACCTTGTCAAAAGCCTTTTGAAAGTCCAAATATACCACATCCACTGGTTCTCCCTTGTCCACTCTACTAGTTACATCCTCAAAAAATTCTAGAAGATTTGTCAAGCATGATTTCACCATCATAAATCCATGCTGGCTTGGACTGATCATGTCACTGCTTTCCAAATGCGCTATTTCATCTTTAATAATTGATTGCAACATTTTCCCCACTACTGATGTCAGGCGAACCAGTCTATAATTCCCCATTTTCTCTCTCCCTCCTTTTTAAAAAAAGTGTTACATTAGCTACCCTCCAGTCCATAGGAACTGATTCAACAGAAATTTACAGGGCAAAAGGAAGCCATTTCGGCCCATTGTGTCCGCACCAGCCGACAAAGAGCCGCACGGCCCTCGGTCAGCAGGTTCAGTGGTATGTTCAGGATGGGGCAAGGTTTAGTTCTAAAGCATCAAGTAAAAGTAAATTTTGGAATAGCACCAGTCTAGCTATATTCAAAATTGTCTTGAATTTAGAAAACACATTTAGGCATCTAGAGGCAAAACAGCATTTGTCCAATTTTTCCTCCCCCTAGATTCTGAAAATTTGGCACAGAAATCTGTTAAATGCCTGGATCAAAGACCTATAGTTTCTGAATCAATTGCAAATTTTTCTGCATCCTTCAGCAATATCACAAGCACATCAAAACCTCTTCAGTGAACATCACTGTCAACTGCTAACTCATCCGAGTCCCACTGTGGAAATAGTCTGCAGTTTCTCCTCTCAAATACACGTGGGATAATTTACCCAAGAAGGCCACTGATGCAAATATAAATAGTCTCAAGCCAACCACATAACATTATGGTGAAAGGAGGGTTTGGGAGATATGGCGAAGTTAGGGTTTTTCATCAAATGCAAGGGTTCACCCGGATGAGTGCTTGAACTTTCCTATGTTCCTTAATTTACATGGCTTCCAGATACAGAAACCTAGCTTAATGATATACTTCCCTACTCCTAATTTTCTGGTTAAGTATGTTGACTCATGCAAAAGTACAGTCCCCAAAAATATCACTATTACCTTACAACCAAATGGTCATTCTTCCCATGAGCCAGAATTGTGGACTATTTCAACACGAGGCCAAAGTTGACCCCATTCAGTCTTCATGAATTATCTACCCAACAATGCTCACTGCATAGCAAGCAGGAATGTGATCCGCAAGCCATTTTCTCTCTATCTGGGCGAAGGATGCAGAAACAAATTGTGGCTCCTCCACTGCTGTGGGCAAGGTTGGTTAACCTAACATGGTCCATGCATTAAACCTACAATGGTCAGAATGGCAGTGCCACAGTGCATTTTACCACTACGCATTTGGCGGAGGTGGTGGGGGGGGGGGGGGGGAAAGAAAGAGAAGTGAAGCTTTTTAATAACATAAAAATGCAGAGTAGACCATGAAGAACTGGAGTAAGACAATTAGGGCAGCAATTAGTTCATTATGCCTTGCTTCATCCAATAAAAATTATGTAATACTGCAACAAAAAATACAATCTTTGATTCCTTTAGAGAATACCCATACCACTTTTTTTTAAAAAAAGTTAATATTTAATACATATAACAGGGCTATTGTACCAATACCCCAAGCCTGGTAATATGGCAGTCTGCTTAGTTTTGACATGGGTTCTCATTGCAAAAACCTCACCCTTCCCTCTTCACACGCTCCTGTCCAGCTTGCTTTAGATGTTCTTCTAGATAAACAAGTCATTTTGCAAGTATTGAAACAGTGTACATTTTGCACAATGTTCAGGATGTGGTTATTATGGAAGAGTCCAGTTAGGAGAGAAACTAAATGGAAAGAAAGGGAAAGAAAGTTGCACTGCCAAAGGATTGACAGGTTACCCATTCCTCTTGGCGGTGGCTGGGGTGGGGGGGGGGGGGGGGGGGAAGAAGAGACGGGGACAAAGAAGAAACTAAAGAAATAAAATTAAGGTCAACCAGAATGTGGACATAAATTCAGTAGCCCCTGAAATTACAAGAAGAATTAATGACACTTCCTTAACAAAAAACTCAACTTTACTGAGACCAATGCCTGTGATAGCATTCCACAATATAATTCCAGATCACAGTTTTAAAAAATACTTTTTATGGTGAGTAATTAACCCGGCACTTAATTCACTGGTGAGAAAGAGCTTCTAGATTTCCCCCACAGCTGTGCTACCTATTCATTGCCAGTTAAAGACACATGGAAATCAGACTCGGTTTATGCTGGCCAAAATTAGGCAGTCATTAAGTACATCATGAACAGGTGACTACTATTAAAAATAAAATTTGTGTGCAAGGTGAGTGATGCCAGAGGACCATTTGGGTAATCAGAGAAAGTATCAAAGCACTTCCAGATCAGGTATAGTAAAGGTTAGATGTGTAGGTAAAGCTCTCTAAAACACCCTTATAACATACCTTAAGCCCCAACTTCAGAAAAACCCTTTCTTTGTGCACCAGTATGGCAATTCAATTTCCAGCAATCGTGCTCTGAGTATGTGCTATTTAGTGGTTAATTTTGTGCTGCGGGTCCAAATCCAGAGAAGCTGGGTCAAAGCTTCCCGTAATTCCTTCATTTAGGAGCTTACAGTCAGCAGTGAGAGAATTTCATTATGTCAGCCTGGATTCAAACTTGTTTCAGCAGCTAACAGTATGCCACACAATTCACTTCCGCAAAGTCCATCTGCCCAGTCACCTCTCTCTTCCTCGGCTGAGAGAAGACTTATGCCAGAACCAGCAGCACGCCAAAATCGCATCCAAGCCATTCAAGTGTTGACCGAGGATGGTGAATGCTGTCCAGCTATTCAACTGCATCAGGGCTTGCAGCTAAGCCTGATCCTCGCTTGATCGCAGGGCCACACAATTAGATACTTTAAGTATGGATTACTGAACAGCAGACAGGAATGGGGGTCCTGGCTGCTTCTCCTCTTCCCTCCCTATGCCAGGGAGGCTAGATCCAAACATAGCAGCCCAGTTCCACCAGGAATCAAATTGGAGATCCTTCTGGTCCTTGAGGCTCAAAAATGTAGCGGAATAAAATGGAGTCTTTTTATACCCAAGAAAAAAGACAATCCCCAACACTGCATGTATACATGTTTATTCAATGCCTTAAAAGAAGATATTGATAAAGTGACATGAAATAGGAGGTTAAGATAAACCCTGCATAACCTGGTAACTATAAGTATTTGAGAAAGACAAAATACCAACAGTTCTTGATTTTACTGATTACAATAGTTTTTTCCAAACACTGACATTCACCCTTTTCTGCAGGGACAAAGCAAAACAGAGCTCCTGTGGTCAAACGTTGATGGACCATCACCACACAGTTAAAACCTCGTTACAACAAACCTTCCATCACATCAAACTTTGCCCAGGTCCCCAACTGAAGCTCCATTTCATTTTTAATTTGAAAAAAAAAAGTCGAAGGAATTCAATCCCTTGATGAAACAAACTTTGTTATAACATGCAAACCAGCAGATCCATCGGCACCATTTGTAAATGAATTATCTTTCCATTCTTTTGCCCAGTTATAACAAACTGGAGTTGTTTATTTTAAAACCAGTCACAGAATATCCTACTGCCATCAACATTGCCCGGATGCAGAACTGAAAACGAAAAACAAAAACAAAAAAAATGGGTGAAACATTTTTTCCAGCAGTCGGTGGTGAAGGAATTAAGTCAAAATTGGAGCTCAAACCTCAGCAAGGTGAAGCCCCCCCACCCCTCCCGCCCACAACCCCGCACCACTGACAAAAACCACCGCGGTTAGTAATAATGAGGTTCCACTGTAATAAGCCCATTCAAACACAACAGGCCTGAAAAGATGTTTGTTCGACAAACAGATCTTCAACCCTTTGAGCATCATTGTAACATAACCCCCTCCCACCCCCACCAATTTCTAGAAATTAAAAACAAGATTCCCAAATACTCCAGTTTTTTTTCTCTACAGAATACTGATTAAGAAATGTTCATGTTATGCATTAAGCATATTCCCAATTATTTATCAATATATAGTTTACAGGACAGCATTTGCCAAACCTAAAATAATCTGTCTTTCTTCTAGCTGACCAGGAACCCAGCCTGGCCAGTTCTTCGCTCTGCAGTGTAGTAGTTCCATTATGACTTTTTTTTTAATAAACTACTCGATTAAAGTGACAGGCCAAATCTGCCATGCTTAATTGGGGTGTCGTTCGTATCCATCTCCAGGAAGCCAGAGTCACACCTTGAATGTTTAAAAAAAAATCTCTTCTTAGATTTCTCGCTCCACAAGGGAAGTCCATACTCAAAGGGTTTATTGTAAAGGACCATTGGGTAACTATGACAATCAATGATTGAACATCCTGCCTGACAGCTCGCCAGAGACAATCCTCCATTCAGTGTTGCGTCACCGCACGACAACTTCCAGTGTTAGGGCATCATTTCCCCTCTCCGATCCGCCTATTCAACAGGTCAGACAAATGGTGTCAACGCACTCAGCGCAATTTGTGCTTCACTGTCAAATGGTACCTCTGCTTATTGCTGTTATTATTATACCAGAGCACTATATGATTAACTAATATTAAACGCCTCTGCAAAAAAGTGCTAAGAGTTTTCATATAAAAATTCTGTTATGGTTGCGGCACTCATGGCAGAAACAACCAACAAAGGAAGTCATTTATTACAGAACATGACTCCATTCGTAAATGGATTACTAAAACCAGCACTGGAATTCAATTGCACAAAAAGTGTACATCATGTGCGGAATGTATTTTCTAACTTTTTTTTTTGAAGCAAATGATTTGAAATAAACATTTACAGAAAGAAGAAAAATGGAGAAAAAAAAACATGAAAAAATGCACACATTGTTTAAAATGTATGATAGACAGAGTTTAGAAGATTAGCTTGCGGTGTAGTGTTCAGTGAAGGATTGGCCATATATCCTGCAGTTATCTTGCCTGCAGTGTTGTTGTGAGAAGCCGATCCCATTCCGTACGATATTAGGGACTGAGGTACCGAGGGAGCAGGTGGAAGAGCGTGTGCGTATTCCTGCGACGTCACAGACCACGGGAAAGTGCCTGATCTGCTGTACGGCTGGTGTCCATTGTGGTTCGAAACAGAAGGCACGCCCGAACAGTAACAGTTATCCACGGAGCAGACGAGGATTTTGCGCCCACCATAGCCGACCGACTGGGAAAGTACAGACTGCTGGGACGGCGTGCCGTTGGGATAGTGAGTTGTGTTGAAGACAGGGCCTGCGTGGACGGGCTGCGGGCCGCTGGTCAGTCCCACAATGTGCTGGGAGGAGCTGCAGGGCACCAGGGACTGCGCCGACTGTCTCTCAACGACAGACCCGCCCTGGCCCATAAACTGGCTGGCAACATTCCCAGCCGTTACTTCCAGGAAGCCATTGTCCACAGCAGATGTCGTGGGCATAGGGAAAGCCGTGGAGTGCTTGCGTTTTTCTCCAGCAGCATTGGAAATGTTGCAGGTGTAAGCAGGAACGCTCTGCAGAAACGGTACAGGAGTGCTTATTGTTTCTGTTGGAAGGACAGCAAAGATAAAACAGGTTACACCAGGAATCGGCAACTGCTGCAAACACATACAGGAGTAGTTTTGCTAGTTATTCAGTGGACTGGTTTCACAAGGTTGAAAACAAAACATTTGGTTTGTTTAGCTTCTGTTGCCCTCTCGAAAACTTTTCAATGCAGGACACAGGCTTTGGTCCAAATTACACGAGCTGTTTTTCTTGCTCACATGTAAGAATCAAGTAACCTATTAAAACACTCGGAATTAACAACTATGGAAACATTGCAACATGAGTGGTTGTACTTTCCTGGCACATTAGGACCACATTCTACCAAACCCTAGATTTACTAAAGACTGCTGACCTCCACCTGAATACAGGTGCTCCCTTGAGTGTTCCCAGTTTCTTCACTCACCAGCACTTTAAAGCATTAATACTTAAGTGATGGCGCTCTGAAGTGAAGCAAGTGACCAGCCGGGTTTACAATCAGCACCCGCTAGACGCACCAATACTTTGATTCAGATTTCAATGTTAAATGGTGCTGCTGGGTGCAGTGGGCACGTGCAGACTGCAAGACCAGCTTCTTTCACTATGGCACGAGGAGTTAGAGGACTGTCGCTTTAAAAAACATGGCAAGTGCAGAAACAGCCGAGATTGTACACGAGCATGTTACTGAATTTGTACCAAGAAAAACTTCCACTTTAGTAGGGCAAGCATTCTACTATAAATGACATTTTTATATCTAGTATTCATTATGTATAATACTATAGTACTTTCACAAGGGAAAAACTGGTAAAATAATTATCTGATGAACTGACACTTATTAACCAACTTTACAGCTCCCAATTTTTGCTTTATGTTTGCACTCAAGATGTGGACCACACAATCGAGGCTGTATTTAGTGCCTATCCCTACCTGCCCCAAGAAGTTGGTGATTATTATTTTTTTTTTTTATACAACGGAGTGGTTTTCTCAGCACTCAAGGCATTAATAGTCAATCATGCAATGTGGGACTGGAGTGGTATATAGGTCAGACCAGGTTAGAATCATCATAGAAATTTACAGCACGGAAGGAGGCCATTTCAGCCCAGTGTCCATGCCTGCCAACAAAGAGCGATCCAGCCTAATCCCACTTTTCAGCTCTTGGTCTGTAGCCCTGAAGGTTATGGCACTTCAAGTGGCTATCCACGTACTTTTTAAAATGCGGTGAGGGTTTCTGCCTCTACCACCCTTTCAGGCAGTGAGTTCTAGACCTCCACCCCTCTCGGAGTGAAGAAATTTCCGCTCAAATCCTACTACCAATTACTTTAAATCTATGCCCTCTGGTTATTGACCCCTCTGCTAAGGGAAATAGGTCCTTTCGACCCACTTAGGTGACAGACATCAATTGGGATTTTACAATCCAACAGCTTTCATGGTCAGTTTTCCTGGTGCCAGCCCACAAATTAAACAGATTTATTACATTCAAATTTCACAATTTGTCATGGTGGGATGTGAACTCATGCCCTCTGGGCTGCTAACTCAGTACCATATCACTACATTACCTTATACAGTGGGATGCAGGTGAAAAATTAAAGCGGTTTACTAATAAAAACAGTCATACAAGCAAAAGTGCTTGAAATTAAAGCACATGGTATTGGGGGTAATGTACTGATGTGGTTGGCAGGCTGGAAGCAGAGAGTCGGGATAAACGAGTCCTTTTCAGAATGGCAGGCAGTGACTAGTGGGGTGCCGCAGGGCTCAGTGCTGGGACCCCAGCTATTTACAATATACATTAATGATTTAGATGAAGGAATTGAGAGTAATATCTCCAAGTTTGCAGATGACACTAAGCTGGTGTGAGTTGTGAGGAGGACACTAAGAGGCTGCAGGGTGACTTGGACAGGTTAGGTGAGTGGCAGATGCAGTATAATGTGAATAAATGTGAGGTTATCCGCTTTGGGGGCAAAAGCACGAAGGCAGAATATTATCTAAATGGCGGCAGATTAGGAAAAGGGGAGGTGCAACGAGACCTGGGTGTCATGGTTCATCAGTCATTGAAAGTTGGCATGCAGATACAGCAGGCGGTGAAGAAGGCAAATAGCATGTTGGCCTTCATAGCTAGGGGATTTGAGTATAGGAGCAGGGAGGTCTTACTCCAGTTGTACAGGGCCTTGGCGAGGCCTCACCTGGAATACTGTGTTCAGTTTTGGTCTCCTAATCTGAGAAAGGACATTCTTGCTATCGAGGGAGTGCAGCGAAGGTTCACCAGACTGATTGCTGGGATGGCAGGACTGACATATGAGAGACTGGATTGACTGGGCCTGTATTCACTGGAGTTTAGAAGGATGAGCGGGGATCTCATAGAAACATATAAAATTCTGACGGGACTGGACAGGTTAGATGCAGAAAGAATGTTCCCGATGTTGGGGAAGTCCAGAACCAGGGGACACAGTTTAAGGATAAGGGGTAAGCCATTTAGGACTGAGATAAGGAGAAACTTCTTCACTCAGAGTTGTTAACCTGTGGAATTCTCTACCGCAGAGAGTTGTTGATGCCAGTTCGTTGGATATATTCAAGAGGGAGTTAGATGTGGCCCTTACGGCTAAAGGGATCAAGGGGTATGGAGAGAAAGCAGGAAAGTGGTACTGAGGTGAATGATCAGCCATGATCTTATTGAATGGTGGTGCAGGTTCGAAGGGCCGAATGGCCTACTCCTGCACCTATTTTCTATATTTCTATGTAACTAATATTGATGAAATCATAGGCTGAAATGGCTACCTTCAACACCGATCATAGAAAGTTGCTAGTGGGAGATATAAGACGACCTGCGTTTGCATTTGGAAGGGAAAAGAAATCTGGTTATGGTCTCTTTTATACTTAAATTTTTTAGAAATATGTGGGACAGGGAACTTATTTCCATGGAGGTTCCCTTTAAGTACTGCATATATTTAAAGCTAGTTCAATATAGCTGAACACTGCACTATGCTGGTTATAGGCAGATTGCTGAAATCTAAATACAGTTTTACACTGGTATATTTTCCACTCAATGGCAGTACTGGGAAGAGCAGAGTAGCTCAAGTCATAAAGATAGTGAATTTGAGTGTATTCAAGAACATTTTCTGAAGCAGCATGTTCTAGAATCAACAAGAGGGCAGGCCACACGAGATTTAGTAATGAGCCAGACTTAGTTAATAACCTAGCTGCAGGAGAACATTTGGCACGGGCTCGATGGGCCGAATGGCCTTCTTCCGTGCTGTAACCATTCTATGATTTAGCTTGTTGGGTTTGAAAAGGAGAAACTTCAGTTACAAGGATTCTAGATTTTAGTACGGCTATCTTTGCCGGGATGAGACAAAAGACCGACGACAATAAACTGGTCAAAATTGTTAGCGGGTAAAACTACAGATAAACAGTCATGTCCCTCCGCTATTTAAGAAAGGAGAGAGGGAAACCAGTGAATTATAGACCAGTTAGTCCAACATCTGTTGTCAGGAAATTGCTAAAGTCGATAATTAATGATAGGGTGACTGAACACCTCGAAAATTTTCAGTTGATCAGCATGGATTTGTGAAAGGTAGGTCATGCCTGACAAACCGGACTGAAGTTTTTGAAGCGGTGACTAAAGTAGTGAACAGGGGAATGTTTATGGATGTCATTTATATGGACTTCCAGAAGGCATTTGATAAAAGTCTCAAGAGACTGTTAACTAATGTAGAAGCCCACAGAATAGAGGGCAAATTATTGACCTGGTTAGGAAATTGGCTGAGTGGCAGGATGTGACTAATGTCCTGGAGGGATCTGTGTTGGGGCCACAACTATTCACAGTATTTAGACTGTGGATGATGGCATACAAAGTCATATATCCAAATGTGCCGATGAGACAAAGATAGGCAGCATTGTTGGCAGTGTAGATGAAAGCATAAAATTACAAAAGGGATATTGACAGATTAAGTGAATCTGTGGCAAATGGATGTCAATGTAAGCAAATGTGAAGTCATCCACTTCAGGCCTGAAAAGGATAGAATAGGGTACTTTCTAAATGATCAAAAGCTCAAAACAGTGGAGGTCGAAAGAGACTTGGGGGTCCAGGTGCATAGATTATTAAAATGTCACAAATAGATTCAGAAAATAATCAAAAAGACTATTGGAATGCTAGCCTTTATATTCAGAGGACTAGAATACAAGGGGTGTAAGCTATTCTGCAGCTATACAAAACCCTGGGTTCACCCACACCTGGAGTTCTGAGAGTAGTTCTGGACACACCTTAGGAAGGATATGTTGGCCTTAGGAGTGCAACGTAGGTTTACCAGACTGATACTTAGACTTCAAGGGTTAAGTAACGAATAGGGATTACACAAATTAGGGTTGTATTCCGTGGAATTTAGATGGTTAAGGGGTGATCTGATTGAAGTTTTCAAGATATTAAGAGAAAAAGGTGAGTGAGAGAGAAAAAGAGAGAGAGAGAAAAAGAGAGAGAGAGAGAAAGAGAGAGAGAGAGGGAGGGAAAGAGAGAGAGAAAGAAAAAGGAGAGAGAGAGAGAGAGAGAAAGAAAAAGAGAGAGAGAGAGAGAGAGAGAGACAGACATAAACTATTTCCACTGGTTGGGGATTCTAGGACTAGGGGGCATAGGCTAAAAATTAGAGCCAGACCTTTCAGGAATGAAATTAGGAAACACTCAGGCTCAATGGCCTACTCCTGTTCCTATGTTCCTAAAAGTGGGAGGTGTACAAAAAATAATTTAGCTTAATACAGGACCTGTATATACCCTCAAGGGGCAAGAGCTCTACTTACCAAATAATAAAACAGCCATCGCTGACAAGAGGTGAGAGGTTAACATAAAACTAAAAGGAAATAACATAAAAGTGCAGAGAATAGTGTAGATCAAGGGGACTGGGAGAGATATAAAAAACAGCAAAGGAAGGCAAAAAAAGTAAAATCTGCAAAAGGAAGTACGAAAAGAAGCTTGAGGGATATGGCAGACTTGTTGAATAATTACTTTGCGTCAGTCTTCACAGTAGAGGGAGAGGCTAATATACCTGACATTCCAGGGAAACTAATAGTGAATCAAGGACTGGAACTCACTGAAGTTAGTGCAAGCAAGAAAACAGCATTCGAAAAAAATAATGGCACTAAAGACTGCCAAATCCCCAGAACCTGATCGTTTCCATCCCAGCGTTTTAAAGGAAGTAGGTAACAAAATTGTAGATACTTTGAGAGAAATTTGAGCTGATTAGAGAGAGCCAACATGAATTTGTGAAGAGGTGGTCATATCTAATGAACCCAACTGAATTTTTTTTGGGGGGGGGGGGGGTGAAGAAAGAGATGTCATTTATATGGACTTCCAGAAGGCATTCATAAGGTTCCACACAAGAGCCTGTTAGCTAAAATTAAAGCTCATGGAATTGAAGGCAAATTATTGTCCTGGTTAGGAGATTGATTAGATGGTAGAAGTAGGGATAGCAGGTAGGTACTTGAATGTGAAATAAATGACTAGTGGTGCCCCACAAGGCTCTGTGCTGCAGCCTCAACTATTCACTATATTAATGACTTAGACAATGCAAGAGAGAGAGAGAGAGAGAGAGAGAGAGAGAGAGAGAGAGAGTTATATATACACACAAGTTTGCCGATGATGATTGTTGAGATAGTAAGTAGTGTAGACAGGGGCATAACATTACAAAGAAACATTGATAGATTAAGTGTGTGGACAAAACTGTGGCAGATGGATTTCAACACAGGCCATCCATGTTGAACCAAAAAACAGATTGATCAGAGTATCTTTTAAATGATGAAAAGCTAGGAACAGTGCAAGCCCAGAGTAATTTTGGGGTCCATGTACACAGATCACTAAAATGTAGTAGTCGGGCACAACATTTAAAAAAAAAAAGGCTAATGGAATGTTAGGCTTTATAGCTAGAGGTGCAGGCTTGAAGGGCCGAATGGCCTGCTCCTAATTTCTATAATTCTAGAGGGGAGAAAGTTTTGCTACAACTGTACAAAGCACTGACACAAATAACCTTTCGGAAATACTAGGCGACCGAGGGTGTAGCGAGAAGGAGGAACTGAAAGGAAAAGGCAGGTAACTATAGGCCGGTTAGTTTAACATCTGTAGTGGGGAAAATGCTTGAAGCTATCATTAAGGAAGAAATAGCGGGACATCTAGATAGGAATAGTGCAATCAAGCAGACGCAACATGGATTCATGAAGGGGAAATCATGTTTAACTAATTTACTGGAATTCTTTGAGGATATAACGAGCATGGTGGATAGAGGTGTACCGATGGATGTGGTGTATTTAGATTTCCAAAAGGCATTCGATAAGGTGCCACACAAAAGGTTACTGCAAAAGATAAAGGCACGCGGAGTCAGAGAAAATGTATTAGCATGGATCGAGAATTGGCTGGCTAACAGAAAGCAGAGAGTGGGATAAATGGGTCCTTTTTGGTTATAAAATCGGTGGTTAGTGGTGTGCCACAGGGATCGGTGCTGGGACCACACCTGTTTACAATATGCATAGATGACCTGGAAGAGGGGACAGAGTGTAGTGTAATAAAATTTGCAGATGACACAAAGATTAGTGGGAAAGAGGACACAGAGAGGCTGCAAAGAGATTTAGATAGATTAAGCGAATGGGCTAAGGTTTGGCAGATGGAATACAATGTCAGAAAATGTGAGGTCATCCACCTTGGGAAAAAAAAAACAGTAAAAGGGAATATTATTTGAATGGGGAGAAATTACAACATGCTGCGGTGCAGAGGGACCCGAGGGTCCTTGTGCATGAATCCCAAAAAGTTAGTTTGCAGGTGCAGCAAGTAATCAGGAAGGCGAATGGAGTGTTGGCCTTCATTGCGAGAGGGATGGAGTACAAAAGCAGGGAGGTCCTGCTGCAACTGTACAGGGTATTGGTGAGGCCGCACCTGGAGTACTGTGTGCAGTTTTGGTCACCTTACTTAAGGAAGGATATACTAGCTTTGGAGGGGGTACAGAGACGATTCACTAAGCTGATTCTGGAGATGAGGGGATTACCTTATGATGATAGATTGAGTAGACTGGGTCTTTACTCGTTGGAGTTCAGAAGGATGAGGGAATATCTTATAGAAACATTTAAAATAATGAAAGGGATAGACAAGATAGAGGCAGGAGAGATTGTTTCCACTGGTCGGGGAAAACTAGAACTAGGGGGCACAGCCTCAAAATACAGGGGAGACAATTTAAAACAGAGTTGAGAAGGAATTTCTTCTCCCAGAGGGTTGTGAATTTGTGGAATTCTCTGCCCAGGGAAGCAGTTGAGGCTAGCTCATTGAATGTATTCAAATCACAGATAGAGAGATTTTTAACCAATAAGGGAATTAAGGATTACAGGAAGCGGGTGGGTAAGTGGAGCTGAGTCCACGGCCAGATCAGCCATGATCTTTTTAAATGGCGGAGCAGGCTCGAGGGGCTAGATGGCCTACTCCTGTTCCTAATTCTTATGTTATGAGTCAGGAAATTGTGTTAGGGAAATTGATGGGAGTGAAGGCTGATAAATCCCCAGGGCCTGATTACTCTGGGATGCAGACTCTTAAGGAAGTGGCCCTAGAAATAGTGGATGCATTGGTGATCATTTTCCAACATTCTATAGACTCTGGATCAGTTCCTATGGACTGGAGGGTAGCTAATGTAACACAACTTTTTAAAAAAAGGAGGGAGACAGAAAATGGGGAATTATAGACTGGTTCGCCTGACAGCAGTAGTGGGGAAAATGTTGGAATCAATTATTAAAGATGAAATAGCAGCACATTTGGAAAGCAGTATGGATTTATGAAAGAGAAATCATGCTTGACAAATCTTCCAGAATTTTGAGGATGTAACTAGTAGAGTGGACAAGGGAGAGCCAGTGGACGTGGTGTATTTTGACTTTCAAAAGGCTTTTGACAAGGTCCCACACACAAGAGATTGGTGTGCAAAATTAAAGCACATGGTATTGGGAGTAATTTATTGACATGGATAGAGAACTGGTTGGCAGACAGGAAGCAGAGAGTCGGGATAAACGGGTCCTTTTCAGAATGGCAGGCAGTGACTAGTGGGGTGCCACAGGGTTCAGTGCTGGGACCCCAGCTATTTACAATATACATTAATGATTTAGATGAAGAAATTGAGTGTAATATCTCCCAAGTTTGCAGATGACACTAAGCTGGGTGGTGGTGTCAGCTGTGAGGAGGATGCTAAGAGGCTGCAGGGTGACTTGGACAGGTTAGGTGAATGGGCAAATGCATGGCAGATGCAGTATAATGTGGATAAATGTGAGGTTATCCACTTTGGTAGCAAAAACAGGAAGGCAGATTATCTAATTAGGAAGAGGGGAGGTGCAACGAGACCTGGGTGTCATGGTACATCAGTCATTGAAAGTTGGCATGCAGATACAGCAGGCAGTGAAGGTGGCATAACTAGGGGATTTGAGTATAGGAGCAAGGAGGTCTTATTGCAGTTGTACAGGGCCTTGGTGAGACCTTGCCTGGAATATTGTGTTCAGTTTTGGTCTCCTAATCTGAGGAAGGATGTTCTTGTTATTGAGAGAGTGCAGCGAAGGTTCACCAAACTCATTCCCGGGATGGCAGGACTGACATATGAGGAGAGACTGGATCGACTGGGCCTGTATTCACTGGAGTTTAGATGAATGAAAGGGGATCTCATAGAAACATATACAATTCTGACTGGACTGGACAGGTTAGATGCAGGAAGAATATTCCTGATATTGGGGAAGTCCAGAACCAGGGGTCACAGTCTAAGGATAAGGGGTAAGCCATTTAGGACAGAGATGAGGAAAAACTTCTTCATTCAGAGTTGTTAACCTGTGGAATTCTCTACCGCAGAGTTATTGATGCCAAGGTTAGATATGGCCCTTATGGCTAAAGGGATCAAGGGGTATGGAGAGAAAGCAGGAAAGGGCTACTGAGGTGAATGATCAGCCATGATCTTATTGAATGGTGGTGCAGGCTCGAAGGGCCTACTACTGCACCTATTTTCTATGTTTATGTTAGACCACATGTGGAGTACAGTTCTGGGCACCCACACCATAGAAAGGATATGTTGTCCTTGGAAGGAGTGCAGCGCAGATATACCAGAATGTTAGCAGGGGCTCCAAGGGTTAGATTATGGAGGAGAAATTGCATAGACTAGGCTTGCATTCCCTGGAATATAGGAGGTTAAAGGGTGGCTTAATTGAGGTTTTTGTGATTTTGAAAGGAATACATAGGGTAGATGCAGAGAGACTTCTTTCGCCGGTAGGGGAGGACATACCCTTAAAATCACAGCCAGACCATTCAGGAGAGAAGTTAGGAAATACTTCTTCACAAAGGGTGGTAGAAGTGTGGAACAGTGTCCCACATAAAGCAATTGATTCTTGCTCATTTAATGATTTTAAATCTGAGATAAAGATAGATTTTTTGCTAGCTAAGGGTATTAAGGGAAATAGAGCCAAGACAGGTGGAGGGAGTTAGGATACAGATCAGCTATGATCTCAAAATGGTGGAACAGGCTTGAAGGGCTGCATGGCCTACTCCTGTTCTTATGATTATACAGCGAGCGAGAGCGAGAGCGAGAGAGAGAGACAAAGAGAGAGAGAGAGAGACAGAGAGAGAGAGAGAGAGAGAGAGAGACAGAGAGAGAGACACAGACAGAGAGACACAGACAGAGAGACAGAGAGACAGAGACAGAGAGACACAGAGAGAGACAGAGAGACACAGAGAGAGAGAGAGAGAGACACAGAGAGAGAGAGAGAGAGAGAGAGACACAGAGAGAGAGAGACACACACACAGAGAGAGAGAGACACACACACAGAGAGAGAGAGAGACACACAGAGAGAGAGAGAGAGACACACAGAGAGAGAGACACACAGAGAGAGAGACACATACAATTCCAGTCAACTTTTCCCACAATAGATGTTTATGGCCCATTTATCATGGAAACCACAATATAAAACTCATATTGTAAAGACACCCTGTGCTGCATCTATTTTGCATTCCCAGCTCTCAGTCTATGCCTGCAGCAAACTCAACTGCTCCCCAAAATGCCCCCATGGTTTTTGCTACTCAACAATAAATAGTGTAAAATCTAAGTATTATAAAAATAAAGATTGAATATATAACTTTAAAATCTTTACTGAATTACATCTGGTCGCATTAGGCCTTGCATGCGAAACCCACTTCACCTGAAGACAACACTTGGTCAAAACCTCCTGTGCAAGTAATTAAAAACAATACGATTTGTTTTACCTTCAAGCAACTTTCTGATGTGTTTCTCCTTCTTACCAATCTCGCTTAAGAAAGCTTTTGGCTGGAGGTGACCGAATTTAGGAGGTGGCAGTCCATTTCCTGTACAAGCTTGTGTCCTTAAAAAAAAAAAATTAAAGAAACATTTTACAAACACAAAAACGTTTTGAGTTCAGTTTTATATCATGACCATAGAATTTTATGGCAAACACCTAGTCAAGTAGTGTATAAGCAATGCATTTTTTTTTTCCAGACTGGGTCTGTATGAGCAAGATGTGGCTTACTTCATGCTTATGTGATTACTTTGATAATCAATGTTGGATCCCAGCATTAAATTTACGCTGTTCCAAATCCAGCATCGTAGCGGTATGAAAAAGATGTACAGAATCAAAACTTCCTTCTAAATAAATTACCAGATTAACTCCATTAAGATTTTCATCGACTAGGTTTAAAGGGGGCCGTGACATTTTACCAGGAAGGAGTTGCTGCTTATAATAATCAGTTGCAAAAATTCTGCTTGGCATTCAAAATGATGCAAACTATCAAACACATTTAATCACATTACTGTTGAAACATTTAAAACTGGTTTTTAAATAGAGCTTATTTATAAGAATGGTCTTGAGAGTCTGTGTTAGACGGTGACACTCGTATTCTAGGCTCCACTGGATACTACAGAGGAAGTGATTGGTTCTGGAGTCGGAAGTCCCTGACATAACCATGTATGATTTCACCCCTCACAAACAGGAAAACCCCATAATCACTATTGTTATCGAGGAAAGAAAAATATTCAGCTCGTCACCTCAAAGCATATTAAGTACGAGGCAACATCTCTGGAATGGTTTAAATTCCAACTTTCACTGTCGCAGAATAATCAACCCTAGTCTTGACCAGCTAAGAACCATAGCTCCATGAAATATTTACAACGATCAGAGCCAACTAATTGTCACTGGGCAATCTCTATACATGTGATACTATCTATTCACTATCGATCTACTCTGAATGATCTAGGACCATGGACATTAACTGTAAGATTACCATGTAAAGATGCACTTTACAGATAATTAAGGCAACAGATTTGCCAATACAATGCAAAATCACCACAATGGTATGGTGTAAAAACAGAAAATGCTGGAAATACTCAGTATGACAGGCAGCATCTGTGGAGAGAGAAACAGAGTTAACATTTCAGGTCAATGGCCTTTCGCCAATACTATAGTGCTTTACAAACCAGCCCAATTCTCCTGGTATGTCAATAGCAATATCAACACTTCATAGAAAAGGGCATATTTAATGAGGGTGGCAATTGCAGAATTCATTTCTATATAAACACAACTGTATGGAGTACTGCATACAGTTTTGGTCTTATTTAAAAGGAGGGATATACTTCCATTAAAGGCTGTTCTGAGAAGGTTCACGAGATTGATTCCTGAGATGAAGGGGTCATCTTATGAAGAAAGATTGAGCAGGTTGGGCCTATACTCATTGGAGTTTAGAAGAATGAGAGGTGATTTTATTGAAACATAAGATTATGAGGGGGCTTGACAGGGTAGATGCAGAGACAATGTTTCCCCTCGTGGGGGAATCTAGAACTAGGGGGCATAGTTTCAGAATAAGGGGTCGCCCATTTAACTCAAGAACATAAGAAATAGGAACAGGAGTAAGCCATACGGCCCCTCGAGCCTGCTCTGCCATTCACTAAGATCATGGCTGATCATGGACTCAGCACCACTTCCCCGTCTGCTCCCCATAACCCCTTATCATTTAAGAAACTGTCTATTTCTGTCTTAAATTTATTCAATGTCTCAAGTTCCACAGCTCTGAGGCAGCGAATTCCACAAATTTACAACCCTCAGAGAAAAAAAAGAGATTTTTCCTTATCTCTGTTTTAAATGGGCGGCCCCTTATTCTAAGGTAGTCTCCCCCACCAGTGGAAACATCCTCTCTGCATCCACCTCGTCAAGCCCCCTCATAATCTTATATGTTTCGATAAGATCACCTCTCATTCTTCTGAATTCCAATGAGTAGAGGCCCAACCTACTCCACCATTCCTCACAAGTCAATTCCCTCATCCCCAGAATCAACCTAGTAAACCTTCTCTGAACTGCCTCCAAAGCAAGTATATCCTTTCGTAAATATGGAAACCAAAACTGCACGCAGTATTCCAGGTGTGGCCTCACCAATACCTTATATAGCTGTAGCAAGACTTCCCTGCCTTTATACTCCATCCCCTTTGCAATAAAGGCCAAGATACCATTGGCCTTCCTGATCACCTGCTGTATCTGCATACTATCCTTGTGTTTCATGCACAAGTACACCCAAGTCCCACTGTACTGCAGCACTTTGCAATCTTTCTCCATTTAAATAATAACCTGCTCTTTGATTTTTTTCTGCCAAAGTGCATGACCTCACACTTTCCAACATTGTACCCCATCTGCCAAATTTTTGCCCACTCACTTAACATATGTCCTTTTGCAGATTTTTTGTGTCCTTCTCACACATTGCTTTTCCTCCCATCTTCGTATCGTCAGCAAACTTGGCTCAGTCCCTTCTTCCAAGTCGTTAATATAGATTGTAAATAGTGGGGTCCTAGCACTGATCCCTGCAGCACCCCACTAGTTACTGGATGCCAACCAGAGAATGAACCATTTATCCTGACTCTCTGTTCGCCAATCCTCCATCCATGTTAATATATTACCCCAACCCCGTGAACTTTTATCTTGTGCAGTAACCTTTTATGTGGCACCTTGTCAAATACCTTCTGGAAGTCTAAATACACCACATCCACTGGTTCCCCTTTATCTACCCTGTTTGTTACATCCTCAAAGAACTCCAGCAAATTTGTCAAACATGACTTCCCCTTCATAAATCCATGCTGATTCTGCCTGACCGAATTTTGCTTTTCCAAATGTCCTGCTACTGCTTCTTTAATAATGGACTCCCAACATTTTCCCAACCAAAGATATTAGGCTAACTGGTCTATAGTTTCCTGCTTTTTGTCTACCTCCTTTTTTTTTTAAAAACGGAGATGAGGAGGAATTTCTTCTCTGAGGGTCGTGAATCTTTGGAATTCTCTGCCCCAGAGAGCTCTGGAGGCAGAGTCATTGAATGTATTTAAGGTGGAGATAGACAGATTTTTGAACGATAAGGGAATCCAGGGTTATGGGGAGCGGGCAGGGAAGTGTTGAGGCCAAGATCAGATCAGCCATGATCTTACTGAATGGCAGAGCAGGCTCGAGGGGCCAGATGGCCCACGCCTTCTCCCATTTCATATGTTCTTATGTAATAATGGGTTCTTGCTCTGATGAAAGGTCATCGACCTGAGTCGTTAACTCTATCTCTCTCCACAGATGCTGCCTGACCTGAATATTTCCAGCATTTTCTATTTTTATTTAACGGGTTCTATTTGTTCTACAACAGAAATTGAGGATAGACAGAATTAATCTGTCAATCAGTCTGCTATGCTCAGTTCCCCAATATGGCACTGTGTGAATAACTTCAGTTGTTACTGCCTTTTTACCTGGTCTTTTGCAGCTTTCATCCCTTTATAACAGTGAATGAGAGACAATGAAGAGGTGGTTGGTCATATCTATTCTATTAATACTACATTTGTGCACACTTCCTAGTCAATGAATAATGCAAAACCTTACTTCCTGTTGCCATGATTTTGTCACCGACTTTTTCCATTATAAATTCTTACACCCACATTTATAATGCAAATTAGTCACGTTGTAGTTGCACCCTTCCACCAGTGGTAGCACTGTAGCACTTCAGTTTTGCATCTCCCAGATCCTCAGCCCATACTTCATGCTCCAAGAAACTCTACATCTGATTCCCAACCTGTCCTAAGTTTTTCTACTGAAATAATATAAAAACACCACATTATATAAAACAGGAAACAAATATATAACTTTAAAATGGGAACTGAATTACACCTGCATGCCACAGTCCAATTCTCCATCTCTGCTAATCCTGCTTCACCCAAAGACTATACCTGGTCTTGACTACTCCCTGTATGCAATACCACAGAAGACTGATGAGAGTATTTTGTGAAGGCATCAGATCAAGTTTGATCAAATCATGCACAAACACAGCTCATTGTACTTCAATGAAGAGTCCATAGTGGCCTCATTTATATCATCCAAATTTGCTAATTAGACAGATGGTTTGATTTACAGGGGAAGGCCATTTTATAAGTAATACAACTTATGAATCTAGTTCAATTAATAGAATTAATGCCATTATTAATAGCATAATGATTAGATTCTGCGTTCTGTAAATTCCAGGGTTTATAGCTTTCCATAAAAAGACATGGCTTACATCAAGGCCATTTTCATCACTTTATCCCTCATATGCAAATACCTTGATTCTCTGGCTAATCATATTAGAAAACCCAACATATTAATGCTTACCTTTCCAGTAAAATTTTTACCGATTTGGTATTCTGAAAAAAAACAAAAATATAAAAATATAAATATAACATACTTTCGTAGCCTTTTCAGTTTGGGTTTTCTACAGTATAATGGAATCACATTTAAAATGAGTGAAGCAAGAGAATCTGAGCTTTTCTTAATAAAATCCTTTAAAATGTTCACATCCCACAGTTAAAACTGAATGAATAGAAATGAACAGTTCTTTGGCGATCAATAGATTCTTCTTTAAAAATCCTGAAGGCCTGATTCTGGATGGGGAACTAGTAGCCTCCTGGCAACGTATCCAAGTTGCCATTCTTCATGCAAGAGTCTGGGCAGTGATGGTAAGCGGGCTATACAATTGAAAGGGCACCTTAATCAAGTCTCACCTTGTCCTTGGCCAACGTTTAGACATGGGCACTTCTCAGCAGGGGTCACAGGACAGTGATCAGGAGCAGGAACCCCAGCTGAATTTGTCCCCACTAGTCCGAGGCCCCAGAATGCATTCCTTGCTTTCTCACCACTCCCCCCCCCACCCCAATAATTGAATGGTGGAACACCTGGCCATTGGCAGAACATAACACACACATATCCCTGCAGTCCTCAGAGAATAATTACATTAATGGATTACTGTGATGGGGGGAAAAAAAAAAAGAGTTCAGCAATTGCTACTGCAGCAGTGGGAGTGGAAAGAGAAATGTCTAAATTTAGTGTTTTACAACCAGTCATAATATTAAATTTGGGAAAGTCAAAAACTTGCTAAATGCATAATTTAAGTTGTGGAATGAAATTCGATCAAATAAGTAAATCAATACATTCTCATCAGAAGTCAATGGGCAACAATTATTATAGGGAAAACTGAGAAATTGCAGCACCCCGACCACCACTCCAGCGCAAATCACTAACTCATAGAAACATAGAAAATAGGTGCAGGAGTAGGCCATTCAGCCCTTCTAGCCTGCACCACCATTCAATGAGTTCATGGCTGAACATGCAACTTCAGTACCCCCTTCCTGCTTTCACGCCATACCCCTTGATCCCCCGAGTAGTAAGGACTTCATCTAACTCCCTTTTGAATATATTTAGTGAATTGGCCTCAACTACTTTCTGTGGTAGAGAATTCCACAGGTTCACCACTCTCTGGGTGAAGAAGTTTCTCCTTATCTCGGTCCTAAATGGCTTACCCCTTATCCTTAGACTGTGACCTCTGGTTCTGGACTTCCCCAACATTGGGAACATTCTTCCTGCATCCAACCTGTCCAAACCCGTCAGAATTTTAAACGTTTCTATGAGGTCCCCTCTCACTCTTCTGAACTCCAGTGAATACAAGCCCAGTTGATCCAGTCTTTCTTGATAGGTCAGTCCCACCATCCCGGGAATCAGTCTGGTGAATCTTCGCTGCACTCCCTCAATAGCAAAAATGTCCTTCCTCAAGTTTGGAGACCAAAACTGTACACAATACTCCAGGTGTGGCCTCACCAAGGCCCTGTATAACTGTAGCAACACCTCCCTGCCCCTGTACTCAAATCCCCTCGCTATGAAGGCCAACATGCCATTTGCTTTCTTAACCGCCTGCTGTACCTGCATGCCAACCTTCAATGACTGATGTACCATGACACCCAGGTCTCGTTGCACCTTCCCTTTTCCTAATCTGTCACCATTCAGATAATAGTCTGTCTCTCTGTTTTTAACCACCAAAGTGGATAACCTCACATTTATTCACATTATACTTCATCTGCCACGCATTTGCCCACTCACCTAACCTATCCAAGTCACTCTGCAGCCTCATAGCATCCTCCTCGCAGCTCACACTGCCACCCAACTTGGTGTCATCCGCAAATTTGGAGATACTACATTTAATCCCCTCGTCTAAATCATTAATGTACACTGTAAACAACTGGGGCCCCAGCACAGAACCCTGCGGTACCCCACTAGTCACTGCCTGCCATTCCGAAAAGTACCCATTTACTCCTACTCTTTGCTTCCTGTCTGACAACCAGTTCTCAATCCATGTCAGCACACTACCCCCAATCCCATGTGCTTCATCTTACAATAGGATTGAACCTGGGACCTTGCTCGTCCATTGGTGGGCGTGCCTTATTTTGCCTAGACCCCAAGCTCTGGAATTCCCTGCCTAAATCTCTCCCACCTCTCTTTCATTCTTTAAGGTGCTCCTTAAAACCTGATCAAACTTTTCGTCACCTGTCCTAATTTCTCCTTATGCGGCTCGGTGTCAATTTTTGTGTTTCATAATACTCCTGTGAAGCGCCTTGGGGCATTTACTGTGTTAAAAGGTGCTATATAAATACAAGTTGTTCTTGTCTATATGAAGACAGGAAAAATAATCAACTAGAGTGACTCCAGAGCACACTCACTCAGCTAGTTACAGTGCACTAAAGTCAAAGTCCTGTGAACAGGTCCTTTTCTTAGCCATGGTGCAGCATGTAGTATGGGGACGCCGAGGGAGGGAATAAACTCAAAAACATAACCAAAAGTCAATGTTATTATCTCAGGCAAGGTCTGACAAAAATAATGCTAGAAGCAACAAATTTTGAACATCAACCTAGTTTATTAGCACGTTAAAACCTGGGATTGTAAATGCATTCTTCTAATGTCTCTGACCACAAATACCTTCAATTATTTATTTAAACCAGGATTGGACTCCCAAAGCTAAGTGTCCCATAAGCCGAATGCTAAAGATGGTAAAAACTATGCAGTGTTGAGATTCTTAACCTTACTGGAAAATAAAAAAGAATTTTAAAATGTAAATCTAAATTAAAAATACCACCCCTATTTACTGGCATGTATACCCCCAAGTAAAACACCTTTGTTCTTGTACCTCCATTGGCTTGTTGATTTACAGTGACATGGGGGGGGAAAAGAGAGGGGGCTGGCAACAAAAAAAGAAAATTATGCAGCGACATTAGGAACAAGGTTGGGAATTGTGTAGTTATGGCAACTCAACTTGGAATGTAATTCTCTGCTTATTGCTGCTCAACTCGGAGCAGGAATTTAAATAAAACGGTTTTCCTATGGAGGACTATTTGTTAATAGTTGACCGCTTAGAACAAAGACAGGAAACTAGCTGTGCAAGTGTTATTTGAGCCAACTTAAGCAAGATCCTTCTGTAAACCGTTGATTATTGCAATAACATTTTAATACCTTCAAAATGAGAAAATTAGGATGAAATAATTAGAGCGATTCTGTGCATCATTTAACTCTCTTTTTTCTTTAAAAAGCAGAACCACCAAGCCCCAGATCCTTTTTTGCAAAAGCAATTTAACTCCTTAAATGCTGGGCTGAATAGACACGATGACGACAGGTTTTAAAACACCCATTTGATTCCACACAGATTTTTCCTTTGGAATGCTTCAATTGAAAAGGATTACAATCCAATATTTTGTTTTGCTGAAAAGTGCTTTCAAACTTTAAGGATTAAATTTATGAATAAATATATACACATTTAAATCTTTCTGCTCATTTCACACATTCTATCTCCAGAGCCGACAGTGAAGAGGTTAACATGGGCTGTTCTAGGCCTGTGTGTCTGCATTTAAAGTCTGTGGACACCTCCATTTCTCCTTTTCAAGCAGAAAACTCCCGTTTGCTAAAACGTGGTGAAGTTGCAACAGAGACGCCAGTAATATCCAAAGGCGGCAGTTGGCAACAGCAGCATGGCAGCACAGTACCACCTTCCAAACACGCTAACGGCACTAAAGGCATGTGTTCACATCCTTGCATAGTCAGCTCTTTGATTCCTCCCCAGCAGCACGGCAGAAATAAAGCAAAGGAGGGGAAATCACTCATCCTAGGGTGAGGCTCAGCCACAGCATTGGCAAGGCTTTGCCTAGGTGTGCACCTCCAAAGCACTGTAAAATGGAGAGGTGTGCAATATCTATAGAAAATTAAAAGTTTTCCCATTATAAATTCCTATGGCCACATTTATACTGGAAACGATCCATGTAAACGAATCACATAGTAATGAACATCTCCCGCTAGCAGTGCCACTGGAGCGCTTCAGTTTTTCATTTTCCTCAATTCCTCAGCCTGTATTGCAGAGAAAATCCTATGCTCCAATCAACTCGACTTCCCAACATGCCTTACGTAATTATGAATAAAAGATCAAAGTAAGAGAGAAAAAAAAATGACGAACATGGGGATTGAATTATGTCTGCATGTCCTGGTCCCATTATCTCCCACCTTCTAATCCACTTCACCTGAAAACCACTTAGTTTTGCGTCCGTCCGCAACTTCACTGAAGATTGACTTGTGTGGTTTTAAAAACTTGCCTTCATAAATGAGATATCCTCTGTTCTGTCCCACATTTTTTGGACAGAATTCAGTAACTTTTTCGCCTCCTCCAGTCGCTCATTTAGCAGATGCACTTGCGAGGCATTTTCGTCACAGAACTTTGTTCGTGTTTTATCGATCAGCTCCAAAGTCTTCCCCAGATCCTCCTCCAGAATCTGACGCATTTTCTCATACTGCAGGCGCACTTCCTCTTTCAATTGCTGGACTTTTTCCTAAAAAAAAAGGGGCAGTGGCAGAAATGATTTAATTTATGCATTGGACACATTCTAGAGAAATGCAACAGGTTGTTGGGGGGTGGTGGAAGGAGAGAATTGAGATACTAGATTAGAAAATGACGACAAAAAAAAAGTCAAAGTCACAAAAGCCGTAAGCAAATCCAGCCCAATGGCTCATCAGGCAGGCCAGGTTGTCTGAAATCAGTGCCATTTAGGCTTATCTGTGGATGCAGACATCCTGTAAATTGCAAAAGTCTTGCTATGCGCATAGTCTCACGTCTGTGCCAGTACAAGGAGTGCGCAGGATTTTTTTTTAAAGTGTGGAAATACCACGCCTCAGCCGTCTGTTTATCTACAGGAGGTCTCAAATCACCAAAATGCAGATAGACAGACACGAAAATTGAAATGATTTCACTGCAACTAGAATAGTTGCCTTCTTGCATCACAATGGGCCAACATTAATCTTTATAATGCTTTGTGCTCGGCAATGTGCATATTAAACACTTCTCATTGACGAGAAAAACATGTGCTAGTCCCCACTGTATGTCTTAGCCTTTCCCAAGATGTGTAAACACCGTTGTACCCATACTGGACGTATTCACCCTGGACGTAGCAGGTTTGGATGAACTGCATCATCTTGTACAAGGTATTTCTATAAGAGTTCATTTTATGTCAAGGAGGCAATGTCAGATGGCCTCCCTACCCAGTGTTCAGACTTTGAGCAAGCTTTTGGTCACCTGCCCTAATTTCTCCTTATGTAGCTCAGTGACAAATGTTTTGTCCGCTACTGAAGCCCTCATACATACCTTTGTTACCTCTAGACTGGACTATTCCAACGCACTCCTGGCTGGCCTCCCACATTCTACCCTACGTAAACTAGTGGTGATCCAAAACTCAGCTGCCAGAGTCCTAACTCCCACCAAAAAATCTGTACATCTAAATAGAATAGAATCGTACAGCACAGATGGGAGGCCATTCGGCCCATCGAGTCTGCGCCAGCGCTTTCGAAGAGCAATTCAGTTAGTCCCACTCCCCTGATCATTCCCCATATCCCTGCAATTATTTAGAATAAATAAAAAAATGTGCAACTGCTTGAATATAATTTTTGAATACAGTAATCAAATTGTGTGTTTCTTTCAGGAAAATTTACCTCGGGGCAGGGGAGAATGTTGGAGTTCATACTTTCTCATGTTTGATAGTGTTTTTTTTTAAATATACAAGAACAAATTTTGCTTGCTTTCATTATCGTGAGGATTTTTATTTTATTAAGTACTCATTGTAAGCTGAGTCTGTCATCACCACAAACAGTAAGTTCTGATGCAACCTGTGAATATCTTGCTGTCAATCATTTATTAAAATGATCCTAGGGGTTGTATGCACAGGTGCATGCTGTGAGCTGCAGCCAGCTGCCTCTGCTGCTGAAACCCTCATCCATTCCTTTGTTATCTCTAGGCTTGACTATTCCAACGCACTCCTAACTGCCCTCCCACATTCTACCCTACGTAAACTAGAGGTGATCCAAAACTCGATTTCCAGTGCCCTAACTTGCACCAAGTCCGCTCACCCATCACCCCCTGTGCTCGCTGACCGACACTGGTTTAGTTAAGCAACGCCTCGATTTCAAAACTCTCATCCTTATTTTCAAATCCTTCCTTGGCCTCGCCCCTCCCCATCTCTAATCTCCTCCAACCCAGCCCCCCACGTCTGCACTCCTCGAATTCTGCCCTATCGAGCATCCCTGATTATAATCACTCAACCCATTGGTGGCCGTGCCTTCTGTTGCCTAGGCAGGAACTCCCTGCCTAAAGCTTTCCGCCTCCCTTTCCTCCTTCAAGATGCTCTTTAAAACCTACCTTTTCGACCAAGCTTTTGGTCACCTGTCCTAATTTCTACTTATGCGGCTCGGTGTCAAATATTTTATCTCATAATACTCCTGTGAAGCGCCTTGGGACGCTTCATTACGTTAAAGGCCCTATATAAATATGTTGTTGTTGTTGTAGTAGTGAAATATCTGGAGACGTTTTACGATGTCAAAGGCGCCACATAAATACAAGTTGTTGTTTTTGAAGTCCTTACTTAAATGCGTACAACAATGCTTGACGGCCATGTGGGCTGGAGTACTCAAGTCATCCCTTGATATTTATGGAAGGAAGACCTCCCTTGACATGAATGTGATGATCAGTTAAATCTATTGGAGCAATCATCTGAACTTTAATAGAAAGCGGATGTACACCATTGGTGAGGGCACAGGAATCACAGAAAAAAGAAAAAAATAGATGGTCTATGTACTCCATGAATGGTGTGGTAATAGCTTGGATAAAGCCAAAAGGAGACCCAAGAATATTGGTAGACAACGCTAAATATGTCCAAGCAATGCGGAGTAGCAATCAACAAAGCCAATAAAATGTTGAACTACACAGCCAAACGGTAGAGTATAAATCAGAGGAGGTAATGATCAAACTTCACAACGCACTAGTCAGGCTTCACCTTGAATACAGTTCTGGCTGCCAAAAAACGAGAGTGAGTCATTCAAGCGATGGAGGCAGTGCAGACAAGAGCCACAAAGCTAATTCCTAGTGTCACGAGTATGAGTTACGAAGAAAGATTGGATCGACAAGGAGGTGCCCGAGAAGTGATCTTCGAGATATAGAAAGAAAAAACGACTTGCATTTTTATAATTGCCTTTCATGACCACCAGACATCCCAAAGTGCTTTACAGCCAACAAAGTAATTTTTGAAGTGTATTCACTGTTATGATACAAGAAATGCAGCAGTCAATTTGCACAAAGCAAGCTCCCACAAACACCAATGTGATAACAACCAGATAATCTGTTTTTGTGACACTGGCCCAGGTACCAGGGAGAACTCCACTGCTCTTCTTCGAAATAGTGCCACAGGATCTTTTACGACCACCTGAGAGAGATGAGGCCTCAGTTTAATGTCACATCTGAAAGACGACACCGACAGCACTGGAGTGTCAGCCTAGATTTGTGTGCTCAAGTCTCTGGAGTAGGACTTGAACCCACAACCTTCTGACTCGGAGGAGAGAGTGCTACCCACTGAGCCACAACTGACACTTACAAGATTGTTAAAAGTATAGAAAAAAAGTTAGGAGATCAGACAGACCGAATGGACTTCCTCATCCATAATGATGTCGCTCTCGCTCTCGCTCTCTCTCGCGCTCTCTCTTGCGCTCTCTCTCTGGTAACATAACCTGGAAATTTAATAGAAACATAGAAAATAGGTGCAGGAGTAGGCCATTCGGCCCTTCTAGCCTGCACCGCCATTCAATGAGTTCATGGCTGAACATGCAACTTCAGTACCCCATTCCTGCTTTCTCGCCATACCCCTTGATCCCCCTAGTAGTAAGGACTTCATCTAACTCCTTTTTGAATATATTTAGTGAATTGGCCTCAACAACTTTCTGTGGTAGAGAATTCCACAGGTTCACCACTCTCTGGGTGAAGAAGTTTCTCCTCATCTTGGTGCTAAATGGCTTACCCCTTATCCTTAGACTGTGTCCCCTGGTTCTGGACTTCCCCAAAATTAGGAACATTCTTCCTGCATCTTACCTGTCTAACCCCGTCAGAATTTTAAACGTTTCTATGAGGTCCCCTCTCATTTTTCTGAACTCGTGAATACAAGCCCAGTTAATCCAGTCTTTCTTGATAGGTCAGTCCCGCCATCCCGGGAATCAGTCTGGTGAACCTTCGCTGCACTCCCTCAATAGCAAGAATGTCCTTCCTCAGGTTAGGAGACCAAAACTGTACACAATACTCCAGGTGTGGCCTCACCAAGGCCCTGTACAACTGTAGCAACACCTCTCTGCCCCTGTACTCAAATCCCCTCGCTATGAAGGCCAACATGCCATTTGCTTTCTTAACCGCCTGCTGTACCTACATGTCAACCTTCAATGACTGATGTACCATGACACCCAGGTCTCGTTGCACCTCCCCTTTTCCTAATCTGTCATCATTCAGATAATAGTCTGTCTCTCTGTTTTTACCACCAAAGTGGATAACCTCACATTTATCCACATTATACTTCATCTGCCATGCATTTGCCCACTCACCTAACCTATCCAAGTCGCTCTGCAGCCTCATAGCATCCTCCTCGCAGCTCACACTGCCACCCAACTTGGTGTTATCCGCAAATTTGGAGATACTACATTTAATCCCCTCGTCTAAATCATTAATGTACAGTGTAAACAGCTGGGGCCCCAGCACAGAACCTTGCGGTACCCCATTAGTCACTGCCTGCCATTCTGAAAAGTACCCATTTACTCCTACTCTTTGCTTCCTGTCTGACAACCAGTTCTCAATCCATGTCAGCACACTACCCCCAATCCCATGTGCTGTAACTTTGCACATTAATCTCTTGTGTGGGACCTTGTCGAAAGCCTTCTGCAGTCCAAATATACCACATCAACTGGTTCTCCCTTGTCCACTCTACTGGAAACATCCTCAAAAAATTCCAGAAGATTTGTCAAGCATGATTTCCCTTTCACAAATTCATGCTGACTTGGATCTATCATGTCACCTCTTTCCAAATGCATTGCTATGACATCCTTAATAATTGATTCCATCATTTTACCCACTACTGATGTCAGGCTGACCGGTCTATAATTCCCTGTTTTCTCTCCCTCCTTTTTAAAAAAGTGGGGTTACATTGGCTACCCTCCACTCCATAGGAACTGATCCAGAGTCAATGGAATGTTGGAAAATGACTGTCAATGCATCCGCTATTTCCAAGGCCACCTCCTTAAGTATTCTGGGATGCAGTCCATCAGGCCCTAAGGATTTATTGGCCTTCAATCCCATCAATTTCCCCAACACAATTTCCCGACTAATAAGGATTTCCCTCAGTTCCTCCTCCTTACTCGACCCTCTGACCCCTTTTATATCCAGAAGGTTGTTTGTGTCCTCCTTAGTGAATACCGAACCAAAGTACTTGTTCAATTGGTCCGCCATTTCTTTGTTCCCTGTTAGGACTTCCCCTGATTCTGACTGCAGGGGACCTACATTTGTCTTTACTAACCTTTTTCTCTGTACATATCTATAGAAACTTTTGCAATCCGTCTTAATGTTCCCTGCAAGCTTCTTCTCGTACTCCATTTTCCCTGCCCTAATCAAACCCTTTGTCCTCCTCTGCTGAGTTCTAAATTTCTCCCAGTCCCCGGGTTCGCTGCTATTTCTGGCCAATTTGTATGCCACTTCCTTGGCTTTAATACTATCCCTGATTTCCCTTGATAGCCACGGTTGAGCCACCTTCCCTTTTTTATTTTTACGCCAGACAAGAATGTACAATTGTTGTAGTTCATCCATGCGGTCTCTAAATGTCTGCCATTGCCCATCCACAGTCAACCCCCCAAGTATCATTCGCCAATCTATCCCAGCCAATTGACGCCTCATACCTTCAAAGTTAGCCTTCTTTAAGTTCTGGACCATAGTCTCTGAATTAACTGTTTCATTCTCCATCCTAATGCAGAATTCCACCATATTATGGTCACTCTTCCCCAAGGGGCCTCGCACAACAAGATTGCTAATTAATCCTCTCTCATTACACAACACCCAGTCTAAGATGGCCTCCCCCCTAGTTGGTTCCTCGACATATTGGTCTAGAAAACCATCCCTTATGCACTCCAGGAAATCCTCCTCCACCGTATTGCTTCCAGTTTGGTTAGCCCAATCTATGTGCATATTAAAGTCACCCATTATAACTGCTGCACCTTTATTGCATGCACCCCTAATTTCCTGTTTGATGCCCTCCCCAACATCACTACTACTGTTTGGAGGTCTGCACACAACTCCCACTAATGTTTTTTGCCCTTTGGTGTTCTGCAGCTCTACCCATATAGATTCCGCATCATCCAAGCTAATGTCCTTCCTAACTATTGCATTAATCTCCTCCTTAACCAGCAATGCTACCCCACCTCCTTTTCCTTTTGTTCTATCCTTCCTGAATGTTGAATACCCCTGGATGTTGAGTTCCCAGCCCTGATCATCCTGGAGCCACGTCTCCGTAATCCCAATCACATCATATTTGTTAACATCTATTTGCACAGTTAATTCATCTACCTTATTGCGGATACTCCTTGCATTAAGACACAAAGCCTTCAGGCTTGTTTTTTTAACACCCTTTGTCCTTTTAGAATTTTGCTGTACAGTGGCCCTTTTTGTTCTTTGCCTTGGGTTTCTCTGCCCTCCACTTTTCCTCATCTTCTTTCTGTCTTTTGCTTTTGTCTCCTTTTTGTTTCCCTCTGTCTCCCTGCATTGGTTCCCATCCCCCGCCATATTAGTTTAACTCCTCCCCAACAACACTCGCAAATACTCCCCCGAGGACATTGGTTCCGGTCCTGCCCAGGTGCAGACCGTCCGGTTTATACTGGTCCCACCTCCCCCAGAACCGGTTCCAGGAATTTGAATCCCTCCCTGCTGCACCACTGCTCAAGCCACGTATTCATCTGCGCTATCCTGTGATTCCTACTCTGACTAGCACGTGGTACTGGTAGCAATCCCGAGATTACTACTTTTGAGGTCCTACCTTTTAATTTAGCTCCTAGCTCCTTAAATTTGTTTCGTAGGACCTCATCCCTTTTTTTACCTATGTCGTTGGTACCAATGTGCACCATGACAACTGGCTGTTCTCCCTCCCTTTTTAGAATGTTCTGCACCCGCTCCGAGACATCCTTGACCCTTGCACCAGGGAGGCAACATACCATCCTGGAGTCTCGGTTGCGGCAGCAGAAACGCCTATTGATTCCCCTTACAATTGAATCCCCTATCACTATCGCTCTCCCACTCTTTTTGCTGCCCTCCTGTGCAACAGAGCCAGCCATAGTGCCATGAACTTGGCTGCTGTTGCCCTCCCCTGATGAGACATCCCCCCCCCCCCCAACAGTACCCAAAGCAGTGTATCTGTTTTGCAGGGGGATGACCACAGGGGACCCCTGCACTACCTTCCTTGCACTGCTCTTCCTGCTGGTCTTCCATTCCCTATCTGGCTGTGGACCCTTTACCTGCGGTACGACCAACTCGCTACACATGCTACTCACGTCATTCTCAGCATCGTGGATGCTCCAGAGTGAATCCACCCTCAGCTCCAACTCCGCAATGCGGTCCGTCAAGAACTGGAGGCGGATACATTTCCCGCACACGTAGTCGTCAGGAACACTGGTGTTGTCCCCAAGTTCCCATATGGTACAGGAGGAGCATAACATGTGACCGAGCAGTCCTGCCATGACTTAAGCCTTTGATAAGCAACAACAATGCTAAAGTTTACTCACTGTTATAGAAGAGAAAAAAGAAAAACTACTCACCAATCACTTACCCTCTTGGCTGTGACGTCACCTTTCTGTTTCTTTCTACTTCTTTTTTGCCTTCTCCCTGTAGCTGCACCGGCTCGCCTTTTATAGGCCTCACCAACGGACCTCCTTGACGCTGGGCCCCGGACTCCCTGCTGTGCCTTTTATAGGCCTCACCAACGAACCTCCTCGACGCTGCTCCCGACTGCCGCCGACGCTGAGCCCCGGACTCCCTGCTGTGCCTTTTATAGGCCATAGGCCTCACCAACGGACCTCCTCGACGCTGCTCCCGACTGCCGCCGACGCTGGGCCCCAGACTCCCTGCTGTGCCTTTTATAGGCCTCACCAATGGACCTCCGACGCTGCTCCCGACTGCCGCCGACGCTGGGCCCCAGACTCCCTGCTGTGCCTTTTATAGGCCTCACCAACACACCTCCTCGACGCTGATCCCCGGATTCCCTGCTGTGCCTTTTATAAGCCTCACCAACGGACCTCCTCGACACTGCTGCCGACACTGGGCCCCGGACTCCCTGCTGTGCCTTTTATAGGCCTATAATCTCCAGTAATGCAGTAAAGGTAATCAATAGAACAAACCTTGTGTGGCCAAATTTGTACTTGTAGGATTTGCTACAAACAGGACTTCAGTTCACTGTTGAAATGCGCCTAAACTTAACTTTTTTCATTATAGACATGCACTTCAACCAAGAGTGGCAAAACAGGCCCTGAACATCTATATCAATTGCAACATTACTGCCACTGATACCACACATCAGATTGCAGGCACAATTCCAGCAGTAGGGGATAACCGACCAGCCACAATTGTTGGAATGCACAGAACTAATTACTAAAAGCTGACTATTTATGATAAAGCACATTCCCTCTTGGGAAAAGGGGGGGGCTCTGCATTTCTCCCTCAATATCTCATTGTACAGGTCCCCATCCCCTCCTCACCCCAAGCCATTTGCCTAATTTCCCATTGATGTCCACTTGTCTGCCCCAAATACTTGCTCCCTCATGTTTGACTTTTTCATCAAAGCCCTGACAATCAACCTTAGTGATGCAGCATGTTAGAACTCTGTCCAAGAGATGCAGATCCATTCCAGGCAGATGGGATTCAAGTTTTTATTCTGTTATAGCTCTTATGGGAAATGAAAGCAAGAATGCACTTGCAATTGTTGTGTTCTCAGGATGTTCCAAACCTGTTCACAACCAATAGGTTTCTTTAGCCTGAATGACTCAAAAGTGCAGTCACTTGTGGAAACTAATGCAGTGATCAATTTGTACACAGCACGGTATCACAAACAGCACCAATTAATCGGTTTTGGTGATATTAAGCGACAGGACACCAGAGCAGCCTTACAAATCTTTGCACAGTGCTATGTGACCCTTTATGTTCACACCTTGACTTAATGTCTCATCCAAATGAAGGCACCCGACAGTCCTTCAGTACTGCACAAGTGTCAGCCAAGATTAGGTGCTCAAGTATTGAGCTCGAGTTAGTCTGATTGAGGAGTGTTCCCAGCTAAGTCAAACTGGCACTTCAGCTAGGCTGCACCTAGTTTTCAACCAAAATACTAACTAATTCAGCACATTCGAAGAGAAGGGAAGGAGAGTGAGTAGGGAATTCTATGGGCGGCGAAATCAGGAGATGCAGAGGGGAATTTAGAACAGGAGATTTACAACAGTCATGCCTAACCGATAAAGCCAGAATAATGATCTGCTTACTTAATGGCACCATTCATCAGCTTGACGAGTGCAATTCTCCAAAGTAAGTCTGAGAGAGAAATGTTTGACGTCTCAGCTAACCGTGTTAAACTGACTCCATTTCACGTTCGTGCAATCTAAAGGAGTTCGACTGCAAGGTTAAGAGGTTTAAATATTAAATTTCATTTACCTCAATCACACTTTTATCAGTCTTCAGTTTATAAATTTGTTCTTCGATATCCTGTTCTCTTTCCGACAATCTCTCTTGTTGTTTCATCAGCATTTGCTTTAAGGAAGGAAAAAAAGAGCAACAGTACTGTTAGAAAGTGGTCACTGAATTCAAAGAAAATGCAGCATCATTCAGAAATAACTGCACCAACAGCAGATTTGTTTCATGGCAGATCAGAAATGTTATTAGCTGCTGCTATATTGCACGAGACTCATGCTAGCACTGCCAGGTCCAGAAATACGACAGATTCACTGAGGCTAGCCATCAGGAAGATCTGGTTTTTAAAGAAAAAATGGTTTCCACCACCAGCCTGAACAGTCTGGCAAGCTTGCAGGGATTGCTGCTGCCTGTACACTGGGAGCCAATGGCATTTAATCAATACAAAACCAACCCACAGGCTTGAATGAAGACTAGGGGCAGAATTAGGAGCACTGATTGGTCTCGAAACTGCAGAACTGCTCGCCACCTTTTGTCTTCCCTTCCTCTTACAGACTCAATGCCCAAACTTGGTATCAACTACTCTCCACTTGATTTATCCCCTCTCCCAATTTTTCAACTTTGGCATGTCTGGCATTGTAGACCTTGACCCTTCGCTTAGCTTTCTCAATATTGGTTAGACCCGTGTGTATGACTCCTTACCAGAGGAGCCCATGATCTCAGATGTAAGCTGTCGGTTGAGATGGTATGCGCAAACAAAACCACACAAGTTGGCAGCAGTACACAGCCAGTTCAAGAGTGGCCTACATAAAGCCTGGCGTCACATTGATTAACCTTGGTTATGAGCCATGTAGAGCACAGGGGCATCTCGAAGGGCAAATTTATGGGCAAAATGTTCAATCTTATTTTTCTCTTTCCCCTCTCTCACTGCCCTCCAATTCGTTTACTGTGTCCAGTTTGAGTTTTCCATCCTGTGTTCCCTTCTCATTTGCTCCCAAAATATTTTTGCAAGGAAAGGTCATAAAACAGCCAAAAAGACACAGACCAAGAATGCAGATAAAGAATCTGCCAGAGGAAGGCATTTAGGTTTCTATGCAGGAAATGGTTTTCAACTTCAAGGCAGACAGACGCACAAGCTGTACTTTCACAGCAGCGGAATGGTATTTTTAGGTTGTGATTCTGGTGTTCTGGGAATAGCAGTGCTCCCAAAGCCACCATGGGACCACATACATGTCTAGAATTCATTCTTGACCATCCACTGTTCTTTGGATATATGCATTTTTCACCTTCCAAAACATTTTCCTGGCTAAATTGTGATATTTATCGTGAAGAATGACATGCATTACGATAGACCCCTTCAAATATACTACAGGCAACTCTCAATTATCTGTACACGGATCAAACGGGAAACCATTGCAACGGGATTTAAAATTCTGTCGCTAACAAGTGAAAAGACAGCTCCAAATAATTTGGAAAAATCACCTTCCAAACACTGTACTCATTTGTATTTGCTCATTCTTTCGCACATTCTCTCTCTCTCACTCTCTCTCACATACACCGTAAAAATCACCCTCCTCTGCCCTTGCTTTGCTGGTGTGCGCGCGCTGCTGGAGCCGCTGTCTCTTGCGGCCACCACTGACGTTAAGAACGGAGGCAGGACCGGCACCGGGTTCCAGGCACAGAACCTGTACATGCATGCTGGTAATGTCCATCTTTTGTTACTGTTTAATGAATCAACACAAAGTTTTAACTTTAAAAATGTAGACTCAACCCAACGGAAAAATTGTTTATCCGGAATAGCCCAATCCCCGAGGGACCCGGATAATCGAGAGTTGCCTGTATATCCGACTGTAGCAAAACACTGATTCTGGACCACTTCATTCGTATTATGGAGCAAATCTTAATACGTGCCATGGACATGGATTTGATCCGGCGTTCACAGAACCTGCTCCACATTTACATTGCTACAAGTTTCCCTTATCCAAACTGCAGAATCGTACGTCCATATTCTGGTGGATCTACAATGGTCATTAGGATAAAGGAGCTTGGTTTCTTTATACTATAGAGTGCAGCCGACGGAGAGAACAGGTTCCCTCCATTACTGACAGTGTGAACAAAACCGAGAGAGCAACCGACAATACTCATACACGCGCTATCCCCATCATTTCACTAAACGCACAAGGGACAATTGCATTGCAGGTGATTTTCAGTCGAGTGTAATGCGTGTTACAAGATCACCAACTTCCACCTCCGCCTCAGCTCATCTGCTGAAACTCTCATCCATGCCTTTGTTACTTCTAGACTTGACTATTCCAATGCTCTCCTGGCCTTGCTCCCACCTTGCACCCGCCGCAAACTTGAGCTTGTCCAAAACTCGGCAGCCCGTGTCCTAACTCGCACCAAGTCCCGCTCACCCACCTACATTGGCTCCCGGTTAAGCAACACCTCGATTTCAAAATTCTCATCCTTATTTTCAAATCCCTCCATGGTCTCGCCCCTCCCTATCTCTGTAATCTCCTCCAGCCCCACAACACTCCTCCAGCCCCACAACCTCCTCCCTCCGCCACCCCCCCCATCCCCCATCCAGAGATATCTGTGCTCCATTAATTCTGCCCCCTTGAGCATCCCGGATTATAAAATCGCTCAACTATTGGTGGCCGTGCTCTGGAATTGGTGGCCGGCCCCAAGCTCTGGAATTCCCTGCTTGAACCTCTCCACCTCTCTTTCTTCCTTTAAGACGCTCCTTAAAACCAACCTCTAAGATTTTGGTCACCTGCCCTAATTTCTCCTTATGGGGCTCAGTGCCAAATTTTGTGTCTTATACTTCTGTGAAGCGCCTTGGGACGTTTTACTGTGTTAAAGGCACTATATAAATACAAGTTGTTGTTGTTGAATACTCAATTACTGGCTGTTTGATCACAAGTAACTGAAACTGTTAAAGATTGCTGGAAAAAGGGAGTGGGGCAAGGAGAAATACAAGACTTGCTTATCTCGGAGCACAGACAGATTCTAAATTGATCATTGGCTGAAAATGTTTTACTCAAGTTAGCAAAATTGCCACAGAACATTGATAGATAGAGATCAAAAACACAGAATAAAAGGGGTTTATAAGCAAGCCCAGCCAACACCTTGCATAAGGCTAATTCTGGCCTCTGCAGCCACCTCACTATATAGGGCTGGCCAACCTACAGCCAAGGACTGAATCAATCTAATTGCACTGTTGCTATGGGCACCTGCAGGGCTCCAAGTGCAGCCCACACACACACACACACACACACACACACACACACACACACACGGTTTGCACAAGCAGAGTCACGTGTGCAGGGGACAGAATGCTATTGGAATGCCTTCACTGGGTCATGGGGGCTCGTCACACTCCGACAGACCCTTTGAACATTCTAAACTCAGTACAGATTCGTTTCAATTCGGAGCACGCACACAACCAGCAAAGTCTGCAATTTCCAGAAAGCCAGAGTGTAAAATAGGCTAAAGCACAAATACCTACATGTCTGAGGAAGGCAAATGTCAGTTAATTTGTGTGCTATACTCACCATCTAGTGCAAGATCCAGTATTTAGCAGAGCCCTGAAACACGCTCGCGCTCTAAAAATATTTGTAATAGTCAGAAGGAACATGTACTTCTCTTATTACATTACAAAGCATTAATCCCAATGGCTGAACTGAAGAATTTAGTTGGATAAAAAGACCTTTACACAGAAGAAATCAGATCAATATGTTATCCAGATTGTGATTAACATGGATACTGTACATCAATACACTTTGATATACTCAGATTTAGCATGAAAACTATTCAAAAAAGATCATCTTTTGTAACTTTACGCCATTGAAACGAGAAGAACAATCCCAATCACAGCAAAGAATGCTCATCCTCCACATTCCATTGTAATCTGGAGTCTGTTCCTGGAGGCTCACTGAACACACCAACCCATCCACTGACCATGAAGGGCATGTCAATACTAGACAAGGCTATAGAATCAAGCTGCAGGCCTAACAAATCCCCAGCAGCCAAGGCCCAACAAACTGCTTCAACTCCAATAGGAGGTGTGTGGGGTGGTTTGACCCATCCACCTCCATGGCACGAACCTGGTATTGCAGTACTTCCAGGAACGGTGCAGTGGCTCTAGGCCTTTTGGCTAAGAGCATTGGTGCAGAGTGATCCTTGATGTGTGCAAGGTGACCTCTGGCGTTTGTGATCTGACAAAGAATTGGAAAGATTGGCTACGATTTAAAAAAAAACTCCAATCAGTGTTGCTCCCAGCATGAGCATTTATGCCCATAAATCTGGATGTATTGCTGCACTCCTCTTACAAACACCATGCAATGACACAAAATGTACATCTGAATGTACTTCTGTGAATTTACTTCAGAAAAAGTTACTTCAGAGTTTAAAAAAAATATAAATCTATATTTGTAAATGCAGGATTATGGGCCCAAGTTTCCACACGCGCCTAGAGCGGCGCAGTCCCGACCTGGACGCCCATTTTTCGCGCCACAAAGTGCGCCTAAAAAAATCCTCGGTATTCTCCACCTACTTGCAGGTCCTCTGGCCCTCGGCGCAGCCAGCACGAGCTGTGGGGGGGCGGAGCCAGGTCCGGGACCTCTGCACATGCGCCCTACAGTGGGCACGCAAGTGCAGTAGCTCCAGGCGCCGAATTGTGTGGGAGGGGCCCGAAGCACGCAGCCCCTAGCCCTGGCTGAATGGCCTCACTGGGGCTGCGTGAATAAGGCTCCTCCCACAGCCAGCTCCTGCTCCCCCACCACCCCCGACCAGACCCGACACTCGCTCCCCGCTCCCCGCTCCCCGCCCCCGGACCAGACCCGACACCCGCTCCCCCCCACCGCCTCCGGACCAGACCAGACCCGACACCCGCTCCCCCCGCCTCCGGACAGACCCAACACCCGCGCCCACCCCCCCGACTGACCCGACCCGACCTGCGCTCCTGTTCCCGCTCCCCGCCTCGACCCGCGCTCCTGTTCCCGCTCCCCACCCCCACGACTGGACCCGACCCGCGCTCCTGTTCCCGCTCCCCGCCCCCACGACTGGACCCGACCCGCGCTCCTGTTCCCGCTCCCCGCCTCCCCGACCCCCCCCCCCCCCCACTGGACCCGACCCAACTCCCACTCCCGGACTGGATCCGACCTGACCTTCTCTCTCTCTCTCTCTCTCTCTTTCCCTCCCCCGACCCGAACCGACGCCACCTACCTGTAAATTGTATTGTATTGACGTTTACAAAATCCTGGTATAGACTCACTGAATTGCTAAATACTTCAAAATGGGAAACAAAATTGAATTTTACATTAAGGAATCCATGCCAATTTATTGGCAAAATGTCTTGCATGCATGCAGAAGAATGTAGTTGAAGTATACATATTTTAACTATGATCCAAATGGGTGATTTGGTGCACAAAAATCATTAAGTTTCTGGTTTAGCATACTCAAAGTAAAACAGATAATGTCTACTTTAATCCATGTCGCAGTGGATCACAGAATAAATTCTACAGCCTGAAACAGGCGAATGACATTCAGCACGTGATACTACCAACAGTAATAGAAACTACTGGCAGCAATAGAATAGTCCCCAGTGAATGGCTGCTTTGCATCTTACCATGAAACGGTGTTACAAAAGGTCAGGATACACAAAACACCTCTTTCAACACCAGCAGCATTAATTTACCCTTTTCAGAAGATGTCATTTGTTGTTGGTTAGTGCAGATTCATATACAAATACCTAACAAGGTTAGAAGTTTTAAAACGGGATGTGGGGGAAATACTTCTGATGGCATGGTACTCAAAATCTCCCTATTAACATGCCACATTTCAGCCCTCCAAGCAAGGGACACCCTTCCCCATAAATATTACTATTAGTTAAATTCTATTTAATCACACATTTAAATTTGGTTTTAAGCTTTCAATAGAAAATACGCAGATATCGTTTAGATATTTTATCCCAGCATCTTTTATATTACACATCATTTTATCTTATTATTTCATGGTCTGCAATTTAGAAGATGACCATATTTTACAAATATCAATTACAATTTCCACATATTAGCACAAAGGGACTTCATGATTTCCAATGGTCAGTTATAAAAGGCAGATTATAAATGAATAGAATATTTGTTTTTAATGGCTGTATAATGAAGGTGAGGGACATCAGTATTGTGAATACAATAGGTTTGGCATACAGTGTTAGCATCAAGCAGTTCCACGTTAGGAATTCCTTAGGCCAGATGTAGAGTAAAGCATCTTCTCCTCATCTCAACAAAGGATCGCCATCTCAACCTCAAGAGTTTTTCCCATTTCCACTCCTTAGTTATCCCTATGGCCTCTCTACGTGATGAATGCTTCAACACAATGGAATATGCCCCCTACCATCCAGCTTCAGTTTCAGGATCGAAGGCTACCATTTTTCATCTTGACTTACCTAAAGCCTTTTAGTCTTTGCTGAATCAAGAATTGAGTTAATTTCAATTTTGAATCCCTCAACTGAGCCTGCATTCTACTGCTCTGTGTGGAAGGCTAATTCACCCGCCAACGACATGAAACAAGTAGTTCCTGCTTTAAATTAGCTTGGTGCTTCTTTTGCTCAAGATCCGGTCCTCAAATTCCATCTTCATAGTTTGGCACATAAATTAGTGCCAATCTGTAGCTAATACAGGCAGTTTTGTGCTGTGGATTCACACATACAATGAGCTGGGCACATGCAGCCATAATCTGTAGGATCCTATGGGGTGGCAGTCTAGCTGGCTTCAAACCCAGGTCCGAGGGGTGAAAGAGTACCACACCAAGTCACTGCAATCATAGAACGGTCATAATGTGGTGTACTCCAATGCATTATGCCCTCGTTAGGTCGGTCTGTCAAAATCAGTGTGGGTACAAATACTGACTCAAAACAGTCAAGAATCTGCATACAAACAAACTTTGATTAACTCTTATGGCATCTCAGCCACTCGATTATATGAATGCATCCAGAAACACATCATCCTTGGGTATGCTTATTAAATGCCGTTTTGCAGAAAATCTACTACTGTATAGGGCAAATCAGTATCATTGCAACTTCAGTGAAGCATAATTGAGAAACCAAATTAAAAGTCTGCACTGCAAAGTGCATCAAGGCAAGATTAGAAACAGGAAAATTAAGACCATCAGGATGTAGTGGAAGTGATGCCAAGATCCATTTTTTAAAATCTGAAGTTTATCGGAGGAAGCAGAAACGGAGGGAAGTAAGGAGTTACATAGATTTAAGGCCCTGGGACAGAGCAAGTTACAATAGGAGACTGCAATGAGTTGATTTCAACTCAGTGCGGATGGCGATAGGAAGAAGAGCATAT